>NC_081303.1:37850974-38154004 GCF_030435805.1 Mustela lutreola
TACATGGGATTCTGAACTTAAAACTGTTTCTGTCCAGCAGTCCAGAAAAGATAAATGGACGAGACCTATTAGCAGCATGGGGGAAGATTTTTAAATTGCTGATTTTTTTTTTCCAGTGTAAAGGGAGACCTCTGGCTGGCTTTCTGTTTTCATGCCCTCTTTGCTTTAGTACTTGCCCCTGTTCCCTGATCATACACTTTGTTTTCACTTTTTTTTTTTTTTTTTTTTTTACTTTTGATTACCCATTTCTCACAGGAAAATTATGCCCAGGTATTTTTTATTATGCCAAGGGCAGCTATTATCTCTCAGAGCCTGTTTCTAATCCATGAACAAAATGGAATCAAGACTAGATTAAATGGTATGTGTCTACCTTCTAAGTTCAGTAACTTAGAAAAAATAACAGATGGGCATCTTCGGGTTGTAACCAGTAAATAGTCTTTCTTACTTGGGAATCCTTTAAAACAGCTATGCTAAACTGTACAAAAGCCTCTTTTCTGTACTTTTAGTTGAGATGAAATTAGATATCAGAAAAATAATTTTCATTTCTCTCTTCCCATCTTCCCTACTACCTTTCTAGCATCTCAGATACGAAATTTCACATAATTGAGAGCTGCTGCCCCCTTGCCTTAGTTCAAGGACCTAGTTTTTCTGTCCATTCATCATGTTCTTGAGGAACTGCTACTGGCAGTCTGGGACATGGACAAGTAGGGGGATCTCGGAGGGAGTAGAGAGTGTAGCACTGAGCTGCTGACAAGAAAATATGATTTGATTTATAAATTTAATTGAGAATGAGAGTTTTATTAGAGGTTCTGTCATCAGGTCTATTGTTGGAGTCGCCTGTGTGGAGCATTGTTGAGCTCCCGTTTCTTCCTCCTCTGAGCACTGGTTGGCTTTTTTGTAAGTCCAGTTAGAATAGTTTGTTTCTCTTGTTAGGAACACCAACGAACCTGATATCCCAGTTACTATTTTTTTTTCTTTATACATTCACTTTAGAAGCCTATCTTGAGGGACACCTGGGTGGCTCAGTGGGTTAGGAGGCTGTCTTCAGCTCGGGTCATGATCCCAGGGTCCTGGGATTGAGTCCTACATTGGGCTCCTTGCTCAGCAGAGAGCCTGCTTCTCTCTCTGCCTCTGCCTCTGCCTCTCTGCCTATTGTGCTCTCTCTCTGACAAAAAAAATAAATAAAATCTTTAAAAAAAAAAAAAAGAAGAAGAAGCAGCCGCCTATCTTGAAGGTCTTAGCCACAGTTTTATTTCTTTGTAGACGGGAGAGCTAAGGACAAAAATGAGCCAATCTCATGAGGACAGTTTGACAAGCGTGGCTTGGAATCCAGATGGGAAACGCTTCGTAACTGGAGGTCAGCGCGGCCAGTTCTACCAGTGTGTGAGTACCTCTTGCCCTGTCCACGGTCTGCTCCATTTGTTGAAATAAAAAATGCACTTGACTCGCTTTCTTTTAGGAAATAGATTGTGTGAAGACCTACTTAGCTATCTTTCTAATAAGCACTGTCCAGTAGAACTTTCTGCAGTTTTTTCTTTTTGTAACCATTTTTAAATGCTTATACAAAGTCTAGACTTCAAGTTTGGTAAACTGTTAAAAAATTATTTTACTAAATATTTTGTCTTCATAAATAAGTTTCTAATGTTACAGGATTGAAAATATTTAGCACTTCTTTTGAGGCTCTAGGTTTTGTATCCAAACTCTGCTGAATTTCATGAATTGACTATCTTAAATATGTGAGGACTAAAAGTGGTGATGGGCACTACCAGAGAACCTTCCAGTCTTTATTTGAAGTAACTTCTGATTACTGTCTGCCCCATTAATCTCGGGCTCATGGGGTGATGAAAATAGGGACTCAGTGACCAATCTTGTGACAAGGCAGACTGCCATGGCCGTCCGTCTGATGTCTGTGTCTCGCATCACATCCTGGCCCACTGCCAGTGAGCACTTCCACGTGTGGTCTTAGGATTAAACAAAGATTAAACAAGATCATGAATTCCGTAAATCATTCAGTGTAGCTAAAGATCACATATCATAGAGGCCTCCATGTAGCCACTGCAAACCACTGGTGTCTTAATAAGCCGGCCGTGGGACTCATGGAACATCGTGTCCTGTCCCCAAAGCCTGGTTATGAGCCTTGAGTTCTTTTCTTCCCCCCATTTGTCTCAATACACTTTATTGGTCTATTGTGATTTTCCCAGTAGTTTAAAAAGTTATTTCTGGAGTTTCTATCCATGGGCTAATATACAACTTGGATTTTTTAATTTATTTTTCCTTCAACATAGGTATAATAGACATGTAGCATTATGTTAGCTTCAGGTATAGAACATAATGATTTGATATTCATATGCATTGAAAATGAACACCACAGAAATTAGTTGTTCCCATACACAGTTGTGATGAGGACTTTTAAGATTTATTCTCTTAGCAACTTTGAGATTCGCAGTCCCGCTGGTCCCCATGCTGTACTTTCCGGCAGCGAAGCCATTTACTCTTGAATCCTTGGCTGCAGGATGACCCTGTGTATCTCTGCTGACCTCACTGTCCCCTATGGTGTTGACACCATCAGGACCCAGGACTCGGCAGCTCCCCCATCTGTGGAACAGAAATGGGATGCCCCTTAGAGCTTTGATCTGTAGAACACATTGCAAATTTGGTAATGTTTTTAAAATGTCCTAACAGCTTCTGAGTTCTGTAAAGCTGTAATTAATGTTTATAGAAACCTTTTCCATATCCCAACTTCTGAATACTAGAGGACAGATCCAAGTATAGTGCATTTTAAAGGAACATTTGAATTCTTTCCCAGTAGAAGTGAGACCTTCACTTGGAACTTGGGATTCTTCTTTCCCTGTATGTATTGTATTTATTTGTGCCTGGCAGGTTATTGAAGGGAAGATGGATTTCCCAGAGATTCTGTCCCCCTTCCCCTGAGGTATTGTTGTAATGAAATTGGACTTATAGTCACATTTTCATGATGAAAACCACTTTATGGAACAATTAAGTGGAACAGGAAAAAACAGACTTAGTACTAAAAGATGCTGCTGAGATTCGTTTGGTTCTTTGCTTTCCGAGAACTGTTTCATAATGGGGTTAATAGTGAATTTCTCCTCAGGATTTAGACGGGAACCTCCTTGATTCCTGGGAAGGGGTGAGAGTGCAATGCCTTTGGTGCTTGAGCGACGGCAAGACGGTTCTGGCATCAGACACACACCAGCGGATCCGGGGGTACAACTTTGAGGACCTTACAGATAGGAACATGTAACTGTTTTTTTATCCGTTAAATAACTATTTGATTTGTATTAAAATGTGTGGTGGAACTCGCTGTTTGAGAAGAGTTTTTATGTTTTGGTTTGAACTTGACCCTAAAATGGATTGGTGCTTTGTAACCATTAACTCAGAATTTTTTTCTTGATTGAAATACAGTTTGTCATACTGATTATAGACAAAATTGCAGTGTTTAAGCTAGAACATTTTATATTTTGGTCATTTGAATGTTCTTGATTCTTAGTATGTTGCTTTTGACAGATTGTTTTCTGGTTACAGAGTACAAGAAGATCATCCCATTATGTCTTTTACTATTTCCAAGAATGGCCGATTAGCTTTGTTAAATGTAGCAACTCAGGTAAGTTTATTATAATTATAAAGATTTAGCTTAGTTCAAAATACATGATTTTTGATACATGATTATATAAATAAATATTTTTACAGATTCTTAAACTTGACCTATGGGTTTGATTCTTAAGTTTGCAAAGTCAATCTTAAATGTGTCAGAACGTTATCATTTTGTGTAATGGAATTGAAAGTGTTCCATCAGGCAAAGGGATATTCACAGTGTAAAACTTTTTTGAGTTGAGGAAGAATAAGTGTATCTATTTTCTTTTGCCTACAGGGAGTTCATTTATGGGACTTGCAAGACAGAGTTTTAGTAAGAAAGTATCAAGGTGTCACGCAAGGGTTTTATACGATCCATTCATGTTTCGGAGGCCATAACGAAGACTTCATCGCTAGTGGCAGTGAAGGTGAGTTGTGTGCACGCCACTATCAATTCGTGTATCTGGACGGCATGGGGGCTCTGTCCTCGTCTCAGTGCATGAGGGTAGCCATGTCTCGAGCAAATGCAGATTAAAAATTTGAGTTTTATTTCTCAAGTACACTGTTCATTTCCCCGTTTTGGAATGCCTGAGTCCTCTGTATCAAACCAAGATTTAGTTAAATCAGTACTCCTTTGTGGTGGTGTGCAGAGGCTTGTAGGATCTATGAAGTCAATTATGATGTGTTACCTGATTGTAGACAAATTCGACTTTAGTTAGGATCTGCAGTGTTTCTTTAATGGCCGAAGAGAGTAATTTAGTTTCATGATTCTTCGTAGTCTCAGAAAAGCTGAAATTCTAGAATTGTCTCTGCTACTTTCTAAATACATGTACTTTCCTGCCTGCTAACATCAGTATTCCAGGCAGGCCTGTTCCCAAAGTCCTCAGTCTAATTTAAAATAGAAATTGCTTAAAATCGAGGGACCCCTGGGTGGCTCAGGTGGATTAGCATCTGCAGTGGGCTCAGGTCATGATCCCGGGATCCTGGGATCAAATCCCAGGTTAGGCTCCCTGCTCAGTGGGGAGCCTCCTTCTCCCTCTGCCTCTGTCTGATGCTCTGCCTACTTTGCTCTCTCTTTCTTTCTGTCAAATAAATAAAAAAATCTTAAAAAAGAAAAAAGGAATTGTTTCAAATAGGCAACACAGATAGCTGAGTATTAAAAGCTATTAAAAGTGAGGGGCCTGGGTGGCTCAGTGGGTTAAGCCTCTGTCTTCGGCTCAGGTCGTGATCTCAGAGTGCGGGGATCGAGCCCCACACCAGGCTCCCTGCTCAACGGGGAGCCTGCTTCCCTTCCTCTCTCTTTGCCTACTTGTGATCTCTGTCTGTCAAATAAATAAATAAAATCTTTTAAAAAATAAATAAATAAAAGCTATTAAAAGTATTAAAAGCTGAGTATTAAAAGTATTAAAAGAGTATGCTTTCAAGGCACTAGAAGCATAAATAATGGCAAAATCTCATTTAGCACATTTTTCTTGAGTGCACTCTGTGCTGCTCTGAGCACTACAGTAGCACATTAATTCAGTCACTTTTAAAAATACCGAGTTTAGGGGTGCCTGGGTGGCTCAGTCATTAAGCGTCTGCCTTCGGCTCAGGCCATGATCCTGGTGTCCTGGGATGGAGCTCCGAACTGGGCTTCCTGCTCAGCAGGGAGTCTGCTTCTCCCTCTCCTAGTCCCCCTGCTTGTGTTTCCTCTCTCGCTGTCTCTCGCTCTCTGTCAAATAAATAAATAAACTTTAAAAATTAAAAAAATGCTGAATCTAGTCTTACAACATAGATCAGGAAACTGGATTCTTTGTCAGTGTTCCATTTATCATCCAAAGTATTGACCACGCCTATCTTGACAAAAAATTGATCTCGATGGATAAGCGTTAACACATGAGTTTTCCCTTTATGTATAAGGTATATTTGGGAATTAGGACAAAGACTTTTAGGGAGTCCTGTGAAGCATAGGAATTTATCTGTTATTTCTTTCTCTTAAAAAAAATCTGTAAGGGTACCAGGGTGGCTCTGCCATTTGAGCATCTGACTCTTGATTTCAGCTCTGGTCATGATCTCATGGTCATGGGATTGAGCCCTGCGTCAGGCTCCATGCTCAGTGGGGAGTCTGCTTGGGTTTCTCTCTCTCTCTCCCTCTCCCTCTGCATCTCCCCTCCACTCACACTCTCTCTAAAAGAAAAAAAATCAGGTAAGATTGAGGAGAGAGGAGAGTTGGCTTGTAGGTGACACTTTGGAAAAGTTCACATCTTTTCAGTTATTTTCTTGCAGATTCTGCTCTGGCTCCTCTTTTGGCACGGTCCAAGCACCCGAAGCCTTCTACCTGCTCGTTAGGCGCCCTCCCCACCCCCACCAGGTCTTTTTCCTGAGCTCCATTCAGCTCTGTTTCTGGGGGGCTTCCCCTCTTGGTTATGCCCCACAGCCTTTCTAAACATTACATCAGCCCGAGAAGTGCTTCAGAATACATGTGGCTACCATTATCCCTAGTGATGTCAGTGCTTTTGTTTTAAAGCTCAAACTAACTTTGAACTAATGATGAATCATCATTAATCAGACCACATTATGTTCTGTTTAGGGCTAAAAATGAACTGTGAGGTGAAGAGATGAGCGTTCTGACAACTCAGGTGCCTTAGAATGGTCCTGAGGAACATTTTCAACACCAGCTGGACATGGTGAATGCATCATGTCCCAAGATGGTCACGTTAATCCATTTGTCATTTATTTGCAACAAATGTGTTCTAAGAACCTTCCAAATCACCAAGTACATGAATGTCAGTGTAAAATAGAGCAATTAGAAAATGTTTTCCCAAGAAGGTTATGCTATTATGCAAGCTTTTCCAGTGGGCAGGCAGTGTGTAGAAAACCTTGCTTTATTTTTTTACTGTAGCACAAGCCGTGGGTTCCATGGACTACAGCAGTCAGCCAAGCTCAGTCAGCAAGCCTGTCACTCTGACCCTGACCCCTTCAGTCCTTGGGCTTGCTGCCTTTCTAGCAGACACCGTCCTTGGGTGTGTGCACACAAGGCATTTCCCCCTGACGGTGAGCAGGTCCCCACTCACTCACACTTTTCAATGTGATTTTCTTTGAGAACTTCCTCGGTTCAAGGGGAAGCGTAACTAATCTACTGTTTTTTCTCTCTGGGGTTTTGTTGTTGTTTATTTTTTTAAGATTTTATTTATTTGACAGAGAGAGACAGAGAGAGGGAACACAAGCAGAGGGAGTGGGAGAGGGAGAAATAGGTTTCCCGCCGAGCAGGGAGCCCAAACCAGGGCTCAATCCCAGAACCCCGGGATCATAACCTGAGCTGAGGGCAGACGCTTCACAGACTGAGCCACCCAGGCATCCCCTTTTTCACTTTTTTTGCTTACTTGATTTTATGCAAGGGAAAATGATTGAACAACATATACCTTCTAGGAAAGTATAATTCAGTTCTCCAGTGAGTGTCTTGGCTCCTGCTTCCCACACACACATAGAATGCTCAGAGGGAGTCCCAGCCTTTCATCTTCAAGTTAGACGCTGTGAAACCAGGACATACTCTGTTACCACAAATGAGCTACCCCGCAGCATGCTGAAGTTTGCCCAGTGGGAAGCTTGTCCCCGGGGGCTCCCACATCTCCACTCCTGTGCCTCCCGTGGGATCTGCCCTCTGTGTGCCCCCGTCACCTGCGATGACACCTGGGGTATACTCTGTGCCAGGCTCTTTTCAGAGCTCTTCATACACAAACATGTTGGACCCTCACTACATAGTCGGGTGAGTCCGGGCCTCCTGAACAGGTGAAGACTCACCAGTTACGGGCCACTCAGCCTGGATAGGCGGCCGCAGCAGTTCGGGCCCCCTCCCCAGAAAGGGCAGGAGTGTGGCACCCACCTCACGGCAGCAGAGCCAAACATGAGCACCCGGCCGCAGAGATTGCCCTGCAGAGGGTTGGCTGTGCCCACATTCCTGCTGCCGTTGGCTTGGCGCAGTGCAGCTCAGGCGCCACCCATCACCGGAGCGTTTATTGGCTCTGTCCTATGTCTGTTTCCACTGGGAGATCTTTACTGTGATCCACCTCTCAGGTACTAAGGAACATGGCAGAGTTTATGATGACTTGAGAGAATCAGTCACCTTTAGCAGGAGAAAAGTTTGTTGGGTCAAAAAGGTGATCATAAGGTGATTTATTCAACTATTCACATCATATTAAGTTCTAATAATTGAGTCCTATGTTGTGTGTGTCATGATGATAAATTTCAGATCAGTTGGTTTTGCTGAAGTCAATTCCCTGACTTTTCTCTGAATTCCTGTTTGTTCAGATCACAAGGTTTACATCTGGCACAAACGTAGCGAACTGCCAATCGCGGAGCTGACAGGGCACACACGCACAGTGAACTGTGTGAGCTGGAACCCACAGATCCCATCCATGATGGCCAGCGCCTCAGACGATGGCACTGTTAGAATATGGGGACCAGCACCTTTTATAGACCACCAGAATATCGAAGGTAACACCACCGCACACCATCCCTGTGTTTCCTCCTGGTGACACCTGGCCCAGCAGTACTTGGAAGTGTGGGATAGAGTTCATTTCCTCCCTCTTTTAGAGACTGTGTACTTTCTCTCCTCAGAAGGAGTTTCAGTAACCTGAGATACAGGTGTGTGTGTGTGGTTGTGTGTCTGTGGTACACGCATGTGTGCACATGTGTGACACTGGGGAGCACGAAGGGGAGCACGCTACCGCATTTATAGCTGTGTAGCTGTTTAGTTTTTTCAGTTTGACAAATCTTGAAAGTCTTGCTTCGTGATGCAGGAAGCATTTTCTACTTTCACACCCATAAGAACTAGCTAATATTCCAAAATTTGAACAACTTCAGAACGATTTGCTCTTACGAATAAGTCCCTGTAACACCGTGTGGTTCCCTGTGCACCGGGCATGACCAGGAGAGAGAAGGACACCGCTATCTGCCCTGCGCCTCAGGGCCAGGCAGCGTGTCCAGCCAGCTGGCACACCGTCATCACAGCCCTGTGACAGCAGGGTCCTCCCCTGTTTCCGTGGGGGAGAAGACAGAGGCACAGACCGGGTGGAAGGGTTTTCCCTTGAGGACATGGCTCAGTTGAGCTAGACAGCAACGCTGGAGAGAAGACTCCATGAGAGCTCATACGGGAAGGATGTGCTGCTCTTCTTTCAAACAGAGCAAACGAAGTGTTTGGTTTCCTTAGAAGGAAGCGAGTCACCCAGAAAACAGATGAAGAGGCTTTTGTTCCCCGCGTGTCCCACCTAGATGTCAGCGAGAAGGAGCACCCACGGTTTGGTGAGCGTGCCAGGCCGGAAGAGGATGTGGGTGAGACTGAGACCCGCTGCATACGTGTGCAGAGTGTGTCTGCGCGTCCCCATGGAACCAGCCCATGTGCCTCTGGGACCGTCGCTGGAACCAAGACCCTCTGGACGACTGGTGTTTTACAGATCCATAACCATGATTCTAGTTGCTTCCCTCGTTTTATCAGTCATTTGGAAGTTTGTTCTTCAAGGAGCCGTGTTCGATTTGGAGACACAGAGAAACATTAGGTAGATAAAGAATTTCCTGGTAAGCAGGTACACCTCAGACCCAGCTCAGAGACGATGCCTGTGCTGCCCCGCCATTGGGTGGAGCAAGTGGCTGTGGACACCGAGGCAGCAGGGGAGCCAGAGCTGGGCCTCATGGGGTCCGCTCCACCGCCACGGCCCTGCCTTGTGTTCTGGCAGCACAGGTGCAGCCCCAGGAATACATTCACAGATACCTGAAACAGGAGAACAGTTTCTGTAAAACTTAGGTATTTGGCTATATGCCTTTTATGTAGGTATCTTCTGGGTTCTTTCCCCTATTTGAATTTTTTTTTTAACTAATTAAAGTAATACCTGTTTGGAATAGAAATTTTGGAAAACATAGATGAGGCTGAAGAAAATGACATTCAAAAATCATGACACCCTAGCATACTGTAAGTCATTTAAGCAAAAATATTTGACTCCCATTTCAAAAACGAACTTGCTGACCTTTCATTCTAACAGTAGAGTTCCATACGGTGTTGTTTTAAGGAGAGTGTCAAGTAGGTTAGGACTAAGCAGGCCAACGCTGCAATGCGGATCTTCAGATCAATACGCCAAGTGAAAGACACTGGACACAGAAGACCACTTAGTGCAGCCCCATTTCTGTGAAATGAGTGGGCAGGTCCGTGGAGACTGAAAGTAGCCCAGTGGGGTGCTGAGGGCTGGGTGCTGGCATTTGTGTGTGACTGCCGACAAGTGATGGCCAGCCCGGGACTGTGCCTGGTACAGCCGCTAAACTGTATCCAGGAGGCTTGTTGACCCATTCCCAAAAACAGACAGCTGGAAGATAGCACAGAATTCGGGCTGAGTGAGTGAAGCACACGGTCCCAGATGCCCTCCTACCTTGGACTGCCAGGTCGTCCCCCCTCTCTTATTTTGTCATCTATTCATAAAGATTTCCTGTTCCACAGAACTACTTGAAAGTTCATTTTTAAAGTATGAGATTCTAATTTGATTATTCACTTGGGTTCTCCAGTAATCAAAGTAATGAATTTAGACTATAATATACAGGCTAAGACACGACACAGACACATTGTTCTAAAGATGATGATGGAAATAACCAAGAACTTGGCTGTGGTGTGATTGTTCTCAGTGGTAGTACGTTTTGTAATATCATGATGCTGATATTAAAACTTTCTAACTGATGACTTTTTTCTTCCCCTCCCCTCTTCTCCCCTCCCCCCCCCCCGAAACACATTTCATCCCGTCTTCATTCAGAGGAATGCAGTAGCATGGATAGTTGATGGCGAATGTGGAGCAGACGACTTCTGTTTAACTTAAAATTAGTCGTATTTTAATGGCTTGGGATTTGGTGCAAACAAACATGATTGATAGCTGGACAGACATGCTCGTCATGAAAAAAGAACCATTTCTGAAGCCCGATTGGGGCCAAACATTTACACCTTGCTTCATAGTAACCAGTTGAGATGAAGCACGTCGTTAGAACGTTGTTGGACACCATGTTGAATTATCCCCCCATCGGTTGTGAAGAACTGTGCTACATTCAGGCTTACCCATTGAACTCAGTATATATATTTTTTTCCCTCCTGCCTTTTGTCTGGTGGGATACCATTCTTGTTGCTCTTCTGTGTAATGAAGTTTAAATGCTTGTTTGGAAAACTTTATTTAACAGTTTAGAAGGCTTGATAGAAGGAGTGCATTAGTCTGAAGAGTATACATTGGATAGGAAAGAATTTCCTTCTTTTGTTTCTCCAAAATCTTTCCGCCTTATTTAGCTTGAGATCTTTGCAGCTTGGTTCATGGATTCTAGCCTTGCCCGTTGCGCAGTATATACTGATCCAGATGATAAACCAGTGAACTATGTCAAAAGCACTCTCAATATTACATTTGACAAAAAGTTTTGTACTTTTCACATAGCTTGTTGCCCCGTAAAAGGGTTAACAGCACAATTTTTTAAAAATAAATTAAGAAGTATTTATAGGATTAAAGTGACTTCATTTGTATACATTTGGAATCTAAACCAGCTTCAAAAAGTTTCCTCTCTGACTTAGATATGCAGTATAACTGATGCTCTTCTGGAATCCCATGTGAGACTTGCCCAGGAAATCCAGAGTCCTGCCGTGAAGGTGTCCCCCCTTTTGTTTTATTCCTGATGGAACATCAGTACCTGATGTTGAAGAAATTCAAGATTCAAAAAGAGAATTTTAAATCTCTACCAACAGGAGAAATCAGGAGTCAGCTTAGGTTCGCAGCAAAGCCCGCTCCAAGCTGTTCCTGGCTTGGGAACGTGTTCTGGTGCGATCCCACAGGAGAGCGGAGATGAGGCGTAACCATTGGGGAAGTTCATAGTCTCCTTGAGTTTGTCAGAAGGATTCAGCAGGTTCCAGATGGACCCAAACTGGGTTTAAAACCTCACAGTCCTTGATCTTAATGGCCCTTGACGTTCTGACCTGTAGAGATACATAAATTGACAGATTGCTCCTTCTCCGTTTTCCCGATATTGCCATACCGAGCCTCATTCAAACTGGTGCTGTGGGTAGTCCTTGCCTCCCTTCCCCCTTCAGTTTAAAGAACGGTCTCCTTCGAGGAAAAGCACTTTGAATCTTGAGGATTTCACATTTAGAATAAGCCAAAAGCCTAATGTTCACATTGTGCTTTTAAACCCCATTAACAGCAGAATGCAGCTGACTTGGTCTCCTTCCAGACTCCCTCCCCTTCTCTGCAGAGGCTCGGGGAAGGGGGGGACCACAGCTTTTAACGCTGGGAGGAGTGGGAGTCCCCTCGAGATCAGATTCTGGTGAAGAAAAGGGCTTATACTAAGTCCCTTTTGGGGTCCAGCCACGCCTGCAGTCTGTCCAGCACGAGGAAAGGCTTGGGTGTCAGGAACCCTCCTATGGGCACAGGGCAGGGCCAGCCCCAGGGACAGGCAGGCAAGTCAAGGAGGGGAGAAGAAAGACAAACACAATTGGCCTTAAATAGCACGGATTCTCCCAAAAGCTCATAGTAAGAGAAAGTGACAGACCGTGGTCGGCAGATTATTTTATCAAATTGGTATGTAAAAGATTTCTTTAAGCTCCATTTTGCAGAGACCACCACTTAGAGAATCAAGAATTCCTGTTTTGATACTTCTGAGTTAACAAATAACTATATGTTACAGTTTATCTGGTACTTCACTTTTCTTAAATTACTTTTTACTTTGAGCTTGAATAAAAGTCTTCATTGGTAACTGTATATAAGTAAGTGGCAACTTCTCTTTACCTCAGTGCAGTTAAACCCACTCGTGCTCTCGGTGAGTCCCCAAACCCCGAAGCCATCCCTGCAGCCCAGTCGCTATAGCAAGGTGGGCACCAGCGGTGGGCAGAGCCAGTGCAGCATGCCTGGGGCCCCACGGACGCTCCCCGAGACTGCTGCCTACTCAGGGCCAGCCTGGCCTCCATTCTGGCCTGGGCTTCCCCCAGCCAGCCCCACGTCAGAGTTTTTCTGTTAAAAAAACACTGTAAAAAACAAAACCACAAAACGGTGGCATAGAGGTGAGGCACACTGCAGAGAGTGTAATTCCTTGCCGTGGGGTGACGAGGGTGCAGGGACCCTCAGAGTGGCCAGGGAAGAGCACGTCCCGGGCTGGCCGAGGCAGTGGGCCCCCCAGGGCTGTGTGGGGACCATGCTAAGTGAGGTCACAGGGCAGAGACCTAGGATTGCCTGACAGTGCTGTAGGCTGGAGAGCGAGGACGCAGGCCGGCCAGCACAGGAGGCTAACAAATGTATAAGCTGAAAAGTACCAATACTTTTTGCACATAGATCAAAACAGTGGAGAATTTGGGCTCCAAAAATCAGGTTAGTAGGCTCATTTCCATGTGCTTAAAAATGTTTTTGTTGTCGTTCATTGATTGAGGGCTGGAGCAAGTATGAAATTAAATGTCTTTTTCCTCCAAACAATCAGTTATGACTAGTACGGCGTCGGACTTGAGCAGGCCTGGGGCAGGGAGGCGATGAAGAGCCAGGGGTGAGGGTCCGGTGTGGGCAGGGGACCGACAGAGCTTCCCTAATGGGCTCCGTTTCTGCTACTGTGCTAGGCCAGGCCAACGTGTCCTGTAAAACCAGGTAAGTCGTCTCAGAAGAGGAAACTGGCAGGCGTCCCAACAGAGGGGCCCATTTTAGTGGGTGGGAGAACAGATGGGTTCCCGAGCTCTAAATCCAGACAAGGTGAGGAAAGGAACCGGCTAGTTGAAAGGAAGGGAAGAAGGTCCCAGTTATGGTCTGTGTTTTCATCCGTACCCACCCCCAGAGAGAGCGGTTTCTGTTTTGGGGCGTGTTCTCCCTCCAGAACGGCGTTCTGCGACATTAATAGAAAACCCTTCTTTCCCACCCCTCCCCATCTTGAAATCTTCTTTTTTAGGCTCTTGTTTCCTGCACACGAACTGGCCCTATCACCTCTGCTCAGTGCTAAACAGACCGCACATCTCTCGAAAGGGCGCTCTGTGTGTCCGTTTCTTTGACAGCAGAAGAGTGGCTGCTTTTGAATGGGGAGGAAAGAAGACCTTTTTCTTAATCTCCTTTGTGTCCCAGCTCTGCAATGTACCAACGTCCCGGTTTAAGTTTCCACTAGCCTCTCATTTAGGCTTCAGCAGCTCTCTCTCGGCCTTACTCTCCAAATTACCACTTGCATTTTCAAAACTATACCTGATTTCCTACAAACGGCTAACTTTAAAAGAAGAGGTGAATCTGCATTATTTACACTTAGACACTTTCTAAAAACAGGGTGAATTGAAATTTTCAGTGTTGTTAAGCTATTGTTACAGTAGCTGCCCTATATAGTTGCAGAAACAAAAACTATAAAAACCCATCCCCTGTCTATTTAATCCAGATAGGCTGGATTTAATGAAACTAATAGTATAAAAATGTGTGTGTGTGTGTGTGTGTGTGTGTGTGTGTCGTGTGTCCGTGTGGGAGAGAGAGCATACTTAAGTCATCAAAAGTCCTATAAACCACTTTCTGGGTTCTTGTCAATTTTACTAGTCTCATGCACGTGTGAAGTACCCTCTCTCGAGTTTAGGGTCTGCTTAATACTGCTCTATTTTTATAAGATTGAGATGTGTCCCCATCTTTGACTCAAGCATTTTCATTATCAGGGTCAATGTGCTAAAACCGAATTGTAACATTTTTAGGCACAGATGGAAAAAACCTGTCATTGGCTCCTTGAAAACGTGTGTGTGTGTGTGTGTGTGGCGAGGGGACAGACCCACAGACGCATGTTTGTACTTACAAACCAAGCTGGAGAGATCAAGAAAAGAATTTACGTGCTGATCTCAAGATGCCTAAACTGTCCAGATTTCCATGGCGTTGTGGTGGAACTAGCTGACACTTAGAGCTTTGGTCTGTAATAACTATTTGCTATGGATGGATTCAGTGTTTCAGAGAATTATGTTCTTAAATTTGGGGGGTTCTGGTATTTTTGTTTCTTGGTTGTTTTTTTTTTTTTAACTGCCTTTCAGATTACATTTAGTAGTTTAAATTTCTTCGCTTTATTATTTCATTAAAGCATAAAAACTTCAGGTCTCTGATATTTATTTTCACTTGTTCTACTAATTATTTACAAAACACCCTGTTAACTTTTATTTTATAAATGTGTAGTACATTAAACGTCTTTAAAATTTTATTCAATTGAAACTCCATTAACTTTGATTTGCTTTACTGGGATTTTTTTTTTTAAATACACCTTTTCCATGTCCATGCGTCGCACTTACCCAATTGTTTGTATTTCCTTCAGTCCAATAAACAGAATGAGTAAGACCTTGCGCTGAGCGTCCTTGTGTCCTTCCAACCTCAAATGGCTGATTGGCTGAATCTGACACCCACATACCTACCTGTGTTCTCCACTTCATCTCTTCACCTGTTGCAGTGTCTTTTTCGAAGAGCAGTTGTGTCAAGGGCGCCTGACTGGCTCAGTCGGTGGAATGTGTGACTCAGTCCTTGGGGTCGTGGGTTCAACCCCCATGTTGGGTGTAGAGATTACTAAAAAATTTTGAAAAAAATAAAGGGCAATTGTGCAATCATGGATTACTTGAGGAAAATTCAGAGAACACTTGGATTTTATATTTTGAAGAATTATTTATTCAGAGGGAGAGCAAGCACAGGGGGTTGGGGCAGAGGGAGAGGGAATCCCAAGCACACTCCCCACTGAGCATAGAGCCTGATGTGGGGCTCGATCTCACAACTCTGAGATCACAGTCGGAGCGAAATCAAGAGTCGGGTGCCCAACTGAGCCACCCAGGTGCCCCAGGATCCTGACTATAAAGGAATTACGTGCCTGCCCCATTTTGCTCAAAAATATTACTGTATCTGGGCGCCTGGGTGGATCAGTGGGTTAAGCCGCTGCCTTCGGCTCAGGTCATGATCTCAGGGTCCTGGGATCAAGTCCCGCATCGGGCTCTCTGCTCAGCAGGGAGCCTGCTTCCTCCTCTCTCTCTGCCTTCCTCTCTGCCTGTGATCTCTCTGTCGAATAAATAAATAAAATCTTTTAAAAAAAATATTACTGTATCTAACACCACGTGTTAGGAATTGCATATGTTGATTAATAGAGAAAATATACTTTCAGTTTGAAATTAAAATCTCTTTCCTAATAATTATATAACCATTTTTAAGATTTTATTTGGGAGCGTGTGCAGGAGCAGGGGAGAGGGACAGAGAGGGAGAAGCAGACCCCGCCAAGCAGGGAGCCAGACCTTGGGCTCGATTCCAGGACTCCGGGATCATGACCTGAGCGGAAGGCAGACACTGAACCGCCTGAACCCCCAGATGCCCTGTTGCATAGTTATTTGGAGATCTCCGTGGAAAGAGCCACCCAGGTGACTCGGCTGCCTAAGTGTCCAACTCCTGATTTCAGAGTTGTGAGTTCAAGCCCTACTTTGGGCTCTGCACTGGGCATGGAGCCTATTTAATTAATACGAAAAGATCTTGGAGAAAGCATTGCGTATATACAAACTCACAGCACATTTGTGTTTATGAGAAAAGGGAAAGAAAAGCAGTCATCCCGTTGGGGAGAGTTCTTGCAGAAGTGAGCTTGAGGAGGCTTCCCGCGAGCAGCAGAGTCCTGCCCGGAAGGACGTCCCCGTGAAGAGCCCATGCCGGGCCGGCAGTTGGGAGTCTGCAGCGTCCGGAGGAACAGGTGGGAGAAGTCTTTCCACTTGTTTTCTTTAAAAACAGCTCTACTCTGCGGACTTGGACGTGCAAGACTATTCATCTACACTAAGCTCTCCTGCCAGACCCCAGGACCTGGGATGCAGAATTTTCCAGCCTTAACAAATCCCAGAGTTGGGGCCTATGTTTGGGACAGGGAGGCGAATCTCAAGCAGACGCCATACTCAGCATGGAGCCTGACATGAGGCTCTCACAGCCTTGAGATCACGACACGAGCCGCCATCCAGAGTCAGATGCTTAACCACTGAACCACCCAGGTGCCCCCGTAGCTGTATTTTAAAACACAAGTCCGCTCCTCCAACTTAAAAGTGGATGATTTTTGGTTACATCATTTAATGATGTCTTGTTTTTCCAAAAACTTAAAACTTAAGGAAGGCTTTTTTTTTTTTTTTTTTTTTTTAATTTGAGAGACAGAGTATGAACGGGCGGGGGCAGAGGGAGCAGGAGAAGCAGTCTTCTTGCAGAGCAGAGGCTAGACCTGGGACTCGATCCCAGGACCCATGACCCGAGCCGAAGGCAGATGCGTCACAGCCTGAGCCTCCTAGGCGCCCCTTCCTGGTGGGTTCTGAGCCACAGGACTGTGCTCTACTCCTCAGCCAAGAGCCCAGGAGTTAAAAGCAGGCAAGCATCAGGAGGGACTAGGCACAGCACACGTGTCTGGCCGTGGAGGAGTATGATGTACACCATGGTTTGCCTTGGCATCCTGGGTGCTCACCTCGGGCCAGTTGCTGCTTAGCTGCGTGGGGCAGACACTCCGACTCCAACTTTACAGAGGGCAGTGGACTGAAATAAAGCAACTGGTCTGGGGGTGCCTGAGCGTCACTGACCACGATGGTGAACTTCCCTTGGTCACAGCCAGTCACCTCAGGCTAAAAACTGATCAACTTGTCCAAGATGGAGAAGGGCCCACTTTACCAATCCTACTTAACTGCATAGATCAGAGAAGAAAAGGACAATTGAAATTGTATCGAGAACTTTGCCCACATGATGCAAACAATAAAACAGACTCACAGAGCTCTATAGAGGAAAGCCCCCACAATAAATTGGAATATCTTCGAATTGTTTTGTGAATATTAAGAGTAGTGGTTAAAATCGTGGTTTTGGAGTCCTTGAGCGCGACTCAATCCTCTCATTTGACGCAAAGCTCCGGGCATGTTCCTCCACCTGCCAGAGCCAGGTGTCCGCGTCCACAGCGGCAGCTGATGGCACTGGATGCTGGGGTCTGTGGCCTCAGAGGACACGCGGTAAATCAGCAAATGAGTTTTGAAGACCAACTGAATCCAGAATATGGGGGCTTCTACCACTTGACGGCTAGGTCACACAACCTGGTTTCTGCATACTGCAAGGAAACCAGAGGTAGCCCAGCACATGCAGGGACGTTAGCCAGATGAAACAGACTCGTCCAGGTCCCAGGCACAACCAACCAACCACTGAGCCAAGGGGGATATGTGAGCACCACCTCTGTCCTACGAATCAGCAGTCTATGTGCAGTGTTGCTGTTGGTACCATGGTCATGTGTTTCAAGGACCCTTGTCTTACAGAGATGCGTACAAAAATATGACAATATTGCAGGTGTGATGACGTCAACCTCGGGGTAGGTCACAGATAAACCAAGGACGTAACTGGTAAGAGCAAAAGGACCAAGCACCATTAATGAGTCCTATTACTGTCTCAGTGGAGCCTCATGTGGCCCAGCCCTGCCCCACAAGCCTCCTTGAGAAGGAGAGGACACACCCCTTCTCGGAGAGCTGCTGGGTGCAGCTTTGCTGGGTGCAGCTTCACACAGGCCGTGCCTGCCCTCTCTGAAACAGGCTCCTCCCATCAGCGGTAAGATCAGCCCTCCAAGGAGATTCATTCCTCATCTGACTTGATTCCACATCACATCCTCACTGAGAGATTATCAATTTCCATGTATTGAGCTGTGAAAACAAAGGAAGGACTCAGGCTCCCTTCCCGAAGCTCAAGTGCCAAACCCTCGCCCCAAAAGCGTGTGGTCCCCTGAGCAGCCGACAAGGGACGAGATCGGGTCCCCTGAGCAGTCACAGAAGGGAGGCACCTTCCTGCGTCACATGGACTCCTACCATGCCCTCTCAAGGTCGTGCACACAGGAGTCCCAGTGGGAGTGGGACCTTGTCTGCCCAGTGGACATTCTGATGAGGTGCTAACATTCATTGGGACCTGGTGCAGATGACAGGACTGCTTGGTCACAGGTCCCCAAGGAAGAGTCGTGCCGGACCATGGTTACCAGCCTCCAGAGCAGTGACTGATCACAAAAAGCTCTTACTACAGGCTTGAAAGAGCAGCCCAATGCGGGACTGAGTACCCCGTGAACAACCCCCGGGACAGCAATAGTCTAACATCTCAAGTGATAACCACAGATCACGGTGCCAACCCTTCAGCTGGGAATGACCTTCATTTGGGAATTCAGCTACTTCAGGACCAAAGATATTTAACTAAAGCGAAACACGTTGACCATGGACTCCTAGAACTCTCACAAGAGGCTTGGCTGAAAAGCACAGGCCTCACTGACTCTGGAAGCCACAGGAGCCCATTCAACACAAGCTCCAGGGGCCCGTGTCCCGATGGTCCTTCCACTCGCTCGCTGGCAGGAGCTGCAAGCCAGGCAAAAACCTGCCCGGCATCTTGTCACCACCATGACTCTGGTTTCCGTCACAAGGCAGCAGGGGCACTGGTTTCCAATCCTGGCCGCATAGGTCTCAGTGGGACTATCTTGAGCACAACGGGGGCCTGAATTGTGGCGCTCCACCGTGCCTTCCTTCCTTCCCAGACGTACTTCTTGCTGGAGGAGCCATGGAACCATACTGTCAGACAGACCCTTTTGTTCGTCCAGTAGTCACTCAGGGCCTCTGTGTGGGAGCCATGGGGTCAGGTGGTGGCAGCGGGAGGAGACTCCCGACCACAAATGCTGACCTCGCAGAGGACACGCTAGGTGCCAGCAAAGTCAGGTCCATGGGAGGCATCCTCTGCTCTCAGCTGCAGAGAATGACCTTGGGAGAGGAAGCAGGTTCAGACTACCGGTCTTGTTGCCTACGAGGCAGGAGAACTGCTGGAGGGGCTGCTGGGCTTGGAGGAGCAGGCCGTGTCCCCAGTCTGGTTTCCTCAGCACTTGGCAAGGACAGGGACAGAGGAACAGGATGCAATGCAGGTGCAGAGGTTGCAGGCAGGAGCACCCTGTGGGTGCTGGGTCCTGCCCACACAGAGATCCCAAGGACATGTCCAGCCTCCCTTCCCTCTAAGCAGCAGTGAGACGGAAGGAACAGGAAGGTCTCGGCAGGGCTCCCCTCAAGGGAAAGCAGAGCATGAATCCCTGGCACCTTAATCCCAGCTCTTGAAGTCCGTGCTTCTCCCCTCTTTTCATCATTTATACAGGCACCCCGAGAAAATACAAACACTAGTCACCCCATCTCCTGGCTTTGATGCAGACGAGCAATTCAAGATCGGGGACTTTGTCCCTTTTCAACCACAGTCTGCGTTTCAGAACAGCGGACAGCCCAGGCTCGCCACTTACGTGGCTTTCCACTCGCCTCCTAGAAGACTCTCCAGGGAAGAGCAAACCCTCCACCACCTTCAGCAGCTTGCATGGACCTGTCTCTCGGCTCTTGGGATTGAAGTCCCCCCATGGCTTCATGGCTTCAAAACCCTGAGCAGGGCCTTGCGGGCACTGGAAAAGGGGGAAAAAGCCAGTGAGAAGTTGGTTTGTTTTGGGTTTTTTAAAGGTATAAGAAGTTGGCTCTGAAGGAAAAGGTAAGGAAGTCATCCTCACCCCCCCGCCCAGTCACTTCCATGTTATAGCTGCTTGGCTCTGGGCATCAACTCTACCCATCACCAGGAAGGGCTTAAGGTCCTGGAGGCCGACAGCCACAGTTTCCCTCATCTACCAGTCCCCATTCTGCCACATGCGGCCAGCTGCTGGGCCCTGCTATCCAGGGAGTCAGGCTAATCAGTCTTGGGACTTCTGCCCAGGCCGTTCAGAGTCCTGGACAGAAAGGACACGTGGCGTCTGACCTCTTGGTGACCCCACACCTTGCATAGCTGCCCACTTCTGCCCGGACATGGGCAACTCCCTCGGATTCTGCCGTGAAACAGCTGTGTCCGACCTCGAGGCCAGGGCTCCAGATGGCGACACCAGGGCAAGAAGCAGAACCGAGAATCAATAGCTGGGTCACGTTGCCCAGCAAACAGAGCCCAAGAGCTCAACACTCACGCCAAGCCCAAGAGCAGGCCCGGCTCCAGGGAACAGAGTTTGGCTGGGGAGCTCCACGTCCGCGAGACAGCCTGTCCCTGGTCACAGGGTGGACATGGGCACGGCAGGTCAGAGGCGGCACGGTAATGGCTCCGTGGTCACTTGGTGACCAGGCTATTCCTGCTCTAATCTGATAAGCATCTTCTACCAAATCACCTCTCCAAACCCATCAGGCAATGTATCTGAGGCCAGAATAGGTTTGAAGGTGATTTTGAAGGCAGTAGCTTTAAATGAAAATTCTTGATAAAAGTTTGAATTTTTGATTTATTTTTCTTTCTAGAAGCAGGAATTACATCATACCTGGACAAATGGCTTATGGGGTTTCACAGATTCTGCAAAGAAAGATATATTTTTTGAAATGCCATTTTCTGTTAACATTCTTATGAAAAGACTTTGAGCTGACAGTCCCATACATCTTTACACTGAATTAAATCAACAAAGCTGCCGCAAGAGGGATAATTTCTCTCTTCCTCTGCCCAGATTAACAGCACTGCTCTGCACTCTGCCTTCTCAGCAGAGCGTCTGGAGGGCTTTCCCTTTGACGTGTGTCCTTTGTTTCTCTGGCGCGCGAGGCCGGCGTGGTGCTCCCACCGCTACGTACGGATGACAATCTTCAGCACACAGACGATGAGAAATGGGTCAGGGTCTGGGCTAAAGTTGAGAACCAGAAATCTACAAAAACTCAATTCGTGTTTTTAAATACTTTATATGGTAAAAATACAGCAAAAATATTTTTCTTTTGTTCAAAGAGGAAAAAATATACTGCTATGGCTGCGGTTCTGAGGAGGAGTTCTGCCGCCTGTGGCTCCCGGGCTGCGTGCTGCAGACGGACTCGGGCACAGCTCCTCGGGCTTCAGTCGTTTATCAAAGCTAAAATCATACTGCGGAGAGAAGAGACGAGTGTTAACCAGCGTCTCCCAAGCACAGTGCCCACGAGGTCTGCTCTGTCCGGGCTCACGTCTCCGGGGCTCAGCAACCACTGGCACTTTTTTTTAAAAAAAGAGTATCTACTTAGGGCCCCTCAAAGCCCCGACTTTTTTCATGTAACCAAAATAAATAACTGGGGAGGGGGGGGCAGCGTAACCTAAAACCAATGTTGGGCTACAGCTCAGAAGCAGCCACAGCCAGAAAACAAACCAAAATTAGTTGTCCAGCCGGACCTCACACATGCCGTCCCGAGGACCAAGAACTGATCCCTGTCCCCCTGGGATGCCCCTGCACAGACTGCACAGCGGCTAGGAGGGCGGGCTCAGGACTCGCCCCTGCAGGCACTGAGCACCGAGCTTAGCGGCACCCCGCTTTTGCGCCAGGCTCTGTGTGGCCCCCCAGGCGCAATGTCGGGACCATGGCAGTTATCCAGTACATTCTGCTAAAACCACCACAGCCAACAGCGGCGACAGGACCGCCATCATGTCCTTGTACTGATGTCAGCCTGGCTGTGCTAAGAGCAGAGGACCAGAGCACAGAGCACTAATGGTGTCCTTACTTGTCCAAGTTCCACCACATCAGTGTACGCCGTGCACAGCACAAACACACACTCTGGAAAGATGTCCGCACATTAAAGTTAGGTCAGCACAAACCCAAGTGCGTTATGTGTGTTATCTCAATTAGTCCAGATCATGACCCAGTGAGGTAGGTACTGGTTACAATCCCATTTCCAGACGAAGAAACTGAGTCGCAGAGAGCTTCAGAAAGTAGCCCTGGGTCACAGAGTAAGTGGCCAGGCCCAGCCTGCACTAGGCCGACACCCAACCCAACACCAATGGCATGGGCTCCAGCACTCTCTAAGAAGATGGGTATTTCCCCCTCTAATTCCATGGGACAAACCCTGAGCGTCCACCATGCAGCAGGCGACCCGGAGAGGACCAGCTGGGGGGCCTGCATGAGGGACCAGATGACTGGGAATAAAGCCACCAGACACAGGAGCAGCCCCGAGAGGGAGAAAGTGTGACCAGCGTGCCCTCTGAGACTGCTCCCTCGTCCGGGGTGCAAGCCGCTGGGACAACCAGGGGTGAGGCCACAGCAAGGTAAAAGACACAAGCTCAGAACGTGAGGCAAGAAAGAGGGATGTGGTGTCTCCCAAACCAGCCTCGAAGGCTGCCTACCTAACACCTGGTTGTGTGGGGTCCCCCTCAACCTGCCCCAACCCCTCCGCCCACTTCCAGTTCCGTCCCACTACCGTGAAGCCAACCACAGCCCACCCGGAGACTCGTGTGCACTTTCAAATCCCAGGACTTGGCGTCTACTAGGCAGGATCCTCCTCCCAGACCCCGCATCCCCCAACCCCCACACCCACGAAGGGCTCTACTGTGATCAACGCTGCTTCCAGCCCTGCCCACAGCCTCTCTCTCTGGCGGCCCAGACACCTTCAGGTAGTTTCATGTTACAAAGGGGTGTGTCATCGTGTTACTAGGACACTTCTTTGCTCTTTCTTCTTCATTTTTAAAGTAAGGACTGAAAATTAAACATGTAAAATGTAAGGTGCAGTATGAGAATCAGAAAACGATACCAGTGTGCTTTTTTAATCCCAGTTTTTAAATTATTTTTATCTATATTTAAATCCAAGTTAGTTAACATAGATGTCTACAGATAGCAATGTATCTAAATGTCTATGTAGATAAATTCTTTTTTTTTTTTTAAGACTTTATTCATTTATTTGACAGAGATCACAAGAAGGCAGAGAGGCAGGCGGAGACAGAGAGAGGGGGAAGCAGGCTCCCTGCTGAGCAGAGAGCCCAATGCAGGGCTCGATCGCAGGACCCTGAGATCATGACCTGAGCCGAAAGCAGAGGCTTTAACCCATCGAGCCACCCAGGAGCCCCTCTTTTTTTTTTTTTTTAAAGATTTTATTTATTTATTTGATAGATCACAAGTAGGCAGAGAGGCAGGCAGAGAGAGAAGAAGAAACATGCTCCCTGCTGAGCAGAGAGCCCAATGCAAGGCTCGACCGCAGGACCCTGAGATCATGACCTGAGCCGAAGGCAGAGGCTTAATCCACTAAGCCACCCAGGCACCCCTCTTTTTTTTTTTTTGGTAACCTCTATTGCCCAACATCCCTGCTTTTCTGTATTTTAAAAACCAGGAAAGGGGCCCCTGGCTGGCTCAGTTGGTGGAGTATAGGACTCTTGATCTCAGGGACAGGAATTAAAGCCCCATACTGGGCTTAGAGATTACTTTTTAAAAAAATTAACAATGGGGCGCCTGGGTGGCTCAGTGGGTTAAAGCCTCTGCCTTCGGCTCGGGTCATGATCTCAGGGTCCTGGGATCGAGCCCCACATCGGGCTCTCTGCTCAGCAGGGAGCCTGCTTCCCCCTCTCTCTCTGCCTGCTTGTGATCTCTTTCTCTCTCTCAAATGAATTAATAAAATCTTTTTTAAAAATTAATGATAATAAATAAAAATTAATAATTCTTAAAAAAATTAAGAAAACTAAATATGACCAATAATGAAAACTAAAGAATCTAACCTAATTTCAATCCAAATCTAAGTCTGTGGATGGACTAAGCCCAGTGAAAGGATTTTAGAAAGCCTGCTTTATCAGGCAGACGAATGGCTCGGACTTCAAAACTCTTTCAAACAAAACAGCAATTTTTAAAAACTGCCATCTCTATGCAGTTTCTAATTACTGGAACCCTCTGAATGATAGAAATTTAGCTCAACACAAGTTCTTCCTAAGAGTCCTCATGCCTGTGTGAAAATTTAAATTTACCTAGGGAAAAGAATAGGCATGATCTAGGTAAGCTTGCATACAAAGGTTAAGTCTGACTTCTGGCCTCCAAAAGGTTTCATCAAATCATATGTGCACAATGATCTTGTTTCTCTTCCTTGCTCTATCCATCAGCCTGGGACAGATAAAGGAGTAAATGGCACGCTTATCTCTACAACACAGTTTAACATGGGACATAACGAGGCATCCCATGTCTGAGGGCCAGTCTCTGCTGGGGGCCCTCATGTCCCATGTGCCGCGACCGGAAGGCTGACGCAGTTCCACCAGAATGGGCCACCAGGGATGCTGGTGAGGCAGCGCCATGCTCAGGTCCTCACCATGGACAAAGACCAGGCCAACTCTCAGCTCTCCATGCTTGACCCCCAGGAGACCCACAGCGGGCCAGTCCCCAGGAGGACGGCCTGCACCACTCATGATCAGCAGTGAGGCCTAGACATGGGAAGAAGAGAAAGCACAAGACGGCCTCCGAGCCAAGGCGTAACAAACGCCACAGAGCAGCTCCACCGCAGGTCCCACGACACACGGATTCAGTGACACATACAAAATGCACACAACCACCAGAATTCTGCAGGATCTCCCGAAGCTCTGCATCGCCCACACTAAGGCCGACAGGCCAGTGGCACCTCACCCAAGAGCGGGCATCAGATACACGGAAACGCCGCAAGGCCTCTTTAAACTCACCTATAAAGATACATGAAGAAACAGAGCAGGTGGAAGCCAAGCTTGATCATGGCTTCCTTCATGTGTGACTTCAGCTGCCCCCGGTTGTGTATCTCTGTCGGATCAAACACTCCCATGTTCCCACTCGGCACCATAATGAACCTGGTGTGCACACATTAGAGGGAAATCAGATCATCAGTATAAATACTCAAAAGTAGGTATTCAATAAGAGCCAACCTTGAAAAGTGAACCAATCATAGCAGCCTTAAGTCCAGACCCTATGGGAACAGGGTGCCACGTGGTTTTCCTTTGAAAGATATGCTTGTTAATTTGTACTGCAATTTCCTGCTCTCTGAAAAAAATACAGTGACACGCTAGAGAAGGATATTTTACTATCGAGACCCTTTTACCCACCCATAGAAAACTCCTAATCTGGTCATTACCTACAGCCATTTTCCACCAGACACACATAAAGAGGACTCCAAACCAAACCAATCTTACCAAGTTCTTAGAAACCTCTTTATCTAACAAAGTTCTAAAATAATAAATGCAACATCTTTTCTGAAAAAGATTAATTCATGAGAGAGAGCATGTGCAGAAGCAAGCAAGGAGAGAGGCAGACGGAGAACGAGAGAGGGAATCTCAAGAACACTCCACACTGAGCAGAGCCCAACTGAGGGTTTGATCCCACGACCCGGAGCCACCCAGGCACCCCTGAGGCAAGATCTTTAGAAGAAGTAGTGACAAACATAATTATTCCCATTTCACAGAAGACAGTGAGAAATTCTGTGTCCAGATTCGAGCCCTCCTCTGTGCTCCTGCTGATCTGGAGATAACACGCCTCAGTCTGCAGGTTTATAAATGGCGCCCAGCTTATAAGCACAATTTAGAGAAGAAAGAACGGAAATGCAAGTGCCTCCACAGTGAAGACAGAACTCCTCTTTAGTTAAGACACTAGATAGTTCAGAGTCAACACCTGATGTCTAAGTTTATGGAAGTCTTAACAAAAACAGGCCAAATTCAAGCTATTATTAAGTAATGATAACCTCATGAGCCAAAAATGTACTTATAGCGGCGGAGGCCTGGCCACAGTGGGACATGAATGGGCACCTCCTTCTGACTCCGAACCAATTCCTCCCAGTGTTCCCACACACTCAGAAGAGTTCAACTGTTTTTAAAAAATCCTGAAGAGGGGCACCTGGATGGCTCAGTTAAGCCTCTGCCTTTGGCTCAAATCATGATCTCAGGGTCCTGAGATCGAGCCCTGCAACGGGCTCTCTATTCAGCAGGGAGCCTGCTTTCTCTCTCTCTCTGCCTGCCTCTCTGCCTACTGGTGATCTCTCTGTCAAACAAATAATAAATAAAATCTTAAAAAAAAAAATCCTGAAGATACTATGTTCAACATACCATGGAGTATTTAAGGCTTTCATATTTATTTCATCTCATCGTGTATGTCACAGTCTTCTTCCCTAAACAATTCCCTTTCCAAGTGAGGAAATCGGGCCACTTCCGGAAGGTCCAGCAGTGTAAGTGTAAGCAGCGACACCCAGACTGTGCCACTAGTGAAACAATGAGTCCCAACCTTGCATTGTCACCGAATCTTTCCTGCCACACACACAGTTTCTCAACAACAACTTCTGTGAAACCAAATGTCCCTGAGTCCCACAAATCTGAAACTCTCCCCCAAATCTTGCAGCCCACCTAGAGCTGAGTGGAGGGCTTGACACGTGAGTGTCCAGACATCTCAGCTCTGTCTCTGATAAGTCTTGTCCTCCTCTGATGTCCAAGTCACCTAGCAGCACTGTCACCATTTTCCAGGTGGTCCTCACAGACTCTCTCCACCCCACCCTTACCCTCCCTCCTCATCCTGCTTCCACAGAGCTGGTCTTTCCAGTTCCTGCATCCCAACCTCGCTCCAGCTGCACAGTCTCAGCCCAGACTCTGAACGGGCTTCCCTACCCTCCTGGCTCTTCTCCACCATCCAATCGATACTACACGATGCTTCCAGAAAAGTCTTCGCAAAGATATTTGATCAATTTACCTATTCAAAACATGCTAAGAGGATACGTGAATGACTACTAAGCACATTAAAAGGTCCTCAATTCCCTTAGTCATTAGGGAAATATAAATCAAAACCACAGTCAAACACCGCACCCAGCAGGATGGCCAAGTTAAAAGACACAGAGTGCCTGGCTGGCTCAGGTGGAACGGCACACGACTCTTGACCTCTGGGTCATGAGTTCGAGCACTACCCAGGGTGTGGAGAGGACTTAAATAAAAACACACAACAACAGCTTGGCGAAGACGTGGAAATGATGGAACCCTCACACACACAGCCGGAGGGAAGGTAAACTGGCACAGCTGCTTCTGAACATCTAGGCAGTTCATCCAAAGGTGAAACAAAGTTACCGGAGGACCCAAATTTATCTAGATTTTACCCCAAAACTAGATAAAAGTCCACTCCTAGGAAAAATGAAAATGGATCTCCACACAAACACGTGTACATGAATGTTCACGGGAGAATTACTCTTAACAGCCAAAAACAAACAATTCAAATGCCCATCCAGTGCAAATGGACACACAAAACGTAGTCTACCCATACAGTGGGCTATCATTCAGAACCACAACGGAGTGAAGAACGGACATCAGCCACTCACAGATGGATCTTGAAAACACAACAGCAAGTGAGAAAAGCCTGCCACAAAAGAGCACGTACTGAACTCTCCTCTAGGATGCGTCTGTGTGGAATAGGTCATCTTGGGCGACAGAAAGTAGAGGGTGGCTGCTGACTGGGGAGGGGAGGGCAGGAAGGAGTGGCAGCTAATGGGTAGAGGGGGCTTTCCTTTGGAGTAATGAACCTGTTCTAAAATAGACTGTGGTGATGGCTGCTGAAATCTCTACACGTTCTAAAAGAATACTTTAAATGGGTGAACTTGGGGTGCCTGGGTGGCTCATTTGGTTAAACAACTGCCTTCGGCTCAGATCATGATCCTGGAGCCCAGGATCTAGTCCTGTATCGGGATCCCTGTTCAGCGGGTAGCCCACTTCTCCCTCTGACCTCTCTCCTCTCACGCTCTCTCTCATTCTCTCAAAAAAAAAAAAAAAAAAAAAAAAAAAAAATCGAAATGGGTGAACTCTACGCTACTACTACTCTCATATTTATATACCAACTCCATGGACCAAGATTCTGTGTGACCCATCCCGTGCTTCATCTGCTCCCATTCCTCATCTCTGTGACTGCCGCCAGATGCGTCCTTAAATCTGCCCTGCACATCTGCCTCCTGGTTTCCCTTCCAGCCCTCCCCACCTCTAACATGCCCAGGGGGAGCCCCTCACCCACCCTGCACAGCTCCACTCACACAAGCTCTCCACAAGCGGCCCAAGCGCAGCCATCTGCCTCTCTTCCCAGCCAGAGTTCCCACCGCTCCTCCGGCACCTCAGTCTACCTCGAACTGAACTAGTATATTCTGTTATCCTGTGTTTTGCCTCTTTGTCCTGCGGCAGAGTCCATTTCAGATGTCTGCAGCCCCAAAAGCATAAAGCATAGACGTCTGAAAAGAGGAAACGAGCCATCTTTTTAACCTTTTTTTATTTTCTGTTTTTTAAAAAGATTTTATTTATTTGACAGAGAGGGAAAGAGTGCACACAAGCAGGGGGAACAGCAGAGGGATAGGGAGAAGCAGGCTCCCCACTGGGAGACCAAGGCGGAACTCGATCCCAGGACCCTGGGATCAGGACCTGAGCCGAAAGCAGATGCTTAACCGACTGAGCCCCCCAAGTGTCCCCACCCCAACCTTTCTAAAGAGAAGGTAAATCTATGAACAACCATCAATCTGTTGCAGCCATCATCAGGGCAATAAACCCACACAATCTCTATGATGACAGGGAAGAGAAGCCATGGACTCTACTGTCCTCCCCATTAAAACCTCACAGAGCCTCCTGCTATAGTCTATCCTCTGCATAAAGCAGCTGCACCCAAGCCTGCTCTTCCTCTGGCACCTGCTGGGGCCTGCAGAGGACTGATGGGGTACACTGAGATATGGCTAAGATCCAGCCTCAGAGGGTCCTGCTCTCACTCCCCAATTCACGTTCTGCTCGGAGGGACCCCAGGGGCATGGAGCTGTGCACCAGGTCTGCGCAGACCTGCACCTTAGTAGGTGGGTGAAAAGCGCATGCTTCTCACTGAACTCAGGTCAGGGGGTTGGACTATGGGATGACCACAGAAGAGCAAAAAGAAACTGGAAAGAAAAATTAAGTCTTTCCCTCCCAAAAAAAGGTATGGAGATTTAAACTCTCTTCCGTAGCTCAGGTTCTAATCTCACGATCTTTATGTATAAATTCATTCCCCCAAATCCACTCACTTCCTCATCCTCAGGCCTTCCGTTACCATGTACTCCCTAGCCTCTTTCCACCGCTCCTTTATTATTTTCTTTGTCATTCTTACTAACTGCACTTTTAAATTTGTTTTTTAAGATTTTATTTATTTATTTGAGAGAGAATGAGTAAGAGCATCAGAGAGAAGGTCAGAGGGAGAAGCAGACTCCCCAAGGAGCTGGGAGCCCGATGCAGGACTCGATGGATCATGACCTGAGCCAAAGGCTCAACCAACTGAGCCACCCAGGAGCCCTCTAACTGCACTTTTAAAAACTCAGAGGTATGGGGCATCCAGCTGGCTCAGCTGGAAAAGCGTGTGACTCCTGATCTTAGGGTCATGAGTTCTAGACCCACATGCGATGCAGAGATTACTAAACATAATATAATTTTTAGGGACACCTGGGTAGCTCAGTTGGTTGGGCGGCTGCCTTCAGCTCAGGTCGTGATCCCAGCATCCTGGGATCAAGTCCCACATCAGGCCCCTTGCTTGGCTGGAAGCATGCTTCTCCCTCTGCCTCTAGCCTGCCACTCTGTGTCTGTGCTTGTGCTCTGTCTCTCTTTCTCTCTCTAACAAATAAATAAAATCTTTAAAAAGAAAAAAATAATAATTAATTAATTTTTTAAAGATTAATAAACTTTTAAAAAATGAATAAAAATTAAAAACCACAAATCAAGATCAGCTGATGATTTTACCCCAAAACTAGATAAAAGTAGAAAAAAAAAAAACAAGCACAGAAAACCAAACAAAACCTAAAAATTTAGCAGAACAGCAAACTACTAAAAATAATCTTAGGTTTGCCAAGATTATCCCACAGTTCTTTAAAGAAAATACATACTGTCTGTACAAGTGCTCAACTATACTATCACATCCAATAAGGGTTTACACCAAGCTTTTGAAAAGCTTCCTAAATTCATTAAGTTAGAATTCTGACATTATCTAGTCTGCAGACTTTAAAATGAAAGTCTCTCTGGAGCATTCCAGATATACACTAATTAAAACCTGCAGATATAAATAACAAGAATCTGGGGCACCTGGGTGGCACAGTGGGTTAGAGCCTCTGCCTTCGGTTCAGGTCATGATCCCAGGGGCCTGGGATCGAGCCCCACGTCAGGCTCCCTGCTCAGCGCGGGGAGCCTGCTTCCCTTCCTCTTTCTCTGCCTGCCTCTCTGCCTACTTGTGATCTCTGTCTGTCAAATAAATAAAATCTTTTAATAAATAAATAAATAACAATAATCTTACATTCTGGGACGCCTGGGTGGCTCAGTGGGTTAAGCCGCTGCCTTCAGCTCAGGTCATGATCTCAGGATCCTGGGATCGAGTCCTGCATCGGGCTCTCTGCTCAGCAGGGAGCCTGCTTCCTCCTCTCTCTCTCTCTGTTTGCCTTTCTGCCTACTTGTGATCTCTGTCAAATAAATCTTTAAAAAAAAAAAAAAATTCCCATTCAACACTTTAAAAAAAAAAAAAAAAGAATCTTACATTCTCAGGCTTTTGATCATTTTTTTTTTTTAAACAAGGTCTTCCAGTATTTTTTTTAAGGCTTTTTTATTTATTTGACAGCGAAAGAGAGCACAGGTAGGCTGAGTGGCAGGCAGAGGGAGAGGGAGAAGCAGGCTCCCTACCCAGCAGGGAGCTTGATGCAGGGCTCGATCCCAGGACCCTGGGATCATGACCTGAACTGAATGCAGCTGCTTAACGCACTGAGCCACCCAGGCACCCCAACTTTGGGTCATTCTTAATGGAAACCACCACACAATTCCTTAGACAACTCAACTAAACATTCCATATTGTCTAAATTTATACCTGTAAATCTAAGTTTTTACAAGAGTAGATCATGCAAATTGCTACTTGCCCAGCATACCAAAGAAAATAAAAATGTATTTTGATTTAATGTAGCATTCTGCTGTCATTTATTTCATGACTGGCACATATTTTATTACAGGAGAAAAGGCTATTTTTTTTTAAAGATTTTATTTATTTATTTGACAGAGAAATCACAAGTAGACGGAGAGGCAGGCAGAGAGAGAGAGAGAGGGAAGCAGGCTCCCTGCTGAGCAGAGAGCCCGATGCGGGACTCGATTCTAGGACCCTGAGATCATGACCTGAGCCAAAGGCAGCGGCTTAACCCACTGAGCCACCCAGGCGCCCCAAGCTATTACTTTTTTTAAATGTTCTTTTAAATTGCCATGACGCAAAGCTGTAAACAAACTATACTCACCGATATATATTCCAAGTGGCAACAGGCAAGTTGAGAAGGAAGATGAACCAGTGCAGTGAAACGAGCATTAATACCGTGACGATGGTATGGCCAATCAACTCTGGGATTACCCACTGCAAGGGAAGAACACAGTATTACATCTGCCCCTGTGCTCTTCCTGAATGCACCTTTTATTTGAAGTTAAATCAATGAATACACAGAATTTATAAGCTCGTGGTTCAAGATTATTTTTAGATTCAGATGACCCAAATCTGCATACTGCAGAAACTGCATACCCCATGCAAATACATCAGGGCACAGTTTAAAAATAACGGCCTTAAATTTCAATTACGTTTTATCCTGAGCAAAGGTTCAGATTCATTCACGAAGGAGGCATGAATGACAACTAGAGGGAAAATGGAGTATCATTTACTTTCTATTCCAACATCTATGCTAAAGCCTCTTACTCTAATTTGGGGTGGTTTATATCCAGATATATAATGCCTTGAAAGTCAGAATATCAATCTTAAACATCTTCCAATCTCTAGAATCCTGATGGAAATCATTTCTCTCTCACACACACACACACACACAGGTTCTTTAATAGATCACATTAACAGCTCAAAGTTGAGCAGATGTGGTAATGAACCAAGATGTCAGCTACTGGCTGGGCAGTACCCACTGCCCTCTATGCTCCCCTTGTCAACTGGGCGACACTCTATTTGGTTCTCCTGCACAAGAGAGCTATTTCAGCAGGTCCTCCATTCACTAGTAATCTTCCTCCCATAAGAATAGAGGTTTTTCTTCTAAAGGAAGTTAATATATTCATGCAGACACAAACTGGTAACCTGCACTTGCAGAAATGGGAAAAACTCAAGAGAGCTTAAGTAACTTGCCCAGGGTTACAAAGCTACCTAAGTGGTAGAACAATACAGTGTAAGCCCAAACCCACAGGATCCAGGGTTCTCTGCATTAAGATTTTAGAAACTTGTTTTTAAAAACAAAAAGGGGATTTGCTAGGCCTTAGACCTAATATGAAATCAACAGGAACTTTTTATATGTAATACAGATTTTTTTTTAAGTGTAACCAATTGCGTCTACTGCTGACAGGTGCGAGCTGCAGAGTCAAACCTGGAGTGGAATTCATCCTCTAGCCTCCTGATGAGTTTAGCAATCTTAAGAAGGTCGTCTGCCCTTTCTGAGCCACGACTTTCTCATCAGCCTTTTTCATCTGTAATGCAGAGCTGACAATCCCTGCTGCACAGAATTAGGGAGAGCGGGCAGTTCCCCTCTCTCTGTGCCCTCCGTCCACACAGCAGGAGCTTCCAAACTCTATTTCTTACCTTGTTTTCCATAGACCAACTGGAAGCAAAAGTTTTAGAAGGCGATACTTAACAGGATGATGATTGCTTTACTTACTTTCAACCAAGCCCTATGTTTTCATACTCTTCCCTCCTTAGCTCCTTAGCAATGTGTTGTTCTTCCCCTAATCAGCACTAGGCTTATGGCCCCCAGCAGGAGCCTGGAAAATTCTCCCCTGGAGTAACTTAACAGCACAAGAAAGAACACAGACAAAACAACTGCCCGTCCGGTACCCCAACAAAAGCCGAGGAAGATACCAATTACCCAACAGTGGAGTCTGTCTCCCAGTAAAGCATTTCAGGGCTTTACCCTTGCATATGGACAGACAGCCAGTACCAAAAATCGAGGAATGCCTCTAATTTGAGAGGAGAGAACACAGGGGTTAAGGAGCTTGGAGGGAACAGAGATAATGGAGGAAGCACAAGGAAATTTAAAAAACCACGAAATCAAGATTCTCAGAGCGCTAAGAAACTCAAACTTGAACGAAGAAGACAACAAGCTCTTAGAAACAAAAACCTGACGTAAAATGGTGTGCACCCTAGAAAATCAGAAGAGCAAGCACAGGGAACTTGAAACAAAAAGGTAGGGAAAAAAAAAAACAGATAAAACTTTTAAAATAGAACAGCAGATAATCAGCAGATGAATTATCCAGTTGTTGAAAAAGAAGGGAAGGGAAAGGGGTGTGGGGGGGAGGGTGTGGGGGTGGGGGCACACATTATCAAAGAAAGAAGAGATGTGCCAGGTTGAAAGAGCCACAGAAGGTAGAAACAGCACATGAAAAAAGCCTTAGGGAAGGCACAGAAAGGGGAAGCCCTGCAAAATTCCCCCAAATCCTGGAGAGAACAAGGAAGAGAAAAGACGGAGGGGAGGGGTGGGAAGGTCACATCAAAAGGTAAGAAATCAAAAGGGCATCATACTGCCCCATGTGAATGACAGGAGAAGTCAGGAGACCAATGTCTTTCAAACTCTGACAGAGAATCTTCGCCAACCTCGAACGAACGCTTTGCTCAGAGAAACTATTGCCGAAGGTAAGGACAAGACATTTTCAAACAGGCAAGGCCTCCAAATTTAGACCCCATGTACCATATCTCAAGAAGCTACTCCAGCAAAACAGAACAGCAGATCGGAAGGGAGACATGACTTCCAAGGAGGGCCCAGACCAGGTATCCCAGGATGCGGGCTACGGGCGGGCCTGGAAGTGGCCAGTCCAGACCACAGCAAGAGGAAAGTGGTGTCAGGAAGAAAGGTCACCTGGAAAAGAGCTCCCCTGATAGATTATTTTAATGTTTGACCCATGTAGAAAATAGTACAGGAAAACTTTAAAGATGTATCTGAAAAGACTTCATAACAGGTAAGTGAAAACTAAGGAAATTTTAAAAACGTAAGAGAGAAAGAGAAAACTATTCAGAAAAACACAAAAGAAAGAAAAATATGATGACTGTCCTATCATGAGGCTCAATACTAAAAAAGAATTAGCATGTTATTTTTTTTTTTTTAAGATTTTATTTATTTATTTGACACACAGAGATCACAAGTAGGCAGAGGTAGGCAGAGAGAGAGAGAGACGGGGAAGCAAGCTCCCTGCTGAGCAGAGAGCCCGATGCGGGGCTCGATCCCAGGACCCTGGGATCACAACCTGAGCCGAAGGCAGAGGCTTAACCCACTGAGCCACCCAGGCTCCCCTAGCATGTTATTTTAACACTACATAGTAACAATGTAAACACAAACACTGAATATCAATTTAACCCAAAAAGGAAAATAGGAGAGGTGATGTTCAGAGAAGGAGGTACCTAAGAACTAAATCTATCATATTGCCTCAGAAGTCAATAGGGGATACTTAAAATGATAAATCAAGAAATAGCAGTTTGAGTATATAAAAGAAATATGGACATAAATATCAAAAAAAAATTAACAGCTCAAGTGTGGAAATCAGCTTCCCCTAAAAAGTGTGACAGATATGATTCAAAGGGGTCAGACAAAGACTGCTATTTTTCAGTGTAAGATTTGTAATATCTTTGACGAGTTGTGTGCAAATATTACCTTCAGAAAAATAAAATTTTACATTAAAAAAATGACTTAACTTCAAATTGAAGGGTAATTTTCTCAATAGAAAAATCCAGGTAATCTTATCTTTGCATTTCCATTTTTATTTTTATAAAAGAAAACCCAATTAAATGCCCCCTAAAATATTGCATAAGCAAGAAATATAAAAAGAAATACAATCCAGCTGGTAAGATATATATTTAATCATTCTTGTGAAGGTGAGGAGGACTGAAACTAATATAATATGGATTACATCTCAATTTTTTTTAGAAGTCTTTAAGTACAGCGGATATATACAAAATCTTTTACTTAAAATCTGTCATTATATTAAGCCATGTTCCAGAAAATCCAAAATAAAGAAAACAAGAGGAGTATCGTTTACTAGAAATTTTAATTTTCCACATGTGACTTTTTCCCCTCGTTAAGTAGATGAAGAGGTGAAAAGACACAGAATGATGTTTAGGTCAAGCCAAAAGCACCTCTTAGTATTTAGTGAATTGTTAACATGAACTTTTATCCAGAAAGCTCTTCTGTCTGCTCAGCCCATAAAATGAATCAGGACTAACTGGTTTTCCTCCATGCAGACAACCCTGCAACTCAAGAGTATTCTTAGCAACATCAAGTTCTGACTATATACCAAAAGTAAAATGGCCTTGAAACAAACCAACTCATTAATTCCATTTTTCAGCAAGCCACGAAAAGAAGATTGTCTTTTATGCAACAAAAAACAGACTGAGGTTGGGGCGCGTGGGTTGAGCCTCTGCCTTCGGCTCAGGTCAGGATCCCAGGGTCTTGGGATCGAGGCTTGCATCAGGCTCTCTGCTCAGCGGGGAGCCTGCTTCCCCCTCTCTCTCTGCCTGCCTCTCTGCCCATTTGTGATCTCTGTCAAATAAATAAAATCTTTAAAAAAAGAAAAAGACTGAGGTTTTTTGTCACGAGCAGGTAGGATGGGTTTAGACACAGAAGACAAAGACAATTACCCTCCTAATGAGCCTTTCCCTCGTAAAGTACTGGTGGGCACAGGAAGAAGCACTGTAAAGAAAATTTCTGGGGAGGTCCTCTAGTATAGTTTCATGATCTAAAATACTGCAAAAACACAGCTCTACAAACATTCCAATGAATAAGCAGATAAACACTTCAAAATCAAATATACATACATTGGTTATCTGTAAGTAATCTCTGACACAGAAAGTGCAGAACTACCTTTAGCGCCGGAAATGAGTAAAGAAATGTCTTACCTTGTTTAATTTCGAGCAACATGATCTAGCATTAATGTAATCACATTCTAAATCAGACAATGTAATTATCTGAGGATCAAGATAAGGAATAATAAGACTTCTTTGAGAACAACAATTTTTGTTTTTAAGTTTCAGACAGAAACCCTAATGCAACGCAGAATGAGATTTGACTTGAAAAGACTGTAGTTATCTCCGTAAAGTTCACTCATTCGACAACTCAATTTTCTGACTTCTGTTCCTTCAACAAGTTATTTTCACAAAATAATCTTATGCTCAATTCTAAAGTGACCCATATGAGAACGTTCAATGGGAGTTCCTAAAAAAATCAAACACTAACTGTTAAGAAACAGAAAATAAGGCCTTTAAAAACAATTTAAATGTGAATTTAACCTGAATTCCCACTAATACGAAAAGTGTTTCTCTATGACAGATCCATAAACTGTCTTTGAAGACTCAGGATGTGACAAAAGAATAAGATACAAAACTATCGATACAGGACAGTCTTATGTCAGCACTGGCCATGCCTCCTTCCAGATGACCTGTTTTCCTCATACTTTTTACAATCTCCGAAACCTTGCATATTAAATATACTTTCTACTAGAATTAAGCAAAAAATGTTTTTTAGTACCACATACAAACTCGTTGAGGACGTGTGACTCGGAAGGAAAAGTCCTCAACGGAACGATACAAGGCCTGAGATTTGCTGTGAAATGTTCCCACATCCCCTCCCCCCGGGAAAGGAGAAAGCAAAATGCTGAAAATCACTGTTGGTCACAGAAACAGGGGGGTTATTACTCTATAGTCTCTACTTTCATGCTTGAAAATGTCCAATGAAATAAGTAAAAATAAATGTTCTCACCTAAATTCTAAACATTTCCATATGGATATTCTAACACCTCTATACAATTCAAGTCAAACGCATCATTTTCTCCACAGATTGTCCGCCTCCAAATGTGTTTTCTTTCTGTCGATGACACAAGCACCATTTGCCCAAGCTCAAAACATGGCAAGTTCTCTCTGTCCTCTGTTTTATGTCCTACAAGCAGCCTCCCGCAGGTCTGGGCAACGCCCTCCTCTTCACTCCACCCAGGAATCCCTCCTTTTCACCTGCCCACAGTCAGAACTATTTCAAATCCACATGGGCCCATTCCCCAGTGATTTACCTTCCAGTCTTTCCCATTTCCAACCCACTCTGCAGATTCATCTTCTTAATACTCCATTTGTTCATGTCAAAAATATTCAGTGGCTAGAGGACAAAGTGAAAGCCTTCCCACTTTAACACACAAACTCTTCAAAATCTGTTCTAACCCGGCGTTTCCCATCTGACCTTCTACTACCACCTCAATTAAGTATGTCTCTCTTTCTTAACCCAGTCATCCAGAAATGCCATAAACACACTTGAATCTTCACCTTTGCCCTGCCTGATTTTGAATTCCACCCGTTTCCTTCATGTTTCAAAGTCTGGGAAAACTTCTATCCCTACTGGACAATATTCTACCATTCTACCTCTTGCCTCTAGAATTAAGCTGGTTCAGCTATCCAAAAATACAGCAATATGCTGAATCTCATCGAAAGATGCCCTAGGGGCACCTGGGTAGCTTAGTGGGTTAAGACTCTGCCTTCAGCTCAGGCTCAGGTCATGATCTCAAGGTCCTGGGATTGAGCCCTGCATCTGGCTCTCTGCTGAACAGGGAACCTGCTTCCTCGCCACTCTCTGCCTACTTGTGATCTCTCTCTCTGACAAATAAGTAAATAAAATCTTAAAAAAAAAGAAAAAAGAAAAACAAACCAAAAAAACCCTTAAATGTACCTGATTGTCTAAGTCAAATATTCCACCTAACGTTTTTTCCATACACACAAATTGGTACAAGCCACGCCCATTTTAAATTATCAAGCCTAGTTTCCAAACTGCAAACACAGAAATTCATGTTTCATTTCTCTATAAGTCCCAGATCCTTAGGCCACAAGAGGGGCATAGGTCGTCAAAACTTGGCCCTGTGATTCTGCCCTTTCAGTTCACCAAACCCAATAAAACTCAAGGTTCTCCCTTGACTGACTGTCTCATTGGTACATCATGTGAGCCTTGATCTTGGGGTTGTGAATTCCAGCCCCAGCCTTCTGCTACACAGATTACTTAAAAATCTTAAAACAGGGCACCTGCGTGGTTCAGTGGGTTGGGGCCTCTGCCTTCTCCTCAGGTCATGATCCCAGGGTTCTGGGATCCAGTCCCACATTGGGCTCTCTGCTCGGCAGGGAGCCTGCTTCCTCTCTCTCTGCCTGCCGTTCTGACTACTTCTGATCTCTGTCAAATAAATAAATAAAATCTTTAAAAAAAAAAAAATCTTAAAACAAAACAAAGCCAACTCAAGGTTCTCCTCATTAGAATTCATCAGTTCAAGTAAAAAGTGCAGCTGAAGTGGGGCGGGGGAGGCAAGCACCGTGCTGAGGGCTGAGCCCTTGTACACAACCAGAGCTGGGAAGTAAAAAGTCCCTTTGTAAAGATAAGAAACCCCAGGCGGAGAGAGGTGAAGCGCTGTGCACAGCAAACATCTAGTAAAGCAAGGGGTCCTGACTGCAAATTCTGTCCTTCTCTCCAACGGACCGCCCGACTACAATACAGCATGAAGTCACGCTGAAAACTCACGCTACAAACATCCTAAAAGCCGGGATGCTCTGGCAAAAAGTTTACTTCCATCAGAAAGCACTGAGAGTGAATTCCAAGGAAAAGAAAAACCACGCAATTCCCCGTGTTTGTTTCCTAGTATCCTAAACTGGAGGGTGCACTGGGGGACGACCAAGACTGGATGCAGGGTGCGGGTCCAACCCTCACGCGCGCTGGCCTGGACACCAGTCTGAGGACCAGCACAGGAGCAAGTCTTCCGTGCGGGCGCCGTTTCGGCACAGACACACGGGCACCCGGCCCCCCACGGTCCCCAGCAGAGGGCTGCCCCGGCCCCAGCCCCGGCCGGTCCCGCACGACGCCCACGTCCCAGGCGGCGCCACGCCGCCAAGGCCCCGGTGCCACGACAAGGGCGGCGGTGGCTGTCTCCCACAGAGACCGGAGCCGGCTCGTCGCATCCGCTCGCCCGGGACCCCAGCGTCCCCCGCGGCCCCGCCAGGGAGGCCCGCCGCCCGGCGGCTCGGGGCGGGGCCGGTGCGCGGGGGCGGGGGCGGCGGGAACAGCGGGCTTCCCGACGGCCCTCCCTCGCTGGGCCGTCGTTCCACCCCGCCCTGGTCCCGGTCCCGGTCCCGACCGGGCCGCCCTCGCCCCCGCGCACCTGCCCGGCCCCGCCTCAGCCCCGTCTCCCGGGCGCCGGGCTCGGCCGGCCTCCGCCCGCCCCAGGCAAGGATACGAAGTACACCGAGAGGAAGATAAGGGCGCAACAGTCGAGGAGAGAGAAGACGAACACCACCGCCTCCATCCTCCGCCGCCGCCGCCGCCGCCGCCGCTCCTTCCGTCAAACCGGCTCCGGCGCCCGCCGCGCCCGTCCGCCCCTGATAGGCCCTCGCCCAGGCCGCTGGGGCGCGTTGTGCGGACGCCACGGCGCGGCATGCCGGGAATTGTAGTCCTCCCCGCGAACCACCCCGGCCGCCGTAGTTCTGATGCATGCTGGAAAGTGTAGTTCGTCAGCACCAACACCCGCGAGAGGGAAGGGCGGAACTCTACCCTCAATTTGATTCGTTCCAGAAATCATGACAAGACTTAGTCAACGAGCAATTACTGAACGCTGGTAATCTGCTGCATACATGGTACAATTTGTTATAGTGTGCGATTTTTCTTTTGGATTCCGCGCAGGCCCCACAGGATCCTCGAATTGGCAATGCTAAGACGTTTTCCTCCTGCAGCCCAAGTGTCTCCGCAACAATCCTTGGCTCGCACGTTGAGACTTGCTCTTCCTGATCTCCGTTTCTCCGGAGGTTTCACGGCCCCTTGCTTATTCTGTGACAGCAACGATTCTCTCCACTCTAGACTGTAAGATTTTTGAAGGTGTTGCAGGTCATCTCATCCATTCATTCAACAACTACTTACTGACTCTACTACCCCCACAACATGCCAGGACCTGCCCTACATCCGAGATACAGGAAAGTGCGAGGCAAGACAGGCAAATAGGTAGCGAACAAATAGAGAGGAAATGTCATTTTAAAGGCCCATTAGGGCAAAGTAATACGTTCATTCAACCAATATTTTCTGAGCAGCTTGTATATGCCAGTTCCTGGACCTTAGGGATACATGATAAATAAGAGGGGAAAGTCCTCGCGGTCCTGCAGCTCCCATTACAGTGGGGGAGACAGAGGACAACAAACTGTATTAATGACAGGCAGTTATAAGTAATTTGAAGAGGACAGAGAAGGGGAAACTGTTGCCAACTGAACCATCAGAGAAAGGTAGGCTGAGGAACTTTTAATTTGAAATCTGAACAGTTCCGTGAAGATTTTCAGGCAGTGTTTGCAAACACCCTATTGCTCACAGATACTGTAGTCTTGAAGAATAGGAGAGAAGGCAGTGTGGCTGTACTAGGATGAAGAAGGATGTGAGAGTTTTGAGAGGACATCAGAGGGAACAGGGTAAGGTCACACAGGTCTTGGGGACCCTTCCCAAAGAGTTTAACTTCTATTCTAGTGTGATGATAAACCACTGGACAGTTTTAAGTATAAAAGTACCTTGGTGTAGGGGCACCTGGGTGGCTTAGTTGGTTAAGCATCTGTCTTTGGCTCAGGTCACAATATCAGTCCTCCAACTGAGCCCTGAGTTGGAGGGGAGTAGGGGGTGGAAGGAAGGTGGAAGGGGGAGTGGGGGTGCTGCTCAGCGGGGAGTCTGCCTCTCTTCCCCCACCCCTCCCCCAGCTCATGTTTGCTCATTCACTTGCGCTGTTTCTCTCTCTCCCTCTCTCTCAAATAAATAAGTAAAATCTTAAAAAAACAAAAAAGTGGGACGCCTGGGTGGCTCAGTTGGTTAAGCAGCTGCCTTCGGCTCAGGTCATGATCCCAGCGTCCTGGGATCGAGTCCCACATCGGGCTCCTTGCTCCGCAGGGAGCCTGCTTCTCCCTCTGACTCTGCCTTCCACTCTGTCTGCCTGTGCTCGCTCTCGCTCGCTCTCTCTGACAAATAAATAAAATCTTTAAAAAAAAAAAAAAAAGTACCTTGTTCTGACTTACATTCTAAAAACATCCTTCTGTTTGGTGCACTAAATGTATGAAAGGGAGACAAGTTTGCAAGGATACCAATCAGGAGAGAAGAAGATGACTAGGGGAATTAGTATGAAGGCAAACCAACAGGATTTGCCTGACAAAGCATAAATTCATAGGATTATTAAGGGTCCATAGGTTAAAGCCAGGCAGACAGGTAACAGTTTATCTATACACCAGTTATTACTACACTCCTACTGCACTTTGTCCACACCTCTCCAGAGAGCTCACACAACACTCCTTGACATGCCCAGCCAGACATGCCTTGGACTGCAAAAAAAGAAACAAATCTTATTAGTATTTTTGCCCCCTAGCACCTTCCATCCTGTAAATAGCTGGTGTTTCGGAATTGTTTGCCAAATGAATGACCTATACTGACTGTAAGGAGAGATTTCATTAAAATTATTACAGATTTTTAAAATATATTTTATTTATTTGACAGACATAGATCACAAGTAGGCAGAGGCAGGAGGTGGGGTGGGGGAGAAGCTGGCTCCCCGCTGGGCAGACAGACTGACATGGGGCTCAATCCCAGGACCCCGAGATCATGACCTGAGCCAAAGGCAGAGGCTTTAACCCACTGAGCCACCCAGGCGCCCCTGCAGATTTTCTTAAAAACATAAACCTCATTTCCCACTCCTCTCACGGAGCAGAAAACACAAGCTATCCCATATTTTTTAACTGTTGTTTTATCCTGACTAAAAAAAAAGCTGGTACCACCATCAAGGGTTAGAGGTACCAGTTTTAATTAAGATAGCCTTTGTCTCATCCTACTTGAAAACTCAAAACGTGATTGCAATGTCAATTATGGGGAAAGTAAAATTTGAGAGAAGAATATTGATCAGAGTTAAAAAACAGAAAGTAGGGTGTGTGTGTATCTGTGTGCATGTTTGTGTGCAGGCACCTATGTGTGAAAGAGAGAGATCAACACTTTTGGTTTAAATGTTTTTTTAATATTTTACTTATTTATTTGACAGAGAGAGACACCGCAAGAAAGGCAACACAAGCAGGGGAAACAGGAGAGGGAGAAATAGCTTTCCCACCATGTAGGCAGCCTGATGCAGGGCTCTATCCCAGAACCCAGGGATTATGACCTAACTCAAAGGCAGACACCTAATGACTGAGCCACCCAGGTGCCCCAAAATACAACCTATATTTTATTATTTTGATTTTTTAAAAGATTTTATTTATTTATTTGTCATAGAGAGAGAAGCGAGAGCAAGCACAGGCAGACAGAGTGGCAGGCAGAGGCAGAGGGAGAAGCAGGCTCCCCGCCAAGCAAGGAGCCCGATGTGGGACTCGATCCCAGGATGCTGGGATCATGACCTGAGCCAAAGGCAGCCGCTTAACAAACTGAGCCACCCAGGCGTCCCTTATTTTGATTTTTTAAAAAGATTTTATTTATTTATTTATTTGACAGACAGTAATCACAAGTAGGCAGAGAGGCAGAGAGAGGAGGAAGCAGGCTCCCTGCTGAGCAGAGAGCCTGATGAGGGGCTCGATCCCAGGACCCTGGGATCATGACCCAAGCTGAAGGCAGCTGGTTTAATCCACTAAGCCACCCAGGTGCCCCCAACCTATATTTTAAACTGAAAGTGCTTGTGTTCCCTCTCTTGCTGTGTCTCTCTCTGTCAAATAAATAAATACTTTTTAAAAAAATATTTTATTTATTTATTTGACAGAGAGAGATGACAAGCAGGCAGAGAGGCAGGCAGAGAGAGAGGAGGAAGCAGGCTCCCTGCTGAGCAGAGAGCCCGATGCGGAGCTCGATCCCAGGACCCCGGGATCATGACCCGAGCCGAAGGCAGCGGCTTAACCCTCTGAGCTACCCAGGCGCCCCCAATAAATACTTTTAAAAAATAAAAATTAAAAAATAAAATATAGGTTGTATTTTTTATTTATTTTATTTATTTTAAGATTTTATTTATTAATTTGACAGAGAGACCACAAACAGGGGGAGCAGCAGAGGGAGAGAGACAAGCAGGCTCCTCATTGCGCAGGGACCTAAAAATATAGGTTCAATTTTTTTTAATTTTTTAAAAAGATTTTATTTATTTGTCAGAAAGAGAGAGAGAGCGCACAGGCAGACAGAGTAGCAGGCAGAGGCAGAGGGAGAAGCAGACTCCCTGCAGAGCAAGGAGCCCAATGTGGGACTCGATCCCAGGATGCTGGGATCGAAGCCGAAGGCAGTGGCTTAACCCACTGAGCCACCAGGCGTACCTATAGGTTCTATTTTAAAAGTTCAAATTGGGGGTGCCTGGGTGGCTCAGTGGGTTAAGCCACTGCCTTTGGCTCAGGTCATGTTCTCAGGGTCCTGGGATTGAGTCTCGCATTGGGCTCTCTGCTCAGTGGGGAGCCTGCTTCCCTTCCTCTCTGTGCCTGCCTCTCTGCCTACTTGTGATCTCTCTCCCTCTGTCAAATAAATAAATGAAATCTTTTAATAAATAAATAAATAAATAAAAGTCCCGATTGGGGTGCCTGGATAGCTCAGTTGGTTAAGTGACTGCCTTCAGCTCAGGTCATGATCCCAGAGTCCTAGGATCGAGTCCCACATCAGGCTCCCTGCTCCTTGGACAGTCTGCTTCTCCCTCTGACTTTCTCCCCTCTCATGTTCTCTCTCACTGTCTCTCTCACAAATAAATAAATAAGATCTTTTAAAAAAATTAAAAATAAATAAAAGTCCAAATTGAACTGTTTTGGCTTCCAGTCTGGCTTGTAAGGAGAGCTTGGAGATTACCACTGGGTCCTAAGAATAATCAAAAAGCCAGGTACACTAAAAATCTTAGATATGTGAGAGAAGTGAGGTCACTGCTCCAAATAGGTGATATAGACAGACTGATAAAATCACAACTTACCAAGCTGAAAACTCCAGGAACCAGCACTGGGGCAGGAAAACCTGAACAGTAACTGTCAAGAAGTTGGAGGCTCAGTGTGGACAAGCCTGAATATAAGAACTCCAGAGGCTGGGGCCCCTGGGTGGCTCACTTGGTTAAGTGTCTGACTCTTGATTTCAGCTCAGGTCATGATTTCAGAGTTATGAGATTTAGCTCTAAGCCCTGAGCCCCCCCCCCCATGTGGCTCTGCGCTGGGCATGGCGCCTGCTTGAGATTCTCTCTGTGTGCCTTCCCCTCCCTCTCTTAGGAAAACCAAAAACAGGGGTGCCTGAGTGGCTCAATAGGTTAAAGCCTCTGTCTTCAGCTCAGTTCATGATTTCAGGGTCCTGGGATGGAGCCCCACATCGGGCCCTCTGCTCAGCAGGGAGCCTGCTTCCCTTCCTTTCTCTCTGCCTACCTCTCTGCCTACTTGTGATCTCTGTCTGTCAAATCAATAAATAAAATCTTAAAAAACAAAAATAAAGAAAAAACCCCTGGGGGGCACACTACTGTGTAGGATTTAAGGAGTTAGAATGAAAAACTCACAGTGGGGTGTCAACAGTAAATTTGAGCAGGCAGAAAAATAATCAGCAAACTTGAAGATAGACTAGTTGAAATGACATAGTCTAAGAGGAAGAAAGGAAAAACAAAGAAAAATGGTCAGACCCTATGAAACCTGTGGGACACTATTAAATGCCAACATATGTGCCAGAAAAGGAGAGAGAGAAAGGAACAGGAAGAATATTTGAAAAAAATAATGACTACTATGTACATGAATCTACCCATTCAATATGCTCAGTAAATGCTAAGTAGGAAAACTCAAAAGACAGCCACACCAAGACACAATATAATCAAACAATTTAAAGTCAAAGATGGAATTTTGAAAGCAAAAGAGAGAAGTAACTACTCATGCATCTCAATAAGATTAGAGTCAAAATCTCAATGAGATTAAAGTTGATTTCTTACCAGAAACCCTAGAGACCCGAAGATACTGGGGTAACAGAATCAAAGTGCTAGAAGAAGAAAACAAAACAGAACAAAGTCCCAAACAAAGAGTTCTATATCCAGAAAATTGTCCTTAAAAGTAAAAGAAAAATGCAGAACTCCCATAAGAAAATATGCAGGAAAGCTCCATTACATTGGATTTGATAACGATTTCTTGCATATGACACCAAATACACAGACAACAAAAGCAAAAACAGATGGAACCACATGAAACATAAAAACTCCTGTGCAGGGGCACCTGGGTGGCTCAGTGGGTTAAGCCTCTGCCTTCAGTTCAGGTCATGATCCCAGGATCTTGGGATTGAGCCCCTCTGTGGGCTCTCTGCTCAGCGGGGGGCCTGCTTCCCTTCCTCTCTCTCTGCCTGCCTCTCTACTTGTAATCTCTTTCTGTCAAATAAATAAATAAAATCTTAAAAAAAAAAAAAAGCAAAACAAGGGGCCCCTGGGTGACTCAGTGGGTGAAAGCCTCTGCCTTCGGCTCAGGTCATGATCCCAGGGTGCTGGGATTGAGCCCCACATCGGGCTCTCTGCTCAGCCAGAAGCCTGCTTCTTCCTCTCTCTCTGCCTGCCTCTCTGCCTGCTTGTGATCTCTGTCTGTCAAATAAATAAATAAAATCTTTAAAAAACAAAACAAAACAAAACTCCTGTGCATCCATGGAAACAGTTGACAGAGCAGAAAGGCAACCCATGGAATGGAAGAAGCTCTGAAATTCTACATCTGTACAGGTTTAACAAGAATACATAAAGAAAAAAAAAAAAGAATACATAAAGAATTCCTACAACTCAAGAAAAACAACAACAAAAATAACCTGATTACAAAACTGGCAAGGATTCAAACAGATATTTTTCCAAAGAAGACATACAAATAGCAAACAAGCAGATAAAAGTATGCTCCACACTATTAACTAACAAACCAAGGCAAATCAAAACCATAATGAGATATTATCTCATACCCAGTAGGTTTGCACTATCAAAAACAAAAAACCCAAAAACCAAAAACAGGAAAATAACAAGTGTTGGCAATGATGTGAAAAACTGGAACCCCCATGCTCTGTTGATGGGAATGCAGAATGGTGCAGCTGCTATGAAAAAAAGTATGGAATGCCTCGGAAAAAATGAAAGTAGGTTTACTACATGATCCAGCAATCCCACTTCTGGGTATCTCTTCACAGAATTGAAAGCAAAATCTCAAGGAGATATTGGCACACCCATGATCACTGCAGTATTGTTCAAGATAGCAGGGAGGTGGGAGCAACCCACATTTCCACTGATGGGATGAAGGGATTTAAAAATGTGATATACAAAGAAAGCAGAATATTTTTGGCCTCTGAAAAGGAGGAAACCCTGTCACATCCCATAACATGGATGAACCTTGAAGACATGACACTAAATTGAAACAAGCCAGCCACAAAAAGATAAATACTGTATGATTCCACTGATATGAAGTATCTGTAGTAGTCAGACATGTAGAAACAGAAAGTGGAATGGTGGTTTCCAGGGGCTGGGCTGAAGGGGAAGTGGGGGCTTTTTGTTCGGGCAAATCTGTAGAGATACACAGAAGCTTCATGGTTTCCAGGGACTGCTCAGTGGCATGGGCTTTCTTCTTGGGCTGAGAAGAATGTTCTCGACCTACATGGTGTTAACATGTGCACAGCTCTGGCAAACATACGGAGCACCACTCAATTTCACACTGCAAAATAGTTAAAATGGTGAATATTTTGTTATGTAAAATTACCTCAATTTTAAAAATCACTGAATTGTACACTTAAATCAGATACATTTGACCCCTCAATAGAGCTTTTTAAAAAGATGTATTTACTTAAGGGGGGGGAAGCACAGAGGGAGCAGGAGACGCAGACTCCCCACTGGGACTCAATCCCAGGACCTTGGAATTCTGACCTGAACTGAAGGTAGACACTTAACCGACTGAGCCACTCAGGTGGCCCTCAACAGAGGTTTTAAAGAAAGAGTGATGTGCTGAGTTCTCATTCAAGAATTGTTGGGCTCTTCTCAGCCATTTGCTCTTTCCCATTAATCTTAGACTCAGCTCTCAAAATTTCTTCAAATAACCTACAATTGCTCCAAATAATGTTGGTTGTGAACAACAGAAACCTCAAATGATGATGATTTAAACAAGAAAGAAGTTTATTTCTCTCTGTTCCTTGAACAGGTCAAAGGCTTCAGAGCCTTTGCACATACTCCCTACCTTTGGAAACTCTCCTCTGACGAAACCAGTTTCTGTTGACCTCAAGGTTCCTAAATATAATGTTCTCAGAAAGTCTTCTTCTGACCCCTGGGACAGACGGAGGCAAGCTCCCTCTGTTATTCCATACCACAGGACCCTGATTATTTTCTTCACCATGTTCCTCCATCGAACACCTTCTTATGAAAGGGACTACTGTGAAATCCTTGTTATTTCTCATTATTCTAATTATAGATTTATTGTTTTGCCAGCTGATGGCCAGCCCCTCTCATCAGAACATTAATAAGCTCCAGATCCATATCTGACTGTCACCCTCTCAAGGTAGCACAGACCTGACATTGAATAGACAATAAACATTTGTAGACTTAAGGCATAAAATCCCAGCTCAAAATCTTATTTTCATTCTATTTAAAATCAGGGACATGAATGAGGCAAACATCTCAAAGGAGGACGCACCTTCTTATTGAACAGAATTATTAGCTTTAACCAGATAAAATAAATCAAAGCCTTCCCCCCCGCCCCAAACCTTAGAAAACAAGGACACGGACTCAGTCTCTGGCTTCCAGCAAACAGGCAACCTCCCTTGTGAACCTGGGTAGGAAATCTGTGCCCTGCACACTCTCTCTCCTTTTCTCCCTGCCCCTCTTTTATATGGGGTGACCACATCCTTTATTGCCCAGACTAAACCCTTCTGAGAGATCAAGGTAAGAAACACAATACACAGATGAACAACAGCCTGAGCCTGTCTAGAAACAGAGCTCTGACTTACACTCGACAGCATCTGTCCCAGGAAGCCAGCCTGCGACCTACAAGTCCCAGGCTCATAGAACATCAAACCGTTACTCCAGCAAACATTCCAGGAGGCCAAACAATGAATCCTGTATCAACTGGCCCCAGATGGCCAGGACTCCATTAATAAATGACACCTTCCCTGGTTTTGGTCCCCACTTTCCATTTCAGGACCAGCCAGAGAAATCCAAAACCACTCACCAGACTCGTTACACAGGATGCCCTCCTTCTAGTTAGCAGTCCCGCAGCTTCCCTGGGGCCAACAGCCTCCAGCCAGAGCCCTCCAGAAGCTGCCTCTGTTCCAGCCACACATCTCAGTCACTGGTCTGCCTGCCTTTGAGCCTCTGCCAGAACGTTACAGTGGCGGCCACCCTTGCTATTGTGAGCTCTGAATAGTCTTTACCCGTTCTCATTTGGGTGATTTTCATTTATTTCCACAAATCACTACACTGTTAATAACTATGCTGAATCAAGAGGTAAAAATCGGGACTATTCAGAGTCAGGATTAGATCACCTAAACTATAAAACTCCATCAGCCTGAACCTATTTGTCGGCTAGATCAAGTCAGGGAGGGTGAAGGTGTGAAGAACAGAATGTGAAATGTACCACTAGGTGGGGTTGCGCCATTATAGATCAGAGAACGTTTCCATTATTGTGGGAAGTTCTGGACAGACGCAAGCACTCATCTTTTTTTACATAGTCAGTCATCTTTTTGGTCTGGATGTATGGAAGGGTACAAACTGAACAATGGACTTGTTGGAAATTTGTCTTCAGGGCAGTAATTACTAAAAGTAATTCCAGCTGAGAATGTTCAGGCATATCATTACTGATACCTAGTATTAACGTACTTTCAATTACTGCCTGCTGCCCTTGATAGGGTAAAGAGATGAAAAACATACTGTTTGCCCTTGAGAAGCTGGCGTTCTGGAAAGTACTTAAGGTCTGAATAGGTCGCATAGTTTGCAAATTTTGCCCAATGCAAAATTAAAATAAGGGTCCACTTCTTCAAAAAGTATTAAGAATTTCAAGGTGGAAACTTTATGTGGCAAGAAAAGAAAAAAAAAAAGAGAAAGAAATCCTTTGATTCAGAACAATGAAGAATACTTTATTTATTAACAGTAATACATTTCAGGGTGCCTGGGTGGCTCAGTCATTAAGCATCTGCTTTCAGCTCAGGTCATGATCCCAGGGTCCAGGTTCGAGCCCTGCATCAGGCTCCCTGCTCAGCGGGAAGCCTGCTTCTCTCTCTCTGCCACTCCCCCTGCTTGTGTTCCCTCTCTTGCTCTCTCTCTCTCTCTCTGTTAAATAAATAAATAAAATCTTTAATATCTTAAAAATAATAAATAAATAAATAAATAAAGTAATACCTTTCTTTGACAGCCACACAAAATTTTTTAAAAAGAACAAGTTTTGGGCTTCTGGGTAGCTCAGTTGGTTGGGCCTTTGCCTTCGGCTTGGGTCATGATCTCAGGGTCCTGGGATCCAGCCCTGCATCTGGCTCTCTGCTCAGCAGGGAGCCTGCTTCCCTCCCCCCTCTCTCTCTGCCTGCCTCTCTGCCTATTTGTCATCTCTGTCTGTCAAATAAATAAATAAAATCTTAAAAAAAAAGAGCAAGTTTGAAATTCTACATACCCCTGAAACAAATAATACATGCTAATATAAAAAAATAAAAAATAAAGAAAATTCTATAGTGTCAGGGAGTTAAATTTCTTTCTTTCTTTTTTAAGATTTTATTTATTTATTTGAGACAGAGATAGTGACAGAGAGGATGAAGGGGAAGATGAGGGAGAAGCAGGACCCTGAGCCAAGGCAGACGCTTAAGTGACTGAGCCACCCAGGTATTAAATTTCTTAATAAAATTCAAGTTGGCATGAATATTGTCAATAAAAACAACTACTGAAGATAGTGCACTTCATATAACATATTTAAAATGTTCAGTGCTTTTCATGATGAAACACTTGTGCATACTATTACATTAAGCAAAATAGTTTTATTTTAAAAATTTATTTATTTATTTATTTATTTATTTGAGAGAGAGAGAGAGAGCACGCATGACAGAGGGGAGGGTCAGAGGGAGAAGGAGGATCCCCACTGAGCAGGGAGCCTGACATGGGACTCTGGAGTCTGGGATCATGACCTGAACCAGAGGCAGTCACCCAACCAACTGAGCCACCCAGGTGCCCTAAGCGAAATATTAAAAAAAAAAAATACATTTGTAACCCATAACACAGATAAACCATAGGGAGAAGCAAGGACTGGTTTATATGGGTGCTTTCTTTTGCTTGGGGTTCATAAGTGAGGCCCCTTTTCTGGCCCTCTCACCATGCTCCCATTTGACACTAGAGATTCTTAAATTGGACATATGACTTTGATAATCTCAGGGCAAAGACCCTGATGACCCCCATTTGTCTAAACTTGGGGAAAAAAGAAAAAAGAATGTCAGGCAGCCACAGCAGACCATTAAACTAAGGGTGGGATCTTCTAAGAACCGAAACCTTGGCGAAGGCACAGGTCATACACCCATGAAGCCAACGGAAAATGTAGATAGTGTTCTGTGACAAATTACAGACCAACAAAGTATGATGCTTCAGATATGTTGTGATGCTGCTGGCCCTGTCAGCCCCTTTTTATTCTTACATTTTGCATGCTCACAATTAAATTACATTTAAACAGCTATTAAGCATTGACTCTGTGCTATTTGCTGTAGGAAATCTTTGCTAAAGTTCAATATATATAATTGAGTACATACACAATCTAATTTTTAAAAAGATGTTATAAAAAGTTAGAATTCTTTTGCTCTTCCTCCCAAGACTCAAGAACAGGGCAGGGACTGAAACTAGTAAGCACTCAATATATTTTTGCTGAATATTCATTCAGTGGGTGGAGATTTTCACAAAGGGAAATATCAAGAAAGGCAAAAGGTAGATGGCTAGCTAGGATTCTAGAGAAGTCACAGACTGGCCAGGAAAGGCATTGTAGACAAGAGGAAATGTCAGTAAAAGCAAAGTGCTATAAGTATTACCTTCCAGGAGAACTGGATGCCTCCTAAAAGCGGGGATTTGTTTCTTCCCAGCTAGGACCAGCACCTGTGGCCCAGCAGGCCTTCAGGACTGACCCAGTAAATGCACGGAAGTAGATGAAGCTGGAGCCAAATGAACCAAAGTTTTGAATATTAGAGGGAGAATATATATTCAATGTACAGGTAAGAACCATTTGAAAAGGGCAGTGAAGTGATCAGAACTCTGAGGAAAAAAGAAGCCTGTGGTTTCCTTGCTGTGGTTTTGGAATATAGGTGAGGTTATATGGGGTGAAGTCTGGAGCCAAAACCCAAGAAAGAAATCTTGAGACATCTTTGGTGCAGAAAGGTGATTTTATTAAAGCATGGGTGCTGAAGGAACAGAAGGCTGGCTGAGGACAAAGCAAAAGCTGATACCCTACAACGTTCCCCCACCTCCACTCCTGGGTGGCACCTATGTGACATTCTTTAGGTATTAATGTTAATACCTTGCTAAGAAGGGAAAAATGACCTTGACAGTGGCAAGGCCTCTGGTATCCTGTGTCTTGTAGGTCTTCTTTGGCATATGAAAGTTCTATTGAAACCTCCCTTTTCCTTACTTCTCCCAACCCCATGGTATATAACCTGCCACCCCTCACGACCCCAGGGCAGCAACTCTTCCTGCCCACAGGTCCTGTTCCGTGCTTTAATAAATCACCTTTTTGCACCAGAGACATCTTAAGAATTCTTTCTTGGCCATCAGCTCTGGACCTTACTACATTCTAAAACTTCATCATTTGGTGCCCAACGTGGGGCTTTGAGTATTGGTGAGTACTTTCTCTCCTCTTCTTTGACTCTCATTTCAGGAGCCCTTCAAAGAGTATGGTCTTATTGGAACACTTTCATGCTGATTGCTCGGGCTGTAATCTTCTAGCCCGTGGCTACTGTATGGGGAGGAGAAAGTCTGCCTTTTGGCTGGAAGTTAGTAGCCTGGTCGAAATGGTAATAAGACCTAAAAACTTGATGCCCTCTCTCTGTTCCTCTTCTTATACTAACTTGTCTGTCTTGGGCATGGGACAGCCACCTAAGTCACCAGGACGGCTGACAATCTTAAGACTCCTGGGTGAAGTTTCCTCCTGATTGATCTAATGTGATCTCCTCCACATCCCTGGTCTAGCATCTTCTGGCCACTGGACCTCCACTGGGAGCCCGCTGAAACCAGTACCCAATTGAATTAAAACCCAACTGGGGACCACTTCCTAGGAACGTTGGCTGTAAGGACCACATGTGTTGGAATGTTGCTTAGACTATGACAGATTTCAGTCTTTACTGTTTCTTGTCAGTGTCCTCTACTAAGTACTTAGAGCTACAGAATTCATTAATTTCCCCTTGTAAAACTTCTCTAGTATTTTCCATGGGTTAAAAATGGCAGGGCATTAACACAGCTTCCAGACTATAGGATGGCACAGTATCTTAGTCCATTCACCAGGCACCCATCTGTAGCCTAGGATGCAGTGGGGAAGAAGAGGGATGCCAGCACCCTTTCAGGGCCTTTTACAGCGGGAATGCCTTCACAGGAAGGAAGAATGGTGATCAACAGTGATTTTTATTGAGAGATGCCTCCCGTCACTTTTAACACCTGGAATGTCTGACATACTACATGAGATGCCACCCAGGAGTTGGGGGGGATTTTGGTAATGAACCTTCTTTACTTTTCTAGGAACATGGGATCCTCTTCTTCTGTTCCCAAGGGTTCTCCCTTGGGATCCCTTTTAACCCACTGGAATCAATTCAGATTGCAAGATTTAAGAAAGAAAAAAATGATCTTCTTCTGTAACATTGAATGGCCTCAGTACTCCTTAGGAGATGAGGGAAAGTGGCCCATGAATGGGACATTAAGTTTCAAGTCAATCTGTCAGTTAGACCTCTTTTGCAGGGAGAAGGGCAAATGGACTAAAGTCCTATACGTCTAAGCTTTTACGGCCCTAAATCAGGATCTGGGCTGGCAGACCTCTTGTAGAGTGTGTTTAACCCTCAGCCCAGCCAACAGAGGCCTCCTCCCCAGATATACTGGATGATGACTGTCTAAATAGACAGATTCCTCTTAATAAACCTGAGTTGGAGGAATTGCCAGCCAGTCTAAAGAAAGAGAACACTGGCTCTGTTGCTAACCCTCCTCCTTATAAACCCCAAGACCCCTTTGCCCCCAGCCCAGGTGGACATACCAGGAGCAGGACTCCCTCTCTCCCAGGAGCTCCATCTAAGTGGGGAATGTATCCTCTGAGGATTTGCAGCAGGAGTGGAGAAGTGGGCACAATTAGGGTCCATGTCCCATTCTCCATGGCAGACCTGGGTCAAGTAAAACCACAATTACGATGACATTCTAAAAATACTTCTCAATTTATTGAAGGCTTTCAAGAAGAATCTATTATGTGTGATTTGACCTGGAAGGATATATGTATCATTTTAACTTGTTGTTGCCCCTCTGAGGAAAAAAACGAATTTGGGAAGGAGCACAGGAGTTCGCTGATGAGCCGGCAACAAGAGGAACATTCTCCAGCTGGGGGTGCTGCTGTCCCTGGCATGAAAGCACACTGAAACTACTGAGAGGATAGTCCAGGGAGAGAAAAACAGGACCATATGATCACTTGTTTAAAAGAAAGAATGAAAAAGGGATTTTCTAAACCTCTAAACTTTGATAAACTTCAGGAAGTTACACAAGGAACTTTTGAAAATCCAGCTCTATTTCAGGGACAATTGGAAGAGGCCATCTGTAAATACAGAAATTTAGACCCAGCCTCACCTGAGGGAGTAACCATACTAAACATAAGCCAGTTGGCACCTGACATCCTCTGAAAACTAACTAAAATGGCTTTAGGTCCTCAAACTCTCATCCAGCACCTACTAGAAGTAGCAACTGAAGTCTTTAATAACAGAGATATGACCTTAAGGCAAGAAAAAGACCAGAGAACTAAACGGCAGGGTAAGATACAGGCTCAAAAATAATGGCTGCTGCTATTGTGGTTTCCTACAGCACCAGACTAACGGGGGACAAAAAAAAAAAAAAAAAAAAAAAAGCCAGTAACAGACAGAAAACTAGGTAAGTCCCCATGCTGTACACGTGGCCAGTTCGGACACTGGAGCAAAGACTATCCAAACATGTGCTCTCCGCTAGGGCCGTGTCCTGTCTGTAAAGAAGCAGGACGTTGGAAGAGAGACTGTCCTCATCTCCAGAGAGAGAGGAAGACGGGAAATCACTTCCCTGCCTGAGAGTCGAAGCTGGAGGAGCTGGCATAACGGGGCCCTGAGGTTGGTCCGGCTCCTTCTGACATCAAGATGACTGAGCCCTGGGTTACTCTAGGTATGGGAGGCAAGTTTATCAATATTCTTACAGACACAGGAGCCCCTTTCTCTGTCCTTATTCAGCACTCCAGCCCTACTTGCCTTTCCTTTTTTTTTTTTAAATTTTTATTTATTTATTTAAAAATTTTTTTAAAGATTTTATTTATTTATTTGACAGAGAGAGATCACAAGTAGGCAGAGAGGCAGGCAGAGAGAGAGAGAGGAGGAAGCAGGCTCCCTGCTGAGCAGAGAGCCCGATGTGGGACTCGATCCCAGGACCTTGAGATCATGACCTGAGCCGAAGGCAGCGGCTTAACCCACTGAGCCACCCAGGCCTCCCCCTACTTGCCTTCCTAACCTTAAAGTTGTGGCATAGAAGGGGAAACTAAAACATCCTGTCAGACAAGGTCCTTAACCTGTAAATACAAAAGTCAGTTGGTCACTCGTGTTTTTCTAGTCCTTTGTCTTATCTCAGTCCATTACTTGGATGAGATTTAATATATAAACTGGGTAGCCAATTGGCTCTTCCTGTAGAGGGGGATGGCCTGTTCTCTTTAACATCTGGAGAGCTAGAACCATACCCAACTGTCACTTCCAATGTCTGGAAGGAAGTAAATCCACAGGTCTGGGATTGTGATACTGCAGGATAGGCTCTTACAGCCTGACCCGTCAAGGTGACCTTAAAAGACCCAACCAATATACCTCTAAAAAACAACATCCTCTAAAACCTGAGGCCAAAGCTGGGTTGCTACCACTTATTGATAAGTTTCTGAGACAAGGTATTTTAAAGCCTTATCAATCTCCTCATAACACCCCAGTTTTACCAGTAAAAAAGCCAAATGGGGAATATCGGATAGTACAAGACTTAAGAGCTATAAACGAGGCAGTAACGCCTATCCAACCCTTACTGCCAAATCCGCATACTATTCTCACCCACGTCCCTGGTAACACCAACTGGTTTATAGCACTTGACTTAAAAGATGCCTGTTTTTGCATCCCACTAAGTGAGGAAAGGCAGTCACTATTTGCTTTTGAATGGACCTCACCTTCAAGCCCACAGGTTGCTCAATGAACCTGGACAGTCTATAAGGATTTAAAAACACTCCTCACCTCTTTGGAGCTTCACTTACCAAAGATCTCCGTGATATATCCTTGTCTGAGGGGACAATAATTCAATATGTAGATGACATTCTAATCTGTAGTCCCAAGAAGGAGACATCTGATAAAAATTCTATAACTTTACTTAATTTTTTGACAGAAAGATGGTATCGTGTATACCCTAAAAAGGCACAAATATCTCAACAAAAAGTACACTGTTTAGGATATGAACTAACACCAGGTCACTGTATTCTATCTACTGATAGAAAAAAAGGCTATATTGGATCTTGAGCCTCCCACTACAAAAAAAACAACTCCGGGGGCACTTGGGTGGCTCAGTGGGTTAAAGCCTCTGCCTTCAGCTCAGGTAGTGATCCCAGGGTCCTGGGATTGAACCCTGCATCGGGCTCTCTGCTCAGTGGGGAGCCTGTTTCCTCCTCTCTCTGCCTGCCTCTCTGCCTACGTGTAATCTCTGTCTGTCAAATAAATAAATAAAATCTTAAAAAGAAAACAAACCCCAAAACAACTCTGTATTTTTCTAGGTATGGCAGGTTTTTGCCGCCTATGGATTACTGGATTTGCACTCTTAGCCAAACCGTTGTATGGTTTTGTTAAAGGTCCTGATGAGGAATCTTTGCTCTGGACTAAAGCTCAGCAGATGGCCTTTCAAACCTTAAGAGCTAAACTCCTGTCAGCTCCAGCTGTGGCGTTACCAAATTTAGAAAAACCTTTCACTGTATACGAAGCAGAAGAGCACAGCCAAGCCTTGGGAGTTCTCACCCAAAAATTAGGAAATGAAGCTAGACTGGTGGGCTATTTTTTTTTTTAAGATTTTATTTATTTATTTATTTATTTAAGATTTATTTATTTATTTGACAGAGAGAGAGATCACAAGTAGGCAGAGAGGTGGGCAGAGAGAGAAGAAAGCAGGCTCCCTGCTAAGCAGAGAACCTGATGCGGGGCTCCATCCCAGGACCCCAAGACCATGACCTGAGCCGAAAGCAGAGGCTTTAACCCACTGAGCCATCCAGGGGCCCCTATTTTTTTTTTTTAAGATTTTATTTATTTGACAGAGAGAGATCACAAATAAGCAGAGCGACAGGCAGAGAGCGAGAGAAAGGAGGAAGCAGGCACCCCAGCAAGCAGAGAGACCCCAATGCAGGGTTCAATCCCAGGACCCTGGGATCATGACCCGAGCTGAAAGCAGAGGCTTTAACCCACTGACCCACCCAGGCGCCCCTAACCTCCCAATTTAAAGCAAAGATGGACACGATCTGTTTTTAAATGGTATGATCACTTAACAATTATTCCCTAAATAGCATCCCCTTACTTAATATCAAAGTCACACAAATGTGCAAAGCAATCCTACAAAATAGAATGGCCTCCCTTTTTCCTTACCTCCTCTAGCCCCATTGTTTACAACCTGCCACCCTCACAACCCCAGGGCAGCAACTCTTCCTGTCCATGGGTCCTGTCCCCGTGCTTTAGTAAGTCACTTTTTTGCACCAGAGATGTCCTAAGAATTCTTTCTTACATTTTAAAACTTCGTCATGGGGACAAGACCCATGGGTAGAAAAAGCTGCTGCAGAGTTGTGAGGGGTGACTGTTCATATACTTGGGAGTTGGGGGAGGTAACTAAGACAAAGGGAGGTTTCAAAAGGATTTTCATATGTTAAAGACTCACAGGTTACCAGAGACCTTAACCACTGTCTATGTAAGGTTGTTTTTCCCTCTACCAGGGCATTAACATGAAGACAGTTGGGAACCTCCTGGAGTAATGTCCCACAGGTCCCACCCAGGAGTTTGTGTGTGTGTGGGGGGGTGGACATTGCAGGGTGTCAGCTTGTCCTTTGACCTCAGCAAGCCTTCTGTTCCCTCATCACATCATTCTGAATAAGGAGGTTAATACGTCTAATTCCACCTCCCTCCATCCCCAACCTTAATAAACACTGTTGTCATGATGAAGTTTTAGAACGTAGGTGAGGTTCAGTGGAGTGAAGTCCGGAGCCAATGACCAAGAAAGAATTTTGTGCAAAATAGTGCTTTGGTGCAAAATAGTGGCTTATCAAAACATGGGGACAGGACCCCTGGGCAGAGAGCGCTGTTGCCCTGGGGTTATGAGAGGTGGCAGGTTAGGTACCACGGGGTTGCGGGAGGTAAGGAAAAGGGAGATTTCAATAGAACTTTCATATGCTAAAGAGGACCTAGAAGATACTGGATACCAGAGGCCTGGCCATTGCCAAGGTCGTTTTTTCCCTTTTCAGCAAGCTATTAACATTAAGATATTGGAAGATTCCTAAAGAATGTCCCATAGGTGCCACCTAGGTGTGGGGGTGGGGGAAGGCTGCAGGGTGTCAGCTTTTGCTTTGTCCTCAGCCAGCCTTCTGTTCCCTCATCAGTCACAAGCCAGGACGACCTCAAATGGGAATCTTTTAAAACACTGTGAACCAAGCAAGCACACTGAAAGGAAAGCCAGTAACTGTGTTAACTGTCCCGTTATTTATGTCTTAACGCCTCACTTGCCAATACGGACCTTTACCAGAATTCTGGGCAGCTTCTAGGTCTAGCTGTAGTCCTGCGCTGGACGCGCTCCATAAACCAGCGGCGGAAAATCCCTCAAGATGACAAGCTTTCCGAACGTTGCCGACGGTATGGTCACCTGCGCACAACTGCGTGCACCTGCCTGCCCACCCCGCGCCCAGGTGCTGTCTCCCTGCGGAGCTAGGTGGCGCTGTGCTTTTACCCCTCCTTCATCGTCCTGGAGGTCTCTAGGTTTGGGGTTCATTACGATTCCGGCCCACACTAACTTTGCACGGAGGAGGGGGTGACTGGAACTTGACCCAGAACCCAAGCCGAGCCACGCAGCCCGAAAGGTGCTGGCCGTGGCCGCGCGCAGGCGTGGCCGCTCAGCGGGGAACAATAAAGTTGAGCGTGTTCAAAAGGGGTCCTTGTCTTCCAGGGCCCTCTGGACAAGCCTGCAAAATAAGACTCCCTGAAAGTCCCTGGGGTTGGCAGGTGTCGTTGTTCTCGGGGGCGTCTTCCTCACTGGCAGTGGGACAGGAGCTGCGGGGCGGCGCGAAAGGCGGGCGGGCGGGCGCGGGCGGGCGCAGGCGGAGAGGGCGGCCCGGCGATCGTCGTGGGCAGCCCTGCGAGGACCCCGGGCCAGTGGAGCGGGCCGCCTAGTTGGGGCTACCCTGACGCGTGCGATGAAGCCACGACCCGCGAGGTTCGTGGACAACAGGCTGAAGCAGCGAGTCGTGCAGGTAGCTACTGTGCGCGGCCCCTTCTCGGCGGCTTCCAGGCCAGGCTGGACTGGCCGCCTGTCACGGCCCGGGTCCTGGGCGGTGCGTCGGCCGCCCTTCCGCCGCGCGGAACTGCTGGGAGCCGGGGTCCGGGCGGGTGCGGCGCCTGAGGAGACGGGGAAGGGGCGAGTGCAGCCAGCGAGGGGAAGAGCCAGCGAGGGGACTGGTGCACTCCGGAGGCGACGGGACGGGACGGGGGCGGATGCAGCGCCCACGGAGTCGGGGAAAGGGCGCGTGCAGTCCCGGCGGAGCTGGGACGGGGACTGGTGCAGCCCGGGAGGAGACGGGAAGGGGGCGGGTGTAGCGCCTGTGGAGACCGAGAAGGAGCGGGTGCAGCCCGAGAGGAGATAGAGAAGGAGCGGGTGCAGGCCGGGAGGAGCCGGAACGGGGTCGGTTCAGCACCCGTGGAGACGGAGAAGGAGCGGGCGCAGCGCGGGAGAGACGGGACGGGGCTGGGTGTAGCGCCTGTGGAAACGGAGAAGGAGCGGGTTTAGGCCGGGAGGAGACAGGGAAGGGGCGTGTGCAGCTCGGCAGGAGACGGGACGGGGGCGGGTGTAGCCTTGGAGGAGCTGGGGGTCCGGGCGGCTGCAGCCCGGGAGGAGCCAGGATGGAGGCGAGTGTAGCCTGGAAGGAGTGAGGACGGCGGCGGTGCAGCCCGGGAGTAGCTGGCGAAGGGACAGGTGCAGTCCAGGAGGAGCCGGGACGGCGGTGGGTGCTTGGCATGGATCAGATATTGTAATAGGCTCTTGCCTACGGGTTTTTCATTTTCATACTCATCTGTAGAAAGCGGTGTGTAGTAAATGTTTTGCAGTGAGTGGCACTGTCTGCCGGCAGTCTTAGGAGGAGGGAGAAATTTCTCAGCACTCCGTACTCTGGGAGCTATATTTTCTTTCCCTTTTGCTTCGCTAGTGCTGTAGTCCCCTTTTCGGATGGGTCTCTTCCTTCCAAACTCTTAAGTGTTGGAAGTGCCCTGAGCCCCTGCGCTGTTTCTCTAGACTCATATTCCTCTCACCTACTTCCTAGGTGGTCTCCTCCAGTGTAAAATCTTTAAGTACTATCTATATGTTTTCTATACATTCACTAAAATTACTATAAACATAAAATTAAATATAAATATATGAGTATATAAACAGATTCAATGAAAGTATATGTACATTTAATTTTGTATTTTTTAATATTTATTTGAGAGAGAGAGAGCATGATTTGTAGGGGCAGGGGACAGAGGGAGAGGGAGCAGCAGACCTCCTGTTAGCAGAGATCCCGATTTGGGGATGGATCCTGGAACTTGGGGATCATGACCCGAGCCTAAGGGAGACACCTCACTGACTGAGCCACCCAGATGCCCCATACAATCACGTTAAGTATTGTCTGTATAGTCCCAAGACTCATGTGTCTAGTGTGGATTTTATTTTGAATAACCGTCTGCCTACTCAACATTTCCTCTTGAATGTCTGATGGGTATCTCCCACATCAGATCCATATTGAATATTTTGATATTTGCCTCCAAACCTGTTTTTTTCCTATTGTTTTCTGTTTCAGTAAATGACACTACCATCCATCCAGTTGTAAGGGCCCAAACCCTTAAAAACCATTACTCCTTCTTTGTTTTGCTTTCTGTAACCAATTAATCAGCAATTTATTCGGCTTTACCATCAAAATATACTGCAAACCCGGACACTCCTACCTCACTGTACCTCCAGCCATCATAGCCTAAACCGGTTTGATCTCTCCTAGTTCTACCTAAGGTCTGTTCTTTGCAGGGCAGCCAGGGAGGTCCTTTCAAAAGGAGCTTGGCAGAGCCCTGCTCAGAAAACCCCTCCGATGGACTCCCAGAGTTATCTAGAGAAAAACCCATCGTGAAGAATGTGATGTAGTCTGGCCCCTGTCTACTTTTTTGTCCTGTTTCCTTCTGCCATCCCCCTTACTTTCACTGTCGTCACCACACTGACCTCAGACCTGCCAGGCACATGACCTTCATTCCCGCAACTCAAGAGCTGCCTCTGGATGTTCCCACCACTGGCTGCTTTGCTGCGTTCAACCGATGTCTCAACAGTGATTCCTAATGGCTGAATCCAGTGGCCCTTACACAGCCCTTCACCATTTCACGTTATCCATTTTTCTCTATTGCTTTTGCTTTGGCTTATTATGAAAGCAATAGGTTCTTATGCTTTAAAATAGAAGGGTCAGAAATGCATAAAAGGAAAGAAAGAATCCCTTCATCTTCATTTCTGTAGGGGTAACCATGGCGAGTTTCTGTTGTATCTTAAAGTTTTGTACATGTGTACACACTTGTGTCTATATATATGTGTGTGTATATGTATATATATTTATTCACACATAGAGGATCACCTGGTCTCTTGTCACTGGAGGCATTTATGCCGAGACCATTATCCTGTGTTAGGGATTCTTTTTTTTTTTTTTTTTTTTAAAGATTTTATTTATTTATTTGTCAGAGAGAGAGAGAGCAAGAGCGAGCACAGGCAGAGTGGCAGGCAGAGTCAGAGGGAGAAGCAGGCTCCCTGCGGAGCAAGGAGCCCGATGTGGGACTCGATCCCAGGACGCTGGGATCATGACCTGAGCCGAAGGCAGCTGCTTAACCAACTGAGCCACCCAGGCGTCCCATGTGTTAGGGATTCTTGAGAAGAAACTGCTGTCTGAAGTCAGGCATGCCTTGACTGGATGAGCAGCAGGCATTGAAACTTGGAAGTGGGGGGCGCCTGGGTGGCTCAGTGGGTTAAAGCCTCTGCCTTCAGCTCAGGTCATGATCCCAGGGTCCTGGGATCGGGCCCCGCATCCGGCTCTCTGCTCTGTGGAGAGCCTGCTTCCTCCTCTCTGCCTGCCTCTCTGCCTACTTGTGATCTCTCTGTGTCAAATGAATAAATAAAATGTTTGTTTAAAAAAAAAAAAAAGAAACTTGGAAGTGGGCAGACATTCTGGGTTTGAAATCTGGCCCTGTAATTTACATGCTGCCAAGTAAGTAAGTGGCCTTTTAAAGTCTCTGAGACTTTCCCATGTATAAAGTGGGGGAGACCAATTTCCCTCATGGGACTGTGAGTGCTGCTAGAAGAATGAGTTAGAGGCCTGCAGCAGGTGCCCAGAGCCCTCAGTTTCTTGGGAGTTTTTCCTGGTGCCTCCAGGCCAAGTAATACCTGCTGGGTCTATTTATTAAACAGTTAGATTCAAGCCACTTCCTGACTATTTAATCCAAGTAACTTAGTAGCATTTTGAAATAAGTGATTTATAAAAATGGGAAAATTAATATTGTTGTGTTTCATTCCTAAATAATCATATGTGAGTGGGGTTTGTATGCCCTTTGGGTCAGATTGACTCTGACGTTCTCATATCTGATTCCACATTAAATTTTGCAAGGGATTTACTTACAGCAACTGCTGAAAATCCAGTTTTGCAAAGATCTGACATCATCAAAAAGTGATTTAATATTGAAACCATGAGTGGTCTCTGGCCAGCAGTTCCTGCAGTATTGGACAGGTGACAGATATTATGATGCTCCCTCAGACTTAAATAGCCCTTCATGCCCTTGTGAGCCTAGTGCTTTGTTCTGGGGTATTTGGGAATTTAGAGTGTTATAAGCCCTCACTTATAGCTATTTTAGTTATTGGTACCGTGCTATCATAGTGATTAATAATGTTAAATTCTCTGATTCCAGGCTTGATAATTATGTAGTGATTTTTTTAATGTTTCTGATACGCTTAATAATGAAGAGTTTACATTAAAGCATAAATGTTTGAATGGCTCAATCTCTGATTAAAATCACTGAGTTTAAAATAGTGTTGAAGTTTGTCTTATTTTCTGTTGTAGTACCTCACCAGTAACAAATGTGGCAAATATGTGGACATTGGAGTCTTAGCATCTGATTTACAAAGAATGTACAGGTAAAGAGATGTAATCTCCAGATTCATGCCTTTATTTTTAGTTTCCATCCAACAATCCAGTTGGTATTAATCACTGCTGGCATTTATTCACCAGTCCAAAAGTTTAGAATTCAGTCTAGGTATACAAAGATTTATCAATTACCTATTATATGCAAGATGCTGTCTTTGTTACTAAGGGAAATGGCTGCTGCTTCCCTTTCAGTACCTTACAGTCTGGTCAGGAGTATTGCCTTTTTTCCTGTCTCATTAAAGAATTAAAACCATCAGGTATGATCTCCCTGAGCTTCCTGGCTACCTTGAAACATCTCTAGGCTTCCCCCTAAAGATTCAGTTTTTCTCTTCTGTCTCTAACTTCACCTTTCCTGATACCTCACTCCATGAATTATCACCACTTTGTATATTTCAGACCCTCTGTTTTCTTTTTCTCAGTATTCTAGTTTGCTAGGACTGTCATAAAAAAATATCGGACAGGGCGCCTTGGTGGTTCATTCATTAAGCATCTGCCTTTGGCTCAGGTCATGATCCCAGGGTCCTGGGATCAAGCCCGGCATCAGGCTTCCCGCAGAGCCTGCTTCTCTCTCTGCCACTACCCTTGCTTGTGTTCCCTCTCTTGCTGTGTCTCTCTCTGTCAAATAAATAAATAAAATCTTAAAAAAAAAGAAAGAAAGAAAGAAATGAATCTGAGGTAGGGGATCTTAAACTACAGAAGCTTAAAGTCTCACAGTTGTGGGGCAGGAAGTCAGGGATCATTCAAGGCTCTGCCTGGGTTGGTTTCTCCTGAGGTCTCTCTTTGCCTTGCAGGTGACTGTCTTCTTCCTGTGTCCTCACCTGCTCTTTCGTCTGTGCATCTGTCTGTATCCTAATCTCTTACTCTTTTAAGATTTTATTTCTAAGTATTCTCTATACCCAGTGTGGGACTCAAACTCAGAACCGTGAGATCAGCAGTCACGTGCTCCACCGACTGAGCCAGTCAGGTGCCCCTCTTACTCTTATAAAAACACCAGTTGTATTGGATTAGTTTGCTTCATTGCTTTGTCCTGTGGGCCCACTAGGATGGCCGCCCTGCCCTTAAGAGGGACAGTGCCACTTTCCAGATCTGGACCCCTGGGCCCAAGGCAGTGGTGGCAGCCCTCCAACCTCTGAGCCTCCTTTAGAGTCATTCATACCTTTCCTTGAAGGGTCATGTGTGTCCACAGCTGATGGCCCTTCCTGTATAATCTTAGAACTTCAGTCGTATTCCTTCCTTCATCTTTCCTGTCTCTTCCAGTACAAGCTGCCAGTAGTTCTGATGCTGTAACCCCATTTCTTTTTTTTATTTTTTTAGTAGATTATTTATTTATTTATTTATTTATTTGACAGAGATCACAAGTAGGCAGAAAGGCAGGCAGAGAGAGAGAGAGGAGGAAGCAGGCTACCGGCTGAGCATAGAGCCCGATGTGAGGCTTGATCCATCCCAGGACCCTGGGATCATGACCTGAGCCAAAGGCAGAGGCTTTAACCCACTGAGCCACCCAGGCGCCCCATAACCCCATTTCTTTTTTTTTTTTTTTTTAAAGATTTTATTTACTTGACAGAGAGATCACAAGTAGGCAGAGAGGCAGGCAGAGAGAGAGGGGGAAGCAGACTCCCCGCTGAGCAGAGAACCCCATGTGGGGCTCGATACCAGGACCCTGAGATCATGACTTGACCCGAAGGCTGAGGCCTAACCCACTGAGCCACCCAGGTGCCCCTGTAACCCCATTTCTTTTTTCTTTTTCTCTTCTTTTTTTTTTAAGATTTTATTTATTTATTTCACAAGTAGGCAGAGAGACAGGCAGAGAGAGGAGGAAGCAGGCTCCCCACTGAGCAGAGAGCCCGAAGCGGGGCTCAATCCCAGGACCCTGAGACCACAACCCAAGCTGAAGGCCGAGGCTTAACCCACTGAGCCACCCAGGTGCCTCTATAACTCCATTTCTAATCAAGAAAATTTTATGGGTCCCTGGGTGGATCAGTTGGTTAAGTGTCTACCTTCGGCTCAGGCCCTAGGATCAAGCCCTGTGTTGAGTTCCTTGCGCAGTGGGGAGTCTCCTCCCTCTGCCTCTGCTTCTTCCCCTGCTCATGTTATCTCTCTCTTTCTCTGTCTCTGAAATACATAAAATTTCAAAAGAAAAAAATTTATAGTAGTGAAATGTAAACTCAGAATTTCCTTGAAAATAAGCTTTTTTTTTTTAAGGATTTTTATTTGTTAGAGAGAGAGTGAAAATAAGCTTATGGTCAGGGTGAATATAGTGACATACTTACATACTTGTGCAAATTAATGTGATCAATTTAGATTGAGTCTAATGGGAAAACGTTGGTGGAGACCACTGTACTAAGATTCTTTTCATGTTTTTCAGTATAGACTACGGTCGAAGAAAAAGAAATGCTTTTAGGATTCAGGTAGAAAAAGGTGAGTCTTTTAGTGTTAGAACTAAATTATTAATGAAGTTAAAGAATTGTTTTAGGTCATGACATTTTTCTCTTTGTTTCAGTATTTAATATAATTACTAGTGAGAAAGAACTTAAGGATCTAACAGAATTGGAAGATGAACATCTGGCAAAAAGAGCAAGACAAGACGAAGACGATAATGAGTAAGGATTACAGAAAAGGAACTGTTTTTCTTAAGCAGGAGCCCAGTCACATTGCATTTCTATTTGCAAAATTTTCAGTGGCTCTTCATCGCCAGCATTGGCTACATGTAATACTTAATCTGTCTCCAGATCTTTGCTTCAGGCCTACTGAATACTCACAGTTGCCCAAAGAGGACACATTTTTGTGCCTTTGTATGAGTGGCTTTCTGTAACTCCCACCCAGCCTTCAAGACCCCACATTAGTGCCTTTGTTGGGCCGTTTTAGATGCCTTTCTGCAGATTTCCTTAACTTCTATTTATAGATATTTGTGATGTTGCTTGTTATATGGTGTTGAGATTGTTATGTATGTATCTGCAACAGACCCATATCATTATCTGTGTTTTCCTCTGCCCTAATACAATGCCAGATATGTAAAAAGGTACCAACTAATTTTGTCATTTAAGTAATAATATTGAGGGTTTTTATCATGAATGGGTATTACATTTTCAAATGCTCTTTATGCACTTAATGAAGGATTTTGCTATGTTTTTTCCCTTTGTTCTATTAATTTGGTGAATTATGTTGATTTTTTTGAGTGTTAAGTGGGTCTTAATCCTGGGAAACACCTTACTTGGTCCTGATGTATTATCCTTCTTAGATATTGGAAAATCCTGTTTGCTAATCTTTTTTTGTATGTGGTTATGTCTCTATTCATACTGGTGTGCATTTTTTTCTTTTAAAGATTTTGTTTATTTAACAGAGAGATAGCAAGAGAAGGAACACGAGCAGGGGGAGTGGAAGAGGGAGCCCTTTGCAAGGGTCTGTCTCAGGATCCTGGGATCATGACCTAAGCTGAAGGCAGATGCTTAATGACTACCACCAGGCACCCCCATTTCTTTCCTCTTTTGCAGTGTCTTCATCAAGTTTTGGTATTAGGGTTGTACTGACTTCATAATATTAGCTGGAAAATGTTTTTATGTCTCTATTTGATGAAAAAGTTAGCGTAGTATTACTGTTGTTCTATCTTAGTTTGTTAGAATTCACCTAGAATTCATGTTGACCTAGAGGCTTCTTTTTGGAAGGGGTTTAGATAACATTTATTTTTGCTAGATCTAGGGCTCTTTCTATCTTCTTTTTCTTTTATCAGTGTTGGTAAATTGTACTTTTAAGGGAACATTTCCATTTCAGCTAGGGTGTGGAATTTGTTGGCATAAAGTTCAAGATAACCCTCTCATTTTCCTTTTGATGTCTATAGTATTATGTTGGTAGCTCCTTTTCACTTTGCTGCCTTTTCATTTGGATTTACCATCATTTTCTTAACTAGTTCAACATTTGGTTCTTTCCAGTTTTGCACTATCGTGCACATAGTAAATAATCCTTTAGGACATATCTTTGTATACATTTTTAAAGATTTTACTTATTTATTTGACAGAGAGCACAAGCAAGGAGAGTGGCAGGCAGAGAGAGGGAGAAGCAGGCTTTGTACTAAGTAGGGAGCCCTATGTGGGGCTTGATCCCAGGAACTTGGGATCAGGACCCGAGCCAAAGGCAGACACCAACTGAGCCACCCAGGCACCCCCATTTCTTTGTTTTTTTAAATGTTAAATTCCTGAAGTGGTTTGTCTGGGGTCAAAGATACATTTTTGAGATTTCCGATACATTTGGAGTTGTCTTCCAAACAGTTGTCTGGGTTCATACTCCCAGCAGTTTTGTATAAAAAGTGCACTTCTTTTCTTTTCTTCTTTTTTTTTTTTAAGATTTTATTTATTTCTTAGATTGAGAGAGACAGGGAAAGAGTGAGCACAAGCAGAGGGAACAGCAAGCAGAGAGAGAAATAGACTTCCTGCTGAGGAGCAGCCTGATGCAGAACTCGATCCCAGGACGCTGGGATCATGAGCCGAAGGCAGATGTATAACCGACTGAGCCACCCAGGTGTCCCTAAAGAGTGCATTTTTATGCACCCCTGTACATACAGGGCCACCCCTGTGGTCCTAGTAGTACTATTCTTTAATCTTTGCCAGCTTCTTAGGTGAAAATTGATATATTTTTATTTGTAGTTTTTTGATAACTTGTGAAGTTCAATTTTTTTTTGACTGTTTCATCTTTTTTCTGTTAGTTGCTTGCTTATGGGTTTTGTCTCTTCATTTGAGAGGTATTCGAATTTTCCATATTAGTTGTCAGATATATTTGTATAAAATAATACTACTTTTTATAGGTATTGCACATGCTTGTTCCATTCTGCCATTTGTTTTTTATTTTTGTTTAAAGTGTCTTTTGGGGCACCTGGATGGTTCACTTGGTTAAGCAGCTGCCTTCGGCTCAGGTCATGATCTTAGGCTCCTGGGTTCAAGTCTTGAATCGGGCTGCCTACTCAGTGGGGAGCCTGCTTCTCCCTCTCCCTCTGCCTCTGCCCTTACGCCCTGCTCATGTTCTCTCTCCCTCCCCGTCTCAAATAAATAAATAAATAAAATCTTTTTTTTAAAAAAGTGTCTTTTGATTAGAGAACCTAGTCCAATTTGTCAGTCTTTATGGTTGATGCTGATATACTTAGAAAGCTCTATCACAGGCGTATATGGGATAATTACTGTACTTTTGCTTATTTATTTACAGCTTTATATTTAACTCTTTAGTCTGCTTGTATTTGTAGGGTGTGACTCATAGGCAAAATGGATTTTTTTCCTAAATAGTTGAATAATTCACCTTCTTTACATTGATTAGAAATGCCCAAACTTATATTATTAGAATTTAATGAATAACAAGAGAATTCATGTCTTAATTATAAAAATGGGACATAACATTCACATAAGCCTTTCTTTTTTTTTTTTTCCACGTAAGCCTTTTTTGCTTAAAAAGAGTCCTTTACTTACTAATTACTTTCTAAAGACATTTGATTAAATAGTAGCAGGGTCCTATAGTTTCCTGAAGCTATTAAGTATCAACTCTGGGTTATGATGAACTGAGACTGCATTTTCAGTTTGTACTTGTTAGGATTTATGCCTGTTCCTTACTGTAGGATATGAAAACCTCTGTGTACGTTCATTTCTCATGGACAGACTTGGGAAAGCTGCACTTGGTCATGTGACTGGGTCATATAGAATTTGTTAATTTGTTACTTAGTTATTTAATTATGGCTTGCTGGAATATTTCCCCTTTTTTGGCATCTGATATTCCTAATGAGAGCCTTGGGTCAGATAGGAATTTGCATTTCACTTTTATTAATTGCTAGGATTAAGATAACCACAATTTATTAAGCATTTATTATGTACTCTAAGGACTTGGTGAGCTTCTGTTGAATCTTCTAATAAGCCAGTGAGGTGGGTATTATTTATTCTCCCTCTTTATAGATAGGGAAGCAGGTCCTCACAGAGATTAAGTAGAAGCTAGTAACCGCACTGTTGAATGTTGAATCCAGATTTCTCTTAACTCCAAAGCCTGGACTATTAACTACCATAATATTTTGCCTTAGTGTATATATATTTTTTAATTTTTATTTATTTTTTAATTCTTTTCCATGTTTCAGAATTCATTGTTTATGAACCACACCCAGTGCTCCATGCAATATGTGCCCTCCATAACACCCAGCACCAGGCTCACCCAACCTCCCACTCCACTCCCCTCCCCTCCAAAACCCTCGGTTTGTTTCTCGGAGTCCATAGTCTCTCCTGGTTCGTTTCCCCCTCCGATTTCCCCCAACTCCCTTCTCTCCGTCTCCCCATGTCCTCCGTGTTATTTCTTATGCTCCACAAGTAAGTGAAACCATATGATAATTGATTCTCTCTGCTTGACTTATTTCATTTAGCATAATCTCTTCCAGTCCTGTCCATGTTGATATAAAAGTTGGGTATTCATCCTTTCTGATGGAGGCATAATATTACATAGTATATATGGACCACATCTTCTTTATCCATTGTCCATTGAAGGGCATCTTGGTTCTTTGCATAGTTCGGCGACTATGGCCATTGCTGCTACGAACATTGGGGTACACATGGCCCTTTTCGCTACATCTCTATCTTTGGGGTAAATACCCAGTAGTGTCTTAGTATATTTTTTTGTTTGGGTAGTAAATTTTTTAGGATGTGGGAAAAAAGCCTTTAAAATGTTTCTTTTCGGGGCACCTGGGTGACTCAGTGGGTTAAAGCCTCTGCCTTCGGCTCGGGTCATGATCCCGGGGTCCTGGGATCAAGCCCCGCATCGGGCTCTCCGCTCGGCAGGGAGCCTGCTTCCTCCTCTCTCTCTGCCTGCCTCTCTGCCTACTTGTGATCTCTGTCTGTCAAATAAATAAATAAAGTCTTTAAAAAAAATTTTAAAAAATGTTTCTTTTCCTCACTGAGGTATACTGAAAGCTATTCAGATGATGATTCAAATATGGAAGACTACCCAGATCCACAGGTAAGTCAGACATTTAATGGACCCATTTTGGTTTTTTTAAAAAATCATTATGAACACTTCTTAAAAAAATCAGTGTGGAATAGAATAAGAGACTTTGAACACCTCCATCAATAAATAATTGAAAACTTTCTATGTATAGTGTTGAAGAATTCTCCGGATGGCCATCCTTCAGTATTTGTGTTTATGGCTTATTTTAGGCTTATTTTATAAGGAAGAAAAGGGGAAGAGAGTGGCCAGAAATAAGGGCATAGGGGAAGAGAAAGGGGAATTATCAGTAAAAATTGAGAAAAGGATACATTTTCTGTCAAAGAGTTGACATTTCCAAGAAGTAGGCTTTGATTGAAGGGAAATGTAGAAATAATATGCCAGATGATTTGTAACTTACTGTATTTTTTCCCTAATGGTAATTCAGTTCTTAAATTTATTAACAACGTTAGAATGATAATGAGTTCTCTCTGATTCTGTATTGAATTGATGGGATAGTAGTGACTCTCCTTGACAACCAGCTTATTTTTACACCCGATTCTGTTGTATTTTTTTTTATTTTTAAATTTTTTTTATTATTTTATTTTTAAAAAAATATTTTTGTTTATTTATTTGACAGAGAGAGAGATCACAAGTAGGCAGAGATGGGCAGAGAGAGAGGGGAAGCAGGCTCCCCACTGAGCAGAGAGCCGAATGTGGGGTTCGATCCCAGGACCCTGAGACCATGACCTGAGCCTAAGGCAGAGGCTCAACCCACTGAACCACCCAGGTGTCCCACTGTTGTATTTTTTTTTTAAAGATTTTATTTATTTATTTGACAGAGATCACAAGTAGGCAGAGAGAGAGGGGGAAGCAGACTCCCCACTGAACAGACAGCCTGATGCGGGGCTTGATCCCATGACCCTGGGACCATGACCCAAGCCTAAGGCAGAGGTGGCCTGAGCCACCCAGGCGCTCCCACTGTTGTATTTTTTAAAAGGGAGTTTACTTGCTTGATTTTATTTAACTTTTTATTTAACATTTATGAATTGGTGCATTAACTTGAGGTGAAGTGGGGGGACATCATTTGTGAACAGTAAATGTTTGTTTATGAAGCATCTTTTTGTGAACCCCTGTGTTTTCTGGCTGAAATGCTGTGAGAGAAGGTGGGTAGTGGAATTTACAGGTAACCAGCTTCCCATGAGTACCTTCAAGTAATTCATGCTGATGTCATGTTTCTGCCAGGCAGCAAATCACATGAACAGCTCCCTACTCTCCTTATATCGGAAAGGACATTCTGATTCTGTTTCAAGTACTCCTGAGATGGAGCCCAGAGAAACCACTGGTTCGACCCCATGGACACCTTCGGGAACAGGCTCCATCCCGTTAAAGACCCCGGCCAGAGGTTCTGAGGGAGGGTGGTTTATCGACAGAACTGGTGGAAAGATGGACCTGACAGATGAGAAGAGTAATCACAAGAAGCCAGGATCTGAGATAGAGGTATTTTTGTAGTGGAATTTTAGCCCTAAGTAGTTGGAGCACATTACCACCTTTTCATTTGAAGTAACATCAGCAGATTCTTGTGTTTCTTGAAGGGCATGGGGATTTGGAAGCATACAGAGAACGAGGTCATGTCGCCACCATTTCTGTCCAGGTCTAAGCCTTTACTACTGAAATAACCTCCCCCCAGTTTATTTTCCATACGCAGATGTCATTTTATTTGTTTAAGATTTTATTTATTTGAGAGGGAGAGCACAAAGGGAGAGGGAGATGCAGACTCCACACTGAGCAGGGAGCCCTTTGCAGGACTAGATCCCAGGACCCCGAGATCATGCCTTAGCTGATGTCAGACACTTAACTGACTGAGCCATCCAGGCACCCCACAGTTGTTGTTTTTACAAGTCAGATTGTTCCCATTCATGTATTAAAAATGGCTTTGTTCAGTCTAATCCAAGGCCTTACAGTAGCCAGGAAAATTGTGCACACGGCTACCCTACTGGCTCTTCAGTCATCTCAGCCACCGTGGCCTTGAACACCCCATGCATGCTCACCTGGGGCCTGTGCGCTTGTGCTTCTATCTGGTACTGTCCCCACATTCCTCATATCTTCTTTCCTGTAATCTTGTCAGTGTCCTTTTCTGATGTGTAAAATATCCCGTAGTTGGATACTGACTCCAACTTTTTGACTCCCCTTCATCTCCTTTTTGTCAAGCACTTAAGACCACTTAAACTGAGTAATTCTCTTGTTGGGTTTTTTTCTTTGACTTTCCTCTTTAGAACATCAGCTTCAGGGGAATAGGACCTTTGGTTTATTTAATAGTGTCTCCCTGGCTAAAATGCAGCTAATGGGGGCACCTGGGTGGCTCAGTCAGTCGAGGTCTGAATCTTGACTTTGGTTCTGGTCATGGTCTCAGGGTCCTGGTATCGAGCACAGCATAGGGCTCTGCTCTGGGCAAGGAGCCTGCTTGAGAGTCTCTCTCTCTCTCTCTGCCCCTGCCCCTACTCATGCACACGTGTGCATGCTCTCTCTCTCTCTCTCTCTGTCTCATTCTCTCTAAAATAAATAACTAAAATCTCAAAAATGCGTCTGACATATAGTTGTCACTTTGTTGAATTAGTGCCTAATGAGCCTTCCAAGGTGCATTTACCAGTGCGGGTTAAAAAATAGGTACTTTGGGCATGTGTTAGAGAAAGTTGGTTGTTCTGGGAGGAAGGGAAGTTAGTGCTAAACCAGTGTGTGGCTCACTTTGAGTTTAAGGTAATAACTTGAGGGAGCCTGCCAAAATGGTACACCATGAAAATACAGTGTAAGCAGTGTAAGTAGATACCCTTTTTTTTTTTTTTTTTTTCTTTAAAAACCTTTCTAAGTTCCACCCAGGGATCCAGGGTCCTGGAATTGAGTCCCACATCAGGCTCCCTGTTCAGCGGGAAACCTGCTTCTCCCACTCCATCTCCCCCTGCTTGTGTTCCCTCTCTTGCTGTCTCTCTGTCAAATAAATAAAAAATAAATAAAATCTTTAAAAAAAAAAAAAAGGAAAGAAAGAAATACTGGTGCTGTGATTTCGAGTAGGGCATATCAAAACTTCTTTTCTTTCCAGGATTCCAAGGATGCTTCTCTTCTGGAGAGTAGTGAAAAAAGGAAAAGTAGGCTGAAGAGGAAAGGAAGCAAAAGGAAGAAAGACCTTCAGGAAGCAGATGGAGAAATCGAAGCTGTCCTGAAGCGGAAAGGTGCGCTGCGAGTCCTGGGGGGTGGGAGGGGGGCTGACCAGTGGGCTCAGGGAGTGGCGTCCTCAGTCCCAGCCCTTGTGCCTGGACCTGCCGTGTGCAGTGATGTTTGTGAGAAAAATCTTCACTGTCCCATGGACCTTGGTTTCCTTAGACATTATTCAGTAGAATTCTGAGTTACTACTGAATCACTAATCTTTTCATCTCTTTTGTGTACAAGCTAAAGCCAAGGAGCTAGAGTTACAGGTCTCCAAGGTGAAGTTTGAAGACGTCGGAGGCAATGATACGACATTAAAGGTTAGCTCGAGTGCAGAATTTTACTGAGATGGGCTTATTGCCAAACTGTTACTCCAACAAAGTCTGCCTCTTTGTTTCTGGTAGGAACTGGGGGTGAAAAGGAGTCTAGGGAGGGGAGAAGGGCAAACCCGGCTTGTACCTTCAGGGTGCTGAGGGGGAAAGAAGTGTAGTACCTTCTACTTCGCCACGACTGGAATTATAGTGTATGGAAGATATGTGTTTTGTGAGTGGTACTGTTGTGGCAGAAGTAGGAATGACAATTACTGTTCACTTAGCATCTGCTCTGTTCCACTTCCCACGCGTCATGTCCGTGATGCCGCGAGGTGGGTGCTTTGACAGCTGGGGGTGGTGGGCATGGAGAGGGTCCTCCACCGGGCACCAGAGCTGGGCTGCAGCCTTGGCTTCAGGCTAGTTGGGAGGACAGGCCGATTGCTTCCATGGGGTTCACTCCCTCTTGGGCCGAGAAAGATGTCTTTCCTGTCTGTTCCCTGCCAGGAAGTCTGCAAGATGCTTATCCACATGCGTCACCCTGAGGTGTACTGCCACCTGGGCGCCACCCCGCCTCGCGGAGTCCTGCTGCACGGGCCACCGGGCTGCGGGAAGACCTTGCTGGCACACGCCATTGCTGGGGTGAGGTTGGTCTTTGACTCTGTGGCTTTTGGTCCTTGTGTCCTTGTTCCTCTTCGGTCAACCTGAAACAGAATCGGCATCTTCTCTGGAGGATCAATTTCTCTCCATTGTTTTTTGTTTTTTTGTTTTTAAAGATTTTATTTATCCATTGGACAGACAGTAGTAGTAGACACAAGAAGGCAGAGAGGCAGGCAGAGAGAGAGGAAGGGAAGCAGGCTCCCCACTGAGCAGAGAGCCCGATGCGGGGCTCCATCCCAGGACCTTGGGATCATGACCTGAGCCGAAGGCAGAGGCTTTAACCCACTGAGCCACCCAGGTGCCCCTCCATTTTTTTTTTTTTTTTTTTTAAGATTTTATTTATTTATTTGACACACAGAGAAGGGGCACAAGCAGGGGCATCTGGGGCAGGTAGAAGGAGAGGGAGACTCCCTGCTGAGCAGGGAGCAGGGTGCGGGGCTCTAACCTAGGACCCTGAGATCATGACCTGAACCGAAGGCAGACATCTAACCACCTGAGCCACCCAGGTGCCCTCCATTTTTCTCTCCATTTTTCCCTCTTTCCTGCTGTTGTGTGCTTTAATGCAGCCAGTTACTTAGATGGCAGGGGTTGGGTGGGAAGCAAAGTGTTGTGGCTATAAACAGCCTTTTTTTTTAAACACACAATTTATGTTTTGGCTACTTTCTTTCCCTTTAAGCCAGTGCTTCTTAAAAGCAGTAAATAAGAAAATGAAGGATCGTATTGTTTTTCACAGAACTAAAGTTACTCAAAATTTCCATTCAGAGTCATATTCCTACACTTTTTTTTAAGGTTTTCTTTCTTAATTTTTAAATAATCAAGAGATCAAGAGTCAAACGCTCCATCGATTGAGCCGGCCAGGCACCCCATGTTCTTGTACTTTTTAATATGAAAATAGCATTTCTAAATGGTGATCTTAGGTGGCAAAATACAGAGATAGCAATCTTTAATCTCATCAGATTTTTCAGAAACTGTGTTGGGTGGTAAAATGCACAACATCCGAGTGACTGCAGTTTAAAGAATAGCATTTATACCTGTGACTAGTAGGTTAGTGCTCTGCACAGGGAGCTTGTTCGTATAGGAGAACCATGGGTTTGGCTCATTCGTTCCTCTGTTTTGACGAAACTATTGTGTGACCACCACGTGGCAGACACTGAAATATAGTGAGGCATATAGCAAACCCAGTCTCGTAGGAGAGGTTGCGTGAGGCCACCATCACACAAGTAAATGTCCACAGTCAGTAGCGGTCATGAATGGGAGACTCGGGGTGCGGCACATGGGTGGCATCTCTGAGGGATGTCCATGGCTGAGGCAGTGATTTTCAGAATGAGTAGGAATGTGCAGTCAGGCTGGTTATTGTGTGTTGCCGACGGGGGGTGCAGTGCTGCGCTTGCCCCCTCCTTCATGTCGGGAGCCTGTCCTCTGACTGGTAACGGGCACCTGCCCCATAGGCCAGGTGAGACAAGCCAGTTGTGCCAGTGGGACAGAACTGTATCGTGATCCTGCTTCTCTTTTCCAGCAGATAAATAACTGGAACTTTCTGGCTCAGCTCTAAGCAGGGGGACCTGTCTCTGGAGAGCCAAGTCCCTTTACTCAGAAGAGGTGACAGCAGGGTTGCAGAGTGCCTTTAATAAAGTGAACTCAAGTGGCAGGTGTCCAGGTGCTATGTTTGAGCAAACTGTAGATTTTTAAATAATCAGCCCAACACAAAAAGATGAAGTTGCTCAGAAAATTGGGTACTCAAACCAGGAAATTTTGAGAGAGGGACTGAATAAGGAACAGGTAGGAAAGATAAATTCTGACAACGTGATCATTCTTTAATGTGTTTCTACCCAGGAACTGGACCTCCCAATTCTGAAGGTAGCTGCCACAGAGATTGTGTCCGGAGTGTCTGGGGAGTCAGAGCAGAAGCTGAGGGAGCTGTTTGAGCAGGCCGTGGTGAGTCAGACACGCTGGGTCATCAGGTCGCCCATGGTTACGACTGAGAGCCTGCGATGGCTAAATACTTCCAACTATTCACGGGTACTGACTGTTGGCTAAACACACCTGTTTAATGTGAAGTCAGGCATAAGTGTAACTGGTGAGGAGTTTGAGGCTGTCATAGCCAGTGGTTGTGTGTTGAAAATAGATTATCCTGGTCTTGTTTCCTTTCCTTTCACTTAGCAAACAGTTTGTAAGCAGTATGAAAATTGTTCACCGTTAGGATTATCTCATTATAAAAGCAGCCAAAGAAATCCAGGGTAAACTCTTCTCTACTTGCCTCTTTGAATCAGTGAAAAGAAAATCCTGTTACCAGAGAAATTATAGATTGGATTTCATCCCAGCTATAATTCCTTTTGTTAAAACATGGTTAATGGCCAACGTTCCCAATCCCTGTTACCTAATGAAGCAGCATTAGGGGGCCTGGGTCAAAGGATAAAATGGTCCAAGCAGATCCCTTGGTGCTTCTGTCCAGCTGAACTCTGATGACCATCACTTGCTCCTCCTTCCTCTTTTTCTCACTGGGTTTCCCCGTCGTGGGCAGATGCTGTTGTGCTCGCCCCCAAGACCACTGTCTGTGAGCTGACTGACTGGGTGTTGCCTACAGTACTCGCTGCCCCTTGGCCCATGTTGTCACTGGGAGGATTGGAAGCGAGCTGGCCAGATCTTCCCTTTAGTTGCTGTGGTCCCCATGGTGTTGAGACGCCTTAGCCGGGCTGAGAGTCTGACCCTTAGCATGATCAGTGTCCCTGAAGAATTAGGAATGAGCTTGCTGGAGATTGCATGTCTCGATAATTTTATTTAAATTTTTCATATTAACCGATCCTCCTCTCTTTTTATTTGTTTTTATTGTGGTAAAATAAGTTAAACTTGCCATTTTAAACATTTTTTAAGTGTACAGTTCTGTGGTGTTAATAAATATATCCACTCACATGTTTTGTGACCATCACCCTTAACGTCTCCCCAGCCTGACCACATGCTCACTGGCCACTGGCCCACGCCCTCCCTCCCCAGCCCCCCGCTGCCACTCTGTTCCCCATGGCTGTGGCTTTGCTCCAGGCAGTTGGTGCTTCTTTCAGAATCTCCTCTGTCCACTCTGAGCTTTGAAGAACACACGGGGAAGGTTCTGGTCATCCACACGGCAGTACTGGGGACTCCCTTCCCTTCTTTCCTCAGTGCGTTCTTCACGGCTGGCTGCTGCTGGTTCTCTGGCTTGGCTTGTGCTCCCTCCTGGGTTGTACCTCATAGCATTGCAGATACTGCTCGCTGATGACAGAATTTCAGTAACTTGGTCACCGCAAAGCATGGGTGGATGAGAGAGTTGGAAGCTTGATAGCCTGTGTGCAGTCTCTCATTGTCCTCTCTGCGGTGAATTAAGTCATATTAAAGCAGACAGGATCATGCTGGGACCTGCCTTCTTCAGTGCTGCTCGTTGGCTGAATGGCCTGAGAACTCCAGAATTTTTTAAAACATTACATACTAAACTATGTTGCAGTGTGGGGAATGTCTTTGTGATTATCTTCTGTGATATTTTTATTTCTAGTCAAATGCACCCTGTGTCCTTTTTATTGATGAAATTGATGCTATTACCCCCAAGAGGGAAGTTGCTTCAAAAGACATGGAACGAAGAATTGTAGCCCAGCTCCTCACCTGCATGGATGGTCAGTTTAAAGTAATTCATTTTCAGATAATACGTTGTGGGTTCTTTTAATAGTGTGAGTAGCATGAGGATATAAGACGTTTGGGTGAAATAACACCGAGTAAAAAATCCTTTTCTTAAAGGATTGTATTGTTAATTTTTTGGAGTACATCTTACAGTTATTTTAATGTGTTTATGCATACATGCGAGCATACTGACATTGTTTTGCTTTGTAAAGTGCTGCGATTGCACCACTCACATTGTTCTAGGACTTGCTGTGTATATCTTAGTGCTCCTGAGAAATGTGGCTATTTTAATGCATTTAAATTTACCTTTTAACTCCTGCATGGTGTTCTTTAGGATGGACTTAATATATTGCATGTAAGCATTCCCGTTTTGATTGATGTTTAAGTTGTTTTGTTTTTTGGTTTACCAGAAGCTGTAGGGAATCTAAGTGGCCCTTTTTGGTGAACACATACTTTTCGAGGGTAGATACCTTAAAAATTAAGGTAATGGTTAAAGGTTACATGCTTTCAGCTTTATACGAACTGGCAAACTGCCTTCAGAAGGGTTTGCATTGTACGCTTCCCCGCCCTGTGTCCATGTCCCTCCACAACTCTGTTACCATGTTCTTATGTTTGATAGGCTGGTGGTGATGATAGAGATCTTACCTTGTTCTTTTACATTTCCCTGTTTTTGCAGGAGGTGGATCATTTTTCTTTATTTCTTGGCTCTTTGTATTACCCCAATCCCTTTCTCATCCTGTGCTTCCTGTGTAACTGAATTTTTTTTTTTTTAAGATTTTTATTTATTTGAGTGAGTGAGCACGAGAGAGTGGCAGAGGGTGAGGTAGGAGCAGGCTCCCCACTGAGCAGGGAGCCCGATGCGGGGCTCGATCCCAGGACCCTGAGACCATGACCTGAGCCAAAGGCGGAGGTTTAACCCACTGAGCCACTCAGGCACCCCTGTAACTGAATTTTTTAAAATCAATTTGAAGGAGTACTTTATTTTAATTTGTTAAGGAAGCAAATTCTTTGCCAAATACAGTATAGTTACTTTCTCCCAGTCTGTAACTTGTTTTTCAGTTTTGTTAAATTGTTTTTAGATAGAAATTTGGAGGGAAGGTAAATACACTTTTGGAACTAGATCCTGTCCACCGTGAAATAGCCTGGGGTTTACATTCACAAGATACATTGAAGTAGTATGGATTTGGAGCTCCTTGTGGTGCTGGTTGCAGGTTGCTTAGTCTGCTGTTTTATTTTCGTGTAAAATTTTCTTGTCATGTTTTGAGGCCTCTGTTCTGAATTGCCGTATTAAAGGTATATTGTTACCATAAGATAGGTGGTTCCCTAAGAAGGGGAGAGACCCCAGGAGGCATACTGAGGCACAATGCTTATCCCATGATGGTAGAAGCTTTCTGATTTCAGAGATTTTACAATCTGGAAGAAAGGAACAAGTACCGGGCCTAAGCAGATTACCCATTACTAGAACTTTACTGACATTTGGGGTTAGTTGGGGTTTCTGGTGTGTCTCTGTGTATGCTTTAGGGTCTTCTCTGTGAACAGAGTAGAGAAAGCAGTCAACAGTTCGATGGACACAGTCGTGCCACAAGTAGTCTGTCCCAGATGGTGGTTTTTCCCCTGTAGTTTGAGAATTTTATGAAATACTAATTCAGAGTTTACAAATTTGAATTTTAATAATTTAAAACTTTTAAGTAAATTGTTTTGAATTAGGTAATAATGAGGCCACTTAAGAGCTAATTTTACCTAATTTCAAAAAAACTTAAAACTCAGGCATAATTTTAATTATTAGGAGCTGGAAAGTATCTTAAAATATGATCTTGTCCATGAGGAAAGTAATGCACAGGGAGCCAGGGCCCAGTGTATACAGTGGGTCATCAGCAAAGCCTGGGCTCCAGAATTCTACATACACATGTACGGCTAATAGGCTACCCGCAAATGTGTGCTTTGTTTAGGAGAGCTGATGCCCCATAAACAGGTTTTACTTTGCGTGGCAAGAAGTAAGACTTTGCTTTTTCCACAATATTCCAAAATTCAAACTTGTGGCTAACGTAATGTCAGTTTATCATGATCACGTCATACTGGTGAAAAGGGAGAAGAAGAATGGGATTTATCTTGAAGCTATTGACAGGAGGGGGTGGCCAGTCCTCTCTGAGGTCTGATTTTTATCTTTTATGCAACAGGAAAAAATAGCATTTTGACATTCGTGCTTCTATTACTGCCTGTTGATTACCTGTGGAAGGGTATTTTTCATGACGGAGGCTTTCAGATTCCCACAACTGTTCTCACTGAGTTCTGTTACTAACCCCTGATACACTCAGCTTGCATCCCTGAGACCACAGTGTCTGAGTGACCCGACCTGGAAGAAGGAAGGGAATTCCTAGGTCGTTGTCGTAGCCATGGGCATTAGACCCATTTAACCAGCCAGGGAGCGGCTTTGGCTCCATGCCAGCCTCAGTGCTGGGCACTCAGCATAGGCACGACTCCGTGGGAAGCACGTGTGCTGCTCATGATTATAATGTGCCGTCTCGTTTCCTTCAAGTTTTTCTCGCTTGTTCAGTGACTCTCACAGTGTGAATCTCTTCCTTGAGCTTTTATGCAGTTTTCAGAAAGTTTTTTTCTTTTAAGACTTTATTTATTTATTTGACACAGAGAAATCACAAGTAGGCAAAGAGGCAGGCAGAGAGAGGGGGAAGCAGGCTCCCTGCTGAGCAGAGAGCCTGATGTGGGGCTTGATCCCAGGACCCTGAGACCATGACCTGAGCTGAAGGCAGAGGCTTAACCCTCTGAACCACCCAGGTGCCCCAAGATTCTGAAAGTTTTTAAGAGCTTTCCTGTCTCACTCAAACTGACCACCTTGTGCCTCTTTTCTCAACCCAAAATCTGTCAAAGGAGTAGCTGCTGTCTGCTAAGTACAAGCTTGTGTTAGCAGTCTACAGTACACTCCCTTCACTACATATCTGTCCCTGACGTTTTACTGAGGCTACTCCTGGGACAGTTGTGGGGGAACCTCTGTTGGCCACATTTGGTGGCTTTCAGTGCTCATCTGTCTGAACTTCTGTTCAGTAGTTTCTTTGTCTAAAAACTACCTGTTCCAGGGGTGGCAGGTGTTGCCCGAGGGGCCGACTACACCCTAGTGCCTGGCACACAGTGAGCCCCCAGCAAGCGTCCGTACAGTGGTTCTCCAGAGCCTTTGCGCCTGTCGGCTGCCTCGCCCTGGGCATTGTTGGCACACATGGCTTGAGCACGGGCGCTGTCTTTTCTGTCCTTGACCTGTCTGTCCGGCTGCTCCTTAGCTGTTCCCTGCCGTGCCTGCCTCTGTCCCCTGTCCCTCAGACAGAGGTGGTCTATAAGGCTTCCCACTCAGACTTCTCCTCTGCCTTCTGCCCGTTTCCTAGCTGTCTGATGAGCAGCACTTCAGCAAACAAAAACTATCTGTAATCTCAGTTTCTAATCAGCATCGACTCCTCTTCCCCCTGCCGGATACCCCATGCTCCGTGCGCTCGGGCCAGACCCGCTTCCCTTCTCTGTCCTTCTGCCCTCGCCCTTCATGCCCTTCGAGGGGAATCACTTAGTGCCTTAGGCCGCCTGTGCAGCCTCACCCTGCGAGGGGCCTCTCCCCCTTCTCCCCTGTGTTCCTGCCTCATTGTCTCCTCTGTCCCCTGATGGCTGCCATCAGATAACGCTGAGCTCTCCTCTACTCTCTTCCTCTCTACTCTTAGAATTGTCTTTCCAACACACACCCCTTCTCAGAAAAACTTTCTCTGGCTTCCTGTGGGCTAAGGAATATTCTACAGATTCCTCATGACTCAGCCATGAAGGTACTGAATTAGGATCTTCCTGCCTTCTTACCTGTGAGGAGTGCGACCTCAGACCTCAGGTCAGACCTCTGCTGGTCTACCCTGGCTTAGTGGAGAAGAATGAGAGAGAAATAACACTCAGGAAGGACACACGCTGGACCCTGCACTCTGCCATTCCTGAAACTGTCTCTAGATGATGCCAGAGCAACTGAAGACTGTAGTGTGTACCCCTCCCCCCACACCCAGGTATCCACGCCACACGGCTGTTTGGAGACCTGCACTGTGCATTCTCGCCCAGTCTGCCCGCTGCCGAGCAGCCCCCCTCTGAGCTCAGCACGTGTGCCTGTGCCTCTGCTGTCACTCACACACTCTGTTCAGGCAGAACTTCAGTCACTTGGGTCTGCTTATGAATATCCTCTTTCCCTGAATGTAGCCTCTTCTGTGAAACTGTGCTGTCTTCCATTGTCTCACTGCGACGCTGTTTCTACCCATCACCATGCGTCACAAGATTTGTCCTATGGGTTTCTCAATACACTGTGAGCTGCTTGAGGACAATGTGTATTTATCCTCCTCTTGTCTTCCATGTAACAGACAATTAGTAAATGTCAGCTTTGTATGTATATTGCCGTCAAAACATGTACTGCTCTCTAACTACTCAGGTGACTTATGGAAGTGCTGTTGTCCGCCATCCCCGGTGTCTTGTTCGCTGCTCACCCTGTGTCTGCTTCTTATCAGATCTGAACACCATGGCCACGACGGCCCGGGTCCTCGTCATTGGAGCCACCAACCGACCAGATGCTTTAGACCCTGCTTTGAGACGTGCAGGAAGGTTCGACCGAGAGATATGCCTAGGGATCCCAGATGAAGCCTCCAGGGAAAGGTACACTCTTGGAAGATGAAGTTTATGTGTCGCTGTGTTGTCTGAATGGAGTGGTTTGGAAACGAGGGCTGAGAAGTACCACATAGCCTTTTCTTTCTCCCTTCGTTTCTGTGCCAGTAACATTGATTTGGAATCCATGGCTGGTGTCACTTAGTCGGGCGATCGGCAGAGGAACAACATGGGGAGCTGTGGAGTGGAGCTGTGCTCCCTGTCCCATGCGGAGGTTACATCGAGCACACACTCTCACCTGTTGCGCTAACCTGCTTAAGACACAGGGTTTGCAACAGAAGTTAGCCAGAGAGCTGAAAGCCATGTGTGTTCATTTGAAGACCAGCCTGTCCTAGTTGGGGTGGGGGGTGGGGAATGTGAGTGTTCGTGGAGCAAAGAAAGCTCCAGCAGCATCTCAGTAAGCAAAGGCCACACAGGAGGCACTGATGAGGCCAGGGAGCAGGAATCTAGCAGAGAGGTCTTCTGTAAGAGTGGATTCCTCGTGGCTTTTGGCTCCGGGTTAGTGACACTGATGTTGGCGCCGTGGTCCCCAGCAGCTTTCGGGAAGAGTGGTGTGTAGGGAGAGGGGACTGTCATGGGAGGGCAGGAAGCTCAGGGGATGCAGGGCAAGGAGGTGCTCATAAGGCATGTGGGTGGGAGAGAGGGTGGGGAGGAACGCATCACCCCTTCTCCTTCCCAGCTCCTCAATCCTTCAGCCTTAGATTGTTGACCAGATCCTTCCTCAGCAGCTGTAGTCCCAGTCAGGCACATGCTGATTACGTTCCCACACATGTGGTCTTCCATAGTCACTCAGGTGTTCAGGTTCATCTGCTCGTGTTTAAGCCCACAGCATGGTGATATTTAAGATTTCAGTGGTTCTTACTTATTTGGCAAACATGCTGAGCATATGGCGTGTGCAGATACCACTGTGGAGGGCAAGATGACCAATGCAGAGAAGTACGAGTCCTTGCTTTCAGGACGCATCCAATCCAGTAAGAATTCTAGAAGTCAGGCCTGTGTTCTGCCTCAAGCCTTAGTTTCGCCCACGGCCCAACCTACATAGAGACATAGACACAGTGGGGCCTATCTTCGCTGCTGGATAAAATGTCTGTTCTCTGCCCAGTGTCCCTGATCAACAGAGTCCTTAAACACTTTTGTTGATGGCCGTATTTTGAAAAATTTGAAGCCACAGATAAGTTGAAAGAATAGTATGATTAGGGTCTGTATGCCCTCCAGCTGAATTCACCCCTTGCTAGAACTGTCCACTCTTGTCTTTAGCCTTGGGAAAAAACACGTATATTTGTGTGTGTACCTTTTTTTTTTTTAATTTGCCAAGCCATTTGAAGGATAGTTGGAGACATGATGACACTTCAGCTATAAGTCCTCCGATGGGACTGTCATTCTGTGTCACACCATTTCACATCCTTCCAGGAAATTTGATATTGACACAATGATAATATCTCACTGTGTAATCTGTTCTGATTTTCCAGTTGCCCCAAGAATGTCCCTTTTTAGTTGTTTGTGTTTCATCTAGACTCCACTCTGGGATCAAGCCCGGCTGAGTCCATGTGACCCTATAACCTTAGCCTGCCTCCTCGGGGAGGAAGTGTTTTCATAACATTGGCATTTTCTGGGTGCTGCGAAATTTGAACATTCCCAGTTATTTCCTCCTGATGACACTCAGGTTAGACACTTTGGGCAGGAATACTGCCTGGGCGGTGAGGTGTTCTCAGCATCATGTCAGGAGGCTCACAGTGTCACTTCGTGCCATCATTGGTCGTGTTAGGTCCGATTGCTCCGTTAGGAAGTTTGTCAGTGTTTCCTCCTGTAAAGTTGCCTTTTTCTTGTCCACTTAATAAATGGAAACCTGACATTTCTAGTATCTGCAGTAACTATGGCTAGCTTTGTCAGTTTGTCCAAACTCCACTGTAGACTCCTACTCAGTGCTGTGGTGTTCACGGCAGTGTTTCACGTAGGCCAGGCGCTCTGGCTTAGTCCCGGGCTTAAGTGTCTGCTGTGCTTAAAGCCAGCTGGGGAGACTAGGGTTCAAAGCCTGAAAGACGGTAGCTCTTGAGTAGAATCATGAGTGAGACTCTTATAAGGCAGTGCAGTTAGAAATATCATTTTTATTCTGGTTAAAAAAAAAAACATAAAATTTACCATCTGAACTAGTTTTAACAGTACAGTTTAGTAATACTAACTTGATCCAGTTTGTAGCAAATTTCTAGAACTTTGCAACTTGCAATTTCACTGTGGAAAATTAACATTCAGTGCCCCTTACACACCCATTACTCCTCCTATGAAAGAGTATTTCTTTTTCTTTCCTGCGATTTTATCATTATTAGTACTTAAAGGTTGATTGATTGGAGAGAGAGATAGAGACCACAACCCTGAGATCATGAGCTGAACTGAAATCAAGAGTCAAACGCTCAACTGAATGAGCCACCCAGGGCTTTCCTAAGATTTTATTATTTTTTAGCAATCTCTACACCCTTCGTGGGGCTCAAACTCAAAACCCTGAGATCAAGAGTCAGACGCTCCACCAACTGAGCCAGCCAGGTGCCCCAAGAAAGAGTATTTCTTTTTTTTTTTTTTAAATATTTTTTATTTATTTGATAGACAAAGATCACAAGTAGGCAGAGAGGCAGGCAGAGAGAGAGAGGAAGGGAAGCAGGCTCCCTACTGAGTAGAGAGCCCGATGTGGGACTCTATCCCAGGACCCCGGGATCATGACCTGAGCCGAAGGCAGAGGCTTCAACCCACTGAGCCACCCAGGCGCCCCAAGAAAGAGTATTTCTGATTTGAGTCTTCGACAAAGGCAGAATACAGTTTTCTTATTTTTGTATTTGTGCCTAGCTCTGAGTGCAAAAATAAAGCAGTTATATTATCATCTGCAAGTGCTAATACCTTAAATTCTAAGGTGGGGAAAATATATAAATAGAATTGAGGTATGTCAGTATTTGTATCACTAGTTCTTAGAAGGTCATTGATTGAGGAAATACTTCAGCACCTTTTGTGTACAAAGGAGAGAGGCAGAGTGGTTGGCATTTCAGTCACTAGTGTGAGTGATTAGAAGAACAATGTGTACAAAAAGGAAAAAATAGGATGTATCAAGCAAAGCATGCCGGTCTGGGGGTTCTTAAAGGCTTCTCCGAGGAAGCTGAGATGTTAAGGATAATAGCGATGAACAGATCACGTAATGATAGATTATTCCAGGTAGGCCCTGAGGTGACTGAACTCAGTGAGTGCGGGGACCTGGAAGAACACTGAGACTGTAGAAGAGATAAGGTGTCGAAAGGCTGTCAAGGAATGCAGAAGGCACTTTACATACCCTTATTAAGGATTTTGGATTTCTCTGTGAGTGGTGAGAAGGAATTAAAGCAGTTCAGTTATGTAGGACAGTGATGGAAAGAGATTTTTTATTTTGAAAAGATAACTGTAGCTACAATGTGAAGAATGAATGAAAGAAGAGTGAGAATGGGTTCTGATGGTCCAGGGAGGGGCCTGTTTTAATATCCAGATGAGATGGCATTGGGATTAAGGAGGTGGGAGGGTAGGTCATAACTGGAGCATGGATAGAGCACAGCTGGGGGGAGGGCATTGCCTGGTGTGGGGAGCGTGGATACGGCACAGCTGGGGGGTTGTCTGGTAGGGGAGTGTAGATAGGGCACAGCTGGGAGTTGCCTGGTGATCAGAGCATGGATGGGGCACTGATTGGGGGAGTTCCTGGGGGCACAGCTGGGGAGTGCTTGGTGGTTGGAGTGTGGATGGGGCACAACTGCGATAATCTGAGACATTTAGCAAGTAGAGCCAGTATGTTGCATTTCTTGGCAGAAGGAATGTGTGGAAGGTGGGGGCTGTGATGGAGCAGGAGGGAATATTCCCAGGTTGCTGTGGTTTTCTCTGAGGGGTAAGAAGTAGTGGAGGTGTTAGAGGAGGATTTGGGGAGAGCTGGAGCTGATCCGGACAGCTGGGCTGGATGTGCTTGCAGGCTGTTCAAATGGAGATGTCAGCTTGGCAACTGGATGAGTCAGGAGCTCTAAGGAGGTACAAATTGGGGAATTATCAGCATACTAAAGGCAGCTGAAGTTCTGTGAGTAGAGCAGATTAGCTGGAATGCGAGAACCAGAGGTCGGAGGTCCGGGGGCAGGGTTAGGATCCAGAGGGAGCCGCTGGAGTGCTGGAGAGAGGAGAATGTGCGTCATGGGAGTGAGGGGACGTGAGTGTTCCCTGCAGGAGGGACTAATGAGAGCTCAGGAGGGCAGGGCTGGAGCACCGTTGTTAGAGTTGAGCACCTAGCTCAAATGAGCTATCTGAGAGCTCATGAATAGGCTGATCAGGCAGCATCCTGGTTGAGTGGTTAAGTGAGTGGTGGAAAGAGAAGGAATAAGTGAGCAGACTTTCATGATTCCGCAAAGGGAGGTGTGGACATGAAGGGGGAGAGGGAGGTAGTGGCCGTGCAAGGGGTATTGGGGTGTTGGGGGTGGGATAGGAGAAACCAGAGTACCTTGGAATGCTTTGGAAAGGAGCAAGTAGGAGGAATGGGGAATGGGAGCCCAGGGAGGTGCTGGCTGCAGTGCAAGGGCTCTTCCAGTGGAGCAGTTGCAGAGGGAAGGGGGGTGCAGGCCACGGAGCTTGTCGCTGTGGTACTTGGAAAACGGTGTTTTCTCCATGAATCCAGCAGTGAGATCATCTGATGAAAGTCAGGCAGGTGACCTGTAGAGGCTAAAGGAGGGTGAAGGCCTGCAGTTATGTTCTTGGATGATTTGAAATGAGCCAGCTAGGATAATGGGATTTTTTGGTGGTGTTTAGGATTGGGGTGTAGAATGGTACCTAAGCCTCATCTTGGAGTTTTTTCCTCCCCAGGAGTGCTCCCCAGGCTAGGAGGGAGCCGAGATTTAGAATTTAAGAAAGGAAATAGAGGCCCTGGGGTCTAAGTTGTAGAAAGAGGAGCACCTGCTGAGGAGGGGCGAGCTCAGGGATCTGTCAAGGTCCAGAGCAGATCTGGGGGAAACGGGGGACTGAGTGCGAGGGCCTCGAGCATGTGATCTCAGAGGTTGAGACAGCTCTGCTGTGCGTCCCTGTACCTTTCCCTAGAGAGCTGACGTTTTCTAGCTTTCGTTGTTTACTTGTAATAAAGGAAAAATGGTAACAGTGCCTCGTTTTATTTATAAGACGGTAGGGGACCTTAACTTTGAAAGGCTTCTTGTAAGGACTGCATTAACGTACCTAGCACAGCCTCCAACATGTAGGAATCCTAAGGTAGCTGTTGATGTTTTCCTGGACTTTAAAAGCATTTTGTTACAGAAAATTCCAGTGTACACGAAACAGTCTGGTAGAACTGTTCAGTTTCTGTTGCTGCAGAACAAACCACTGCAAAATTTCATGGCTTTCGGGCGCCTGGGTGGCTCAGTGGGTTAAGCCGCTGCCTTCGGCTCAGGTCATGATCTCAGGGTCCTGGGATCGAGTCCCGCATCGGGCTCTCTGCTCGGCAGGGAGCCTGCTTCCTTCTCTCTCTCTCTGCCTGCCTCTCAGTGTACTTGTAATTTCTCTCTGTCAAATAAATAAATAAAATCTTTAAAAAAAAAAAAAAAAAAATTTCATGGCTTTCAACAATAGTCATTTTATTATCTCTCACAAGTCCCATGGGTAAAGAATTTAGGTTCTGTCGCAGGATGTTGTGTGGTTGCAGAGACGGTAGCTGGAACTCTGAGCCACAGGGTTGAGCTTATTAGTGCACCTGCTACCTGTCTATGTGTCTGTCCCCTCTCCCCGTCTGTGTGGCACCCATCATGGGACCCTGTGGGCTTCCTTGGAGCCAGGAGGACTCGGGGTGGTAGGATTCTTGCTGGGCAGTTCCTCAGCCTCCGTTCCACTGCCCTGTGCTGTTGAACAGCCACAGGGCTAAGCCCAGACTCGGGGAGAGGGGCCAGAGTGCCCACCTCCCAGTGAGAGGAGGCTCAAGAACTTAACAGACATTCTTTAAAACTCTCAGGACAGTGAACCCTATGTCTTGTCATGTTATGATCATTTCAGTCTTGTTCTATCTAGCCCCCACTTTTTTTCCTGGAGCGTTTTAAAAGCAAAATCCAGGCAGTGTGTCGTTCCATCTGTAAATACTTCAGTGTCTCATGGATAAAGACTTTTTATTTAACTTCCATGCAGTGGTGTTATAAACATCACAAATAATTCTTTAATGTACCTGATATCCAAACCATAGCCACAGGTTTGAAGTGTGTAATTGCGTTACAAATTCTTGTATTTAGCATTTTCATTTCTCCTCTGTATAAATATTATTCCCTGCTAACCTAAGTCCTGTATCAGGATCATACAACCTTTCTTTACCATTTTAACTTTTCTGGAATTCATAATTGTATTTTTTTCATTTGCTAACCCTCTTGCAACTTTTTCACATTCTCTGTTTCCTCCAGGCATCTCTGTATGTGTGCCTGTGTGTTTCGGTCTGTCCTGTGCCTTATATCACAGGGAGAGGCAGTGAGACACATGGGTAAAGTCCAAGCAACTGTACCTGCTGTGTTGGGAGTCCTGACCTGTGATGGATTAGTATCATTTCCTGTGGGTGCTTTGCTCGAGTGGCAGACTGGGGCCGACCATTCTGTTCTAAGGGTGAGGCTGATGGGACACCTCTGATGGGAGGTTTTTTGTTTGTTGTTTGTTTGTTTTTAAAATTTTATTTATTTATTTGAGCGAGAATGAGAGAGAGAGCCAGAATGAGACAGGAGAGGATCAGAGGGAGAAGCAGACTCCCTGCGAAGCAAGGAGCCCGATACAGGACTTGATCCTGGGACTCTAGGATCATGACCTGAGCCGAAGGCAGTTGCCCAACCAACTGAGCCACCCAGGTGCCCAAGTGGTAGTAGTTTTGTTGAAGCCCGAGTATCACTATAAAGCAGTCAGGTGATACTAGTTGTCATTTCAGCTAGATAATGCCACATGTCCACTTCCCTAGATGCTTTTTTGTTGAGGCGCTTCAGGTTTTTTCAGAAATAGACATTGAGGCAGCACCGTGGGCTGCAGGTCTTGCGGTTGTAGTTGTTGGACTCCTGACACGAGCAGGGGAAGGAGTGAGGGATCACACACCCCATTTTCCTGGTGGATGGGGCTTGTGGTCGTCCACACACCCAGATCTCTCCTCTCCTGCTTCAGGCTCGGTGGAGAGCACACTCTGGGGATTCCTGCTGGCTGCAGGCATGCACATGGTATGGGGTCTTAGTGCTTCTCACGTGGGCTGTCCAGAACTTGCTGGTTTGGTTCTCCGCTATGGCCCCCGTTTCTGCCGCCCAGCCCTTGGGTGCCTCCATTTCCTGCTTTCTGGGGCTCGCCAGACAAATCTCTTCCCTTCTCATTAGTGCACCTTTCTGAGGAAGGTCAATCTGACTTTGTCCCCTCTCCTAGGTCATTTATCATCCACTTCATTTATCATTTATCATCCACTTCATTTATCATTTATCTGTCCACTTCATTTCTTCATAAGTGGCTGTTCACTTGGCCTGTGCTGATAAAAATAAATGACTGAATAAAGAAATAAAAGGCAAGCCTCTGGTGCAGAATTCCAGATGATTTATTAGGATGTACTGAGAAGGAGTGGAGTCTGACTCCCTGCACCTCAAACGGGAGCTGGGCATAGTACAGTGTGGAAGAGGGAAGGGCTAACCTCACGGCAGAGACCCTGCCAGACAGCATCCAGCCTGCTCAGGGTTCACATCCCAGTGGGGAGGGGTGTGGATGACACTCCACCTCTGTGCTCTTCTTCCCGACTACATTAACTTAGTCTGATCACCATAAAAATATCAGACTAATCCCGCCAAGGGGTCCTCTACAAAATTCTGGGCCAGTAATCCTCAACATTACCAGTAGTAGTAGGATAGCAGTGTGAGGTGTAGTGAACTCTGTACTATCATTGCAATAATTCGGTACATCTAAAACTTCAAAAATAACAGGTGAATTTTTAAAAAATGAGTTAAAATTCATTCTATTTATAGGCAAATAATGACATTAAACCTGGATCATTTATTCCGGAAACCCCCTAATATTTTAATCTTTTCTGGGGGTTTATCGCCCTTAAGGCATCAGCTAGAGCTGATGCAGAAACCCGTGTCGGGGTGCCTTTCTCAGGTAGTAAGACGTTTACACATCAGAACCCTCTAAACACCCATCCCTTTGGTGTCCTAGCGGTATAAAGACCTCTCTCTACATGGAGCCCCGCTGGAGCCTGGAGACTAACGCTGATGGCTTTTGAAAGACCTCATACAAATAAAGACTGAACTTCTTGTTTCCCGTTCTGTGGCTCCCTTCCAGAATGGGCCGGGGTCTGGGTGGTAAGGGTCCATACAGCCTCCTGGTTCCGTGGACTATGGATTTCATGCTTCCGGATCTTGTTATTTTTCCAGGCGGAGGACTGTTGCTGCCGTAGTCACTCTGCCATCTTGAAACTGGAAATCTCTTCCTTGGTCTTTTCTCCTCCTCTGGAGTTTCCAGAGTGTGGTGACTGGAAATATCTACATTTTTTTCAGAAATATAAGTTGTAACTGAGAAAAGGATGATACTTATTTTATGTTAGCAGTTTCTTCTGACATTCTGAGTATCTTAGTGTTCTCATGAAAATGGTTTTATAGTGGAAGCTTTTTTTGCTTTCCGTTGTGTAGAGTGTCTGAGTGATTTTTCATTGGTTAGTAATGTTTATCTGCTGCTTTTCTGTTCACTTACATGACCTCAGGGGACTTTTCTGGAACTTACTCTCCATCAATGCTCCTCTGCCCTACAACTTTGGAAATTCCAGACTGTATTTCCCTGTCCAAGTTCATCCATAATGTCACAATATGTGAATCGTAATAACTAACACTTGGGCGCTTGCTGTAGCTCAGACGTTGTTCAGAGGGTTCAGCAGATGTTCACGCTGACCCCCCTGCGAGCGAGTGCTGCTATGATCCATAGCTAACAAGTGACAAAACCCAAGTGCACAGGGCAGCAACGGGCCCAGGCAGGGAGCGGCAGGGCCGGCTGCAGAACTCCCGGCTGGCTTGTTTCTTCACAAGCTCTTACCACAAACTGTCTGGGGTCCTCTTTTGATGGCCATTACCTGGAGACCCACATTCTCTGGCCCTACCTGGTGGTGCTTCCAGCGAGCGGGCTTTCTCTCCCATGTAGTACGGTCAAGTTGGGGAAGTAACTGTCCTAACATGAAGCTAGGGGTTAAGGTGGGCAGCAGCCTAGCTTTTTGTGACAAATAGAACTGATGGTTTACTTGAGTTTGGTGGCTCTTATTTCTGGAAGATGTCCATTTAATCTACTCTCAAAGCAGAATTTACTTCAAATAAACAGTAAGTTGTTTTATTTTGTTTTTTAAGAATTTTATTTACTTATTTGACAGAGAGAGACAGTGAGAGAGGGAACATAAGCTGAGGGAGTGGGAGAGGGAGAAGCAGGCTTCCCACTGAGCGGGGATCCCGAAGTGGGGCTTAATTCCAGGACCCTGGGATCATGACCTGAGCTGAAGGCAGATGCTTAACGACTAAGTCACCCAGGTGCCCCAGTAGTGACTTGTTTTGACTGGTGAGTCAGGAATCCGAATTTTTTAAAAAAATAATTTAGTTATTCATTTGACAGAGAGATCATAAGTAGGCAAAACAGCAGGCAGAGAGAGGTTCCCTCTCTGAGCAGAGAGCCTGTTGCAGGGCCCAATCCCAGCACCCCAAGATCATCACATTAGCCGAAGGCAGAGGCACAACCCACTGAACCACCCAGGTGCCCCAGGAATCTGAATTTCTTTTTGCCCCTGTCTTCCCTACAGAATACTTCGAACTTTGTGCAGAAAACTTAGACTTCCGGAAAGTTTCCCTTTTTGTCATTTAGCACACCTGACACCAGGCTTCGTTGGTGCTGACCTGATGGCACTCTGCCGAGAAGCGGCCATGGGCGCGGTCAGCAGGGTCCTGATGGCATGGCAGGAACAGCAGACCATGGATCCCAAGACTGCAGTTTCGCCCCCTGGACGAGGCCGGGAATACCCAATGGGAGCCGAGCCCACTCCTGAACCACCGGCGTGTTCTGTGCAGGTACCTTCCCCTATCCTGATGTCAGCCATGCAGCAGGCATCAGTGGATTTGAGGTGTATGATTTTTGGTTTTATTGGCATTTTATCCATTGCATGATGATCAGTTACATCCAGAATGCCTCTGGTTTCCAAAGTACAAGTTATTTTACGTTTTTAGCCGATCCTGAGTGAAATCCTTTTACAACATGGATTATAAAATTGTGGAGCAGGGGTTGGCAAACCATGGGCTGCCCGCCTGCTGCCTCTTCTTGGGACATAGCTATGTTCCCATGTTTCCCACATCACCTCCCTGCTGTCCCACTTCACAGCGTGGTTCACACTGGAGGCTCCCAAAGCCTATAGTGTTGACCCTGCAAGTCTATCTAGAGAAAGTTCTCCAGCTGTTGTAAGAGCACCAGACATTTAGTTCTGTTTCCTGGTTACTGTCTGCTCACATGGACTGGCATAGTCTACGGTGAGCTTGCTGCACGTGGCTCTGGAGGATGGTCCTGCTCTAGTTGGGAGCTCTATGATTCGTGAAGACTCAGCACAACATTTATGTAGCACTTGATGGTTTGCACAGAGGCATCATGGCTTCATGATCAGAGGAGCTGAGCCTCTGCTCTCCATGCAGCCTCTGCTCTCTAGAGCAGACATCCTGGTGTGTGGCTGCAGATGTCTTTTCCCTCCTTACTCATTGGAACCACAGATATATCTGTTAAAATTCACAGCAAGCACAGTCCTTATATAATGCTGTACATAAGTTAGAATTTTGTGAATTGAATTACTCAGTTACTCTTCACCCATCCTTTCATTTCTTTACAAAGCAAGAAGTCTGGGGCGCCTGGGTGGCTCAGTGGGTTAAAGCCTCTGTCTTCGGCTCAGGTCATGATCTCAGGGTCCTGGGATCGAGCCCCGCATTGGGCTCGCTGCTCAGCGGGGAGCCTGCTTCCTCCTCTCTCTCTGCCTGCCTCTCTGCCTCCTTGTGATCTCTCTCTCTCTCTCTCAAATAATAAATAAAATCTTTAAAAAAAAAAAAAAAAAACAAAGCAAGAAGTCTGCCTTTGAAGCTCAAGGCTTGGTGTAGTCCCAGGATGCCAGCTCTCTGTGTAGGGGCAAGCCTCCGGGGAGCCATACTGTGAATGACACTCTTACTGGTGTAATTTTGGTTTAATTTTATCAAAATTCACCTGCTGTTCAATTCTTTATAAGTGAAACATGGGAATTGGTAGTTGTAGAAATGAACACGGTCATCTGCTAGTGTAGCGTCGCCTACAGACACCATCCTCCTGTGTTCCATTCCAGTCAGTGGACCTGCCCCCGGCCAAGTTGCATGAGCCCTGGAGACCAAAATAAACCACTGTGTCAATGGGGAAAATTGTTTAAACACAGGAAAGCTCTTACAGCTTAAAGAAATACTGCAGTAACAATTCTTAAAAGTACAAAATAACTTTTTCAACAGACTTCATGTTTGTTCATCTTCCCCCTCAATCGCTCCCTGTCAGGATGAGTTGAAGTGGCTTCTGGAGCTGCTAAGAAGCCAAGACCCCCTGTCCGAGGAGCAGCTGCAGGGACTGTGCATCGAGTGGGATGATTTCACTGCTGCGCTCGCCTCAGTCCAGCCCTCTGCCAAAAGGGAAGGCTTTGTCACCGTCCCCAATGTGACTTGGGCAGATATTGGTGCCCTGGAAGATATCCGGGAGGAGCTCACCATGGCAATACTGGTAGGTGTGTCTGCGGCTGAGTGCCCAGCATGTGCACAAGGCTGTGTGTCAAAACAGACTCGGCTGTAACTTTCTCCTGTGGGTCCTGTTGGATTCTAATTAAGCCTCCAACAGCTGTTTCTCATTCTTATGAGATCTGTTTTAGACCCATTCTCATGTTGTGCTTGAATTCTTGGCAGTGAACATTTAAAAAAAAAAAAAAAAAAAGGTTTCAACCAAGAGCCGACTATTTGAGAAATATTTTCTCAACTCGCTCACACTCCTATGGGTCAAAGCAGTTTAGTGCCTGTGAAACTTTAAATTAATATTTTTTAAAATTTTATTTATTTATTTGACAGAGAGAGAGAAAGAGGGAACCCAAGCAGGGGGGAGTGGGAGAGGGAGAAGCAGGCTTCCCACTAAGTAGGGAGCCTGATGTGGGGCTCAATCCCAGGACCCCGGGTTCATGACCTGAACCGAAGGCAGATACTTAACAACTGAGCCATGCAGGCGCCCCTTGGATTAATTTTCTTTACGCTTACTTTTCCACTTTCCTGAGCGTTCTGTGGTTCATTAATGAAGGATGATCCACTTCGAGGTGTGGAGTTTCTGAAAGCAAAGAGCAGGGTATAGCATGTGTCTCTGGCTCCTGACCACGCAGGGCACTCCTGCTTCTGAGCCTCACAGGATGGCTCCACCTGATGCTTTATAACCTGGGAATTTAGGTAGCGTAAAAACACTCTTGATTTTAAGATGCTGAAGTATTGTATCATTATGCTTAAAATGTTTGAATTCCCCAAGAGCAGGGATTCCCGTAATAATCACATGTGCCCCACACTCCTCTTGGCAGCATGCATCGAGATCATTCTGGCACACAGTATAGGACGGACATTTGTAACAACACACGTGGCTATTGTCTTCACAGGCACCGGTGCGCAACCCTGATCAGTTCCGAGCTCTTGGATTGGAGACTCCCGCTGGGGTCCTCCTGGCTGGCCCCCCCGGCTGTGGGAAAACGCTGCTGGCAAAGGTATGGGGTGAGCGCAGGGGTGAGCGTAGCTGCCCGTGTTTTCCTTCTTACAATGGGGAGGAGAGTAGGAATTTAACTTCTGTCTTACAGCAAGTGGGTTTTACATAGTCTCTATTACAGACTCTTTCTAGCAAGACTGGCCTTTTCTTCAGGAAGGTTTCCCACTTTTATTTTAATTACAAAAAAATGCATCATTGAGAATTTGCACAAGAAAAAGATTTTTACATTTTTAACAGCAATTTACCATATTTTCTGTTATTCTGGCTTTTTAGTGAGCACTGTCACGTAACTGTGGTTTGTAGCTGACCTTGTTTCCTGCTTTTGTGTAGTTCTTTATAAGTATTTTCTTCTGTGTTTCTTAATAATTGTTATTTTAAAAAAAACCCTTTCCTTGCAATAGAAAATATACAGAAGCCAAAGGGGTCACACTACTTAGAATCCTCTCATGGCGGCTAACTGGTTCATTCTGTGTTCAGTCCTTCCAGACATCTCCATACAGGCACATCCCAATGATATGTGTGCATAACTTTGCACGTGTTTTGACAAGTATAAGATTTTTAATGATGCTTTCCCAGCATAGCAATATGTCTTGAACATGTCAACATATATACACCTCAGTATTTTAACATCTGTCTAGTATCCTGTCATGAAGATACTCTGTAACTTACAGAAATGATGCCCCATTGAAACAACACTATGTCTAATAGTCCTGTACTTAGATTTTTTGTATCTTAACTGATTGTTTTATTAAAATGCATTCCTGAATAATTTTTCAATAAAAGGAATGCATGTTTCTAAAACTTTTGACCCATTACCACTTGGTCAGAGTGAACCATTACCAGATTACATCTGCTCCATCACCAAAGTGCCTTCAAGATGCTTTGTGCAGATTCAACCCTGGCAGTGTGGGTATTGTCCCGCACACCCCAAGTTAGCAAGAACCAATGATGCTTTCAATGTCTGATGGTCGGGGAGGCAAAAATGGTATCGTACACTTTCTAATTCACATTTTAAAAATTATCAGTGGGCTTATCAAACTATGTATTTATTGGCTATTTTTCTTAATGAAACTGTTCATATCCTTTGCCTGTTTTTCCATTGACATGTGTGTGGTTCTATAATGATTCTTCAAATATTAAAATGGTTTTTTATTTATTTTATTTATTTTTTTTCATTTTTATGTAGGCAAATTTCTCAGTTTGTGTCTTTTTTTTTTCCTTTGGAGTCATGCAAATTAGACCCCTCTTCCTTATCTGTAAGTTATGTGGGCTGTCATTTTTAATGTCTGTATAATGTTTCATCTTTTACTTAGCCCTCATCAGCTTTTTAAATTATTCGAATTACTTATAAACAGAATGAAAACTAATAGCATTTTTAGTAGATGCCACAGCAGCTAATATGTGACTGCTCCATAAATATCCACTAGCAACAGTAAATACCAAATATCCATATATCAAATAGCACACGTGAAGTTTTCCAAACTTACTGTTGCTGATACGACTACATTTCCTTGCTCTGTGCTTCCTGCACTCTTCCAGGCCCTGGCTGTGCAGGGTCAGAGGGCACCATGGGGGGCGGGGGCAGCAGTTTCCTGGGGGCATCATTCTAAAAGGACAGAGCAGGAAAGAAGGGCCTGCCTATGAATATGTAAATTAATCAGGCAGATGCAGGTCCTGGGCCTGGATGCCTTGCCGACCGAGTTTGTTTACTTACTTACATTTGCCTTTGAGTAGCCCTTCCTTGGCAGAAAGTAGACAGTGTGGGTTATTTGAAATCCATAGACCGGGTTTTCCTCTTCTCCCTATTCCTGCCTCCCCCGACTGCCAACAACTTGGTACCTGTCTGCACTCACATTCTGGCACCAGCACCTGATGAGGGGGAATCTGACCAAGAACGCCGTGGGTGGCCTTCAGGCTCACTGGGTCCGTGAGCCCAGGTGGTATTTGTGCAGCTGTGTACTTTTTCCTGGGAGAGGGTTCACCACTTTCTTTAGATGCTCTGGGAGGTAAATGCCCGAAAATCTTGAAATGGTAGAAAATGTCCTTGAATGGCAGAAGGAAATGTTACTGTAGGAAAGTTGTGGAACTACTTATAAGTCAGAACCTGGCACCTTAATATGGACCATAAATGAAGATTTGGGCTAATCTTGGTTGTTTTGTTTACTCACAGTCACAATAAGATAATACCATTTTTCTGAACACTGATGCAAAGAAAGTGTATGAGTAGCATAAGGTCAAGGCATATGATTGCCAGAGCCAAGACCTTGCACAGTGATGGCTGATGAGGAAACTGCAGAGAGAGGAGTGAGATCAACGAGCGTCTGGAGCTCTGGCCTGAAGCAGACAGCTCCTGACCATGTGCAGGAGGCTCAGTCTGTGAAGAAAAAGTAAATTGTGCTCACTGTGCTTCCCCTAGGAGACAAGATTGCCAACAACTTCAGGAACTCTTGGGGGGTGTTTGTGGTTAAATTTTGGAAGTCTGGCAGATAGAAGCTGAAAAGCTGATGCAGGGGCATCAGCCCTTGTTATATGTGGTCCCTGGTTCTCCTGTTTGTGTCATGTTGAATGAAAGCTGGGACAGAGACCAAGCGCTCCCTCCGAGGCAGAGCACACATGCGTTCGTGTGTTAGGCACCTACTTGGCCACTTCCTTACTCTGCCGGCCCCTGTTGGAGGCGAACCAGGCACTTCCTGTGGTGGCATTTACTGTCTGTCTGGGGAGACAGGCAGGAAACGGTAATAGAGTAACACTGGAGATGAAGCAAGGTTAGGCTGGAAATCAGCAGATGTGCTGATACATTGGCTAGGAGGTGGCTGTTTGAGGTAGTGATGTTTGGGGATGCTCTCAGTTGGCAGTGTTCTGAGGGATGGGCTGGCCATGTGAGGCAGCAGGGATAGAGGGGGAAGGCTCCTCCAGGCAGAGGGAACAGCAGTGGCAGAATCCCTGACGTGGGGAAGGGCTTGGTGAGTTCGAGATCCAGAGAAAGCCAGTGTCTGGACTGTGGAGAAGCTGTCCTGTGCCAAACTACAGGCTTGTGAGCTGTGGTTAATGTTTCATACTGTGCTCAAAGATGAATGCGAATCCTAGGGAAATGATAGGACTGATGTGCTGGGGGCACTGTGAAAATAGGTGGGAGGAAAGCAAGAGGGAGATGAAACTGGTCAGGGTCTTGGGTTTGGTTTCTTTGGATATCCAGACAGGAGATACGGTGGTCTGCGTGAGGGAGTATGTGGTGGAGAAGCAGAGAGCAGTGGACTCCTGCATTTTGGCATCAGAGCTGACAGGACTTGCAGGCAGATTGGATGACGTCACAAGACAGGGTCAAGGTGGGGGCCCCAGGGTTTGGGTTTAAAAAGTTTTGGAGTTGGAAGTGTGGGGTGTGGAGGGAGTTGGACAGATCCACACGTCCTGCTCTGTCAATGATGGATTTGAGATGTGTGTCCAATCGGGAGGGAGATGCCGAGCAGTCTGTTGGGTCTAGATCTGGAGCTCCAAGGTAAGGCTCTGAGGAGAGAAGAAGAGGGAGATCCCTTCCCTGGTCCTCGTGAAGCTCTGGGTGATTTGCTCAGGGTTCAGGTGACCTTCAGGTGAACGCTGTTGGATTCTGCCACATGTATAAGCACATGTGTCTCCTTCGTGCTTCTCTTTGGCTTTGAGCCATGAGGTTTAATCGTTATTAAAAATAACCAGGAAACACTGGCCTTTGACCCGGGCTGATACTGATGTTTTTGAATTTGGGGTCATGAGCTAATGATTTTTTTCACTGAGCAACAACGTGCTAGGATGTGGAGGTTATGGTCTTACTGGGATTCCAGGCTGAGGCTACGAGTGTGCAGATGTACATGTGTGAGCAAGTTTACAGAAACAGAACACTGACATAGATGTTCCTGTTGTCTCCATCTGACTTGCAGTCTAAGTGATTTTTAGAAAGTGAATATTCCTTGATTTTTTTTTTAACCCGTTTCTCCTTTTCCCATATGTGAGTTGCGTCTAATAAGGAAAAAATGGCTGTGAGAGAAGGGAAGCAGCATAAGCTGCAAAAGTCCCTGCTCTGTCACGAATTGCTGTCACTTTCTGCTGTACTTGTCTGACTTGTGTCCTTTGGTTTTCTCTCCCTAGGCTGTTGCAAATGAGTCCGGACTGAACTTTATATCGGTCAAGGGACCTGAATTGCTCAACATGGTAAGTCATGTGGCGTCCGCCATGAGTATAGGTTGGGAGACTCGGGGCCACTCCAGTCACGGGCTGGCATGTCCTCAGTCCTGGGGATGGACGTGGCATTTGGGTAAAATCTCCACTGCGGGCGTGATGTTAGCTTTGCTCTACAGTACCGAATATGTGTAGCTGCTCTCCCAGTTAGGTCTCATCAGCTTGGCGTTTCCATGTTCTCACCTGCAAAATGGAAATAACATTCAAAGTGTATGATCCTTGCCGAGTGTTCATCACACACTGTACATACACAGTCATCCCTCAAGCAGCCTGGGTGTGAGCTGCGCAGGCCCATGTAAACATGCAGAGACTTCTCAGCAAATACAGTCCTCGCCATGTATTTTCCTCATATTTTCTTCTCTGATGCTAGTAACTTTATTGTCAGAAGTCCGCTTGTGATACACAGAACATAGAAAGTAGGTGTCAGTCGACTGTTTATGTTGTCGACTGTTAGGCTTCTGAAAGTCAACAAGCTATTGGTGGTTAAGTTTTGGGGGAGTCAAAAGTTACACATGGATTTTCGACAGCAGTGGGCAGGGGGGATTAGTGCTCCTAACCCTTTGCACTGTTCAAGGGTCCACTGTATTATTCTTCAGCAACCCAGTGAGAGATGACTTACTGTTTCCTCTGATTCCTGATTTCCAAACAAGGAAACTGAAGTCTTCAGGCAGCGTGCACCTTGGCCAAAGTCCGAGAGCTGAGGGAGGAGAGCTGAGATTTGAGTCTTGATTACGTGACTCCTGGTCTGCTTGCCTTGCTCTAGTGTCCTGTGGCTCAAATGACTGAGGTGGTTTTTTTTCTTTAAAGTAGGCTCCACACCCAGCATGGAGCCCAACACGAGGCTTGAACTCATGACCATAAGATCATGACCTGAGCCAAGATCAAGAGTTAGACACTCAACTGACTGAGCCACCCCAGTACCCCCAGATGACTTAAGTTTTAATAAATAAAAGTACTAAGGAGAAAAATATTACCATAGTATATAGTAACTTCTTTCCGTATTTAGCAGTTGATGTAGTGTCTCAAATTTAAGAGAGTTTGAATACCTTATTATCTCTTCATCCCCGTGGGAAGTAAAAATGCTATTCTGTTATGTATTCAGATGAAGAAGTGAAAGTAGTAGTGTTTATTTTAAAAGGCCTTCCGGGGTGCCCGCTGGCTCAGTTGGTGGAGCATGTGACTCTTGATCTTGGGCTTATGAGTTTGAGCCCCACGTTGGGTGTAGAGATGATTTAAAATCTTTAAAAAAAAAATTAAATAAAAGGCTTTTTACATTTATACCCCTACTGGTTTTTAATGTGTTTCCTATTGTATGTGATACCTTGCTCCTAAAGTAAGGATTCATATTTAAGTGTTTCCTGTGGGCTTTCTACATATGTCTTTACTTCCCTTGTGCTTCATTTCGGCATTCTGGCAGAAGTGTTAGAAATGAACCTTGGAGGGAGAGGATTGATCAGGGATGAGACTGGAAAAGAAGGGGCAGTGAAGGGCTGTCCTACCTTGCTAGAGCTGGGATTTCCTCTCCAGAATCACAGAGACCCAACAGAGGCTATAAATTCAGCGTGTGTTGTTGTGTTAACTTTATTAGAAAGCATCCCAAGCACAGAAGTAGTTATGGAGAGTAATGGAATGAATCCTTCTTGTATTTGTCACCCAACTTTTTTTTTTTTTTTTTTTTTATTCATTTATTTGAGAGAGAGACAGTGAGAGAGAGCGTGAATGAGGAGAAGGTCAGAGAGAGAAGCAGACTCCCCATGGAGCTGGGAGCCCGATGCGGGACTCGATCCCGGGAATCCAGGATCATGACCTGAGCCGAAGGCAGTCGTCCAACTGACTGAGCCACCCAGGCGTCCCTTTTTTTTTTTAAGATTTTATTTATTTATTTGACAGAGAGGGAGAGATCACAAAGTAGGCAGAGAGGCAGGCAGAGAGAGAGGGGGAAGCAGGCTCCCCGCTGAGCAGAGAGCCTCATGTGGGTCTCGATCCCAGGACCCTGAGATCATGACCTGAGCCGAAGGCAGAGGCTTAACCCACTGAGCCACCCAGGTGTCCCTTTGTCACCCAACTTTAAAAAAACACACAAAACCAAGGTGCTTGAAGCCCCCTCCAGACCTTCCCTAACCATGACCCTGTTTTCTCTCCCATAGAATTTACCATAATCTTAAATTTGGTGTTCATTTATCCTGTGTAATTTCTACATTTATTCTATATGTACTTAGCCCTCAGCAATACTCAGTATTATTGTAAATGTTTCAGGAATGTTTAGGGGACAATTAGAAATGTGAACACTTGCCAGATAGATGATGTTTAGAGAATAATTTGGAAGGAAAGGGTGGATTTGGTGACAGAGTGCAGAGTGCGCTTGTCCTGACCAGTGCTGAGTTAGGCGGGAGGAGCAGATGATGAGTGAAGCGGGGTGATGGGCATATTTGGGGTTCCATATACTATAATGCCCACTTTGTTACATGTGTGGAGTGCTTTTATAAACAGTAAAGGAAAAACAAAAGAAAATCCACTTTACATAAGTGGTATGTGGGTGTTTTGTAACTTTTTTTTTTTTTTTAAAGATTTTTAAAATTTATTTGATAGAGAGAGACACAGCGAGAGAGGGAACCCAAGCAGGGGGATTTGGGAGAGGGAGAAGCAGGCTTCCTGCCCAACAGGGAGCCTGAATAGGGTCTGGATCCCAGAACCCTGGGATTGTGATCTGAGCCTAAGTCAGACACTTAATGACTGAGCCACCTAGGCACCCCTGTAACTTGATTTTATTGTTATTTTTGTTGAACATTTTTATCATTCTTTTAGCGTTTCTGGCCCCAATTCCGGTGAGGAGGGGATTCCCCCTCAAAAACATTGAGCAATTTCAGACACCGGCAGGGTATCTAAGAACACGCACGTCTCAGTTGAGCTCAGTTCTGGCACAGTCTGCTGGGACACAGCATTGGACTCCAGAGGCTAGAGCTCAGTCCTTCAGGAGGGTCCCACACCCTCCACTGCACACAGCCTCCTCCTTAGTTGCTGTTGATTTGCTAGACCAGCTCATAGAACTCAGAAATACACTTGTGTTTATTGAAGGAACTGATAAAGGATAAGAAGAGATATATGGGGCAAAGTCCCAAACAGGAGTCTTAAGAGGCTTGATGCCTGGCTGCGGGGCACACGGTAGCAAACTGGCTCCCTGGCATAGAAGGATGGAAAAACTTCCTCTTGGGTTTTTATGGAGGTGTGATTACATAGCCATAATTGGCTGAGTCACTGACCATTGGCTGATTCATTCCCCAGCTCCGTCCTATATGGGGATGTGGGGGTGAGGAGGACTGAAAATTCCATTCCTCTGACCACCCTGTCCTCCTGGCAGCCAGCCTTGCCCTCAGGTGGGGTCCAAATTCACCTTGATTAGCAAGACGTCCTTTAACTTTTGTAGTTCTGACGTTTCTCAGAAACTATGGGTGAAGATTAGATATATCTTAGTGACCAAATAAATATATCATCTAAATCATTCTATCACAGGTATTATTTTTGTTGATATGTTTACTTCGAGCTCATTAGTCCTATGTGTGGTATTCCACTGATTGAATATAACCACACTTTTAAAAAATCAGTGACGGATGTTTAGGTTGAACATTATATACACATATCCTTTCATACATTTGGGAGCTGTTTGTCCCAAGGGTATGTATTCAGAGGAGAATTGCTGTCTCTTCTAGAGTGTGTGCACTTGTAAAAATAGAAAGTTTTGCCTGCTTTTTTCCCAAGGCGGTTGTTGCTGAGTTACACCTCCCCCGGCTGTGAAGGGGGTCCCCACGTCCTCAGCAGCGCCGGTGGGATCAGCTCTGAGGAGTGCGAACGGTCATCTCACTGTGATCTGACTTGTTCTCTAGGGAGAGCTGTAGGAAGAGGTCGGTGGCAGAGTATGGAGTGATGGGCAGAGATGAGGTGGTCTTTTGAAGATCGACTTTTTGGGGTTGGAAAATGCATTTGCTCTGGGAAATTTCAGGAACAAGGGGTCTGGAGACATCCAGCAGACATGCAGATATGAGTTTGGAGCTCTGAGATTTGGCGTGGCCCCTGAAACCCTGGGAATGGGCCAGGTCTGCCGGCAGAGGGGGTGCATTCACCGGGTCCCCTGATGGCACTGGGGCAAGGAAGGAAAAACTGGCAAAGCAGGCTGGTCTCTCGAAGGGGAGGATGCCCAGAACTTCTTAAGCCTAAAAACCGGGAGGAGGCTAACTAACCTCGTTGGTATAACCAGACCGAGTACCAGGAACTGGAAGTAGGTAGGACCTTGGGTTTGGCAACTAGAAGATCATTAGTGACTTTAGGGCAAATATTTTCAGTAATTGTGTTTGCAAAAGCCAGATTTTCGAGGTTGAAAAATTTAGATTCTTTAGAACCCCGAACCAGTCCAATGTATTTGTACAGGGCTCAGGGTGTGATGATTGAGGCGAATGTGAAAGTGACGCAGGCTTTCCGAGGACATCCACCATGACGCGGTGAAGGTGGACGAGCTGCAGGTCACAGTAGTAGAGACACTCTGAGTTAGAGGAATCAGCAGACAGTTGGGAGAACTGGTGGCAGGCTGTGAGACAGTGCAGGTGGGAGGAGCACAATGAGCAGAAGTACCAAGAAAGGACAGGGCAGCCGTGAGGGAAGGACAGTTCTGCTCACAGGAGCCTTACACCTTCATCACCACCGTGATGTACCGTGTGCCTGCATGATACGGCTTTCAGATTGTTTTAGGCATTGTATTATGAAAAACCTACTTTTCTTTCTTTTTATTTAATTTTATTTATTTATTCTTGAAAACTATTTATTTATTTATTTATCTGACAGAGAGAGATCACAAGTAGCAGAGAGGCAGGCAGAGAGAGAGTGGGAAGCAGGCTCCCCACTGAGCAGAGGGCCTGATGTAGGGCTCCATCCCAGGACCCTGGAATCATGACTTGAGCTGAAGACAGATGCCTAACGACTAAGCCACCCAGGTGCCCCAAAACCTGCTCTTCTTAGTCAATCGGTTCGAAATTTTACAAGAAGAATTTACAAGAAGAATGCTTCGCCAGCAGTGAGACTGTATTCTCACATGTGACTTTCTGTACGGATTAGTCTAATGTTATAGCTGCGTGTGAATTGCTGTATTCCTCAACTGAACTTTTTTATTTTGATTTAGTTTTTTCAAAGAATTTTTTTAAAGATTTTATTTATTTATTTGACAGAGACACAAGTAGGCAGAGAGGCAGGCAAAGAGAAAGAGGGAAGCAGGCTCCCTGCTGAGCAGAGAGCCCAAAGTGGGGCTGGATCCCAGGACTCTGGATCATGACTTGAGCTGAAGGTGAGGCTTAACCCACTGAGCCACCCAGGCGCCCCTAGATTTTTTTTTTTTTTTTTAAGATTTTATTTACTTATTTGACAGAGAGAGGGAACACAAGCAGGGGGAGTAGGAGAGGGCTCGCCAAGCAGGGAGCCTGATGAGGGGCTCGATCCTAGGACCCTGGGATCATGACCCGAGCTGAAGGCAGACGCTCAACGACTGAGCCACCCAGGCACCCCTTGATTTATATTTCTTTTTAAATTTTTATTTCTTTAAGTCATCTCTACACCCAACGTGGGGCTTGAACTCATGGCCCCTAAATTGAGAGTCGCACACTTTTCCGAAGGAGCCAGTCAGGCACCCCTGATTTAGACTTTAACATACCATATGTCCCACAAAGCCATGGGAGGCCTCGCTGGCTCACCTACCATCTCTGAAGCCATGTGACGACATAGCTCTCCTGTCAGCAACATGACCATGTAGGTAACACGGCAGAGCAGCGGATGACAGTTAGAACCCTGCTGAATTCGGGAGAGTTACGGCTGGGTATCCTACGCGATGAAGTTTAGGAGATCCGATGAAGTTTAGGAGATCCGTTCTAAAATACAGCCGAATTACGGGATTAATTGTGACCTGGAGGAGACCTTACACTCACTTTGCCTTTGTTTTGCAAATGAGGAAATTTGTAAATGTGGACAACAGCTAGTTTTTTTAAGTTGACCCATATATTGGCTATTTTTATGCATCAGAAATGGGTACCTATCCATAGTTGCATGTGATTCCCACCTCATGCTTTTTGGACTCTTGATATCTAACCGCTATTTAGAACTAAATGATTTGGCCCCAACCCCAAAGTTGACTGGTCTCTGTGTTGTTTCTGCTGTGTCAGTACGTCGGTGAGAGTGAGCGTGCCGTCCGCCAGGTGTTCCAGCGAGCCAGGAGCTCCGCACCCTGCGTCATCTTCTTTGATGAAGTAGACGCCCTGTGCCCTCGGAGGTCAGACCGGGAGGTAGGTGTAAAGTCCTAAACCTTTTGTGAGTTCTGACAAAGTCACTCCCTAAGAACACTAAGATTCTTGCAGTGAAGAAGCCTAGTAATTCAAAGTGAAGGCTGCCATGGTGACAGTTGGTTTTTCTTGGCATCTGTGTCCATTTTGTCGCTACATGGTATTGCTTAAACTGGTCTGGTTCAGGCAGGCAAGTGGCTGGGAACGGCAATGACGTGGCTTCCAAGAGCCTGCCTCATGATCATGACTCTCTTCAGGCAAATGGGTTCTGGAGACAGGAGAAAATATAATTTAAGATTCCCTTGAAATAGGGCTGAGCTTTGACTCAGCCCTGCTCCTTGTCTACCCAGACTCCACCTGCGTCCCTGGGCTGATTTAGGGTTGGTAGGAATTTCAGTATAGTGAGTGCCTGGAAGTGCTCTTGTCATAGGGATGCTTGTCTTAAAGTCCCCAGCAGAGCGAAGCCTCTTGTAAGCAACAGCCAGCCTGCAAAAGGTGGTGGAGACTATCTGATAAGGACATTCCTGGCATGATGACTAAGCAGGTGGTTTTATTTCCTTTGTGATTTATCTTTAGATAGTTGTTCGGTTATCTTCAGACAGTTGTTCTGTGCATGCCCCTAAGGTTGTAAAAACAGTTACTAAATACCTCACTTACCTCACAAATTCCAGAAACCTTCCAGAGGCCCAAGAACAAAACTTGACTAATGTCCGAGTGATTCATGTCATAGGGAGATTGTTTCCTCATTCAAGAGTCCCAGAAAATCCTTCCACAGTCTTGTCTCTGATGGCCACGTGGGTGGCCAAGGGTTGCCCTTCCTGCTTTGACATTCTAAATCCTATGTGGGATCCAGAGCAAAGCACTGCCCTTTCTGTCCTGCTGGTTGGGGCATGGTGCCCTCTGGTCTGACTCCTTTTTAATTCTTCTGTGGCTCCACATACGCCCTTCATTTGTCAGGAGCCCCTTTCATGGGTTTTCAGCTATCAGTCATCGACTGGGAATCTAATTTGCGGGGGTTCACCGAGATGCCGCCTGCCTCAGAGAAGTCTGCAGCCTGGGAACCTCGCTCCTAACATCTGGCTTCTCTTGCTCTCTCTTGGGTGTGTATGAACACACGTTTCCATGTTCCAGTACACGTGTTCTGCTTTTTTGATTTCTTCAAATGAGGGGGATTCTGAACATATGTTAAATTTGAATGTGTTCTCTTATTATACAGGTTATACATGAACATGTACTTGTGAGAAAATTCAAATAAAATACAAGTGCTAAGAGATAGAGTCTTCTAATTTTTTTCCCTGTTATTCTCCTTGGAGGTTACTGCTGCCAACCCTTTCATGTGTGGTATTTGTCATTCTAAAACTTTCTCTGTAAACTTAAAAACACGTATGACTTAGACTTTTTTTTTTTTTTTTAAGATTTTATTTACTTATTTGACAGAAATAGAGAGAGATCACAAGTAGGCAGAGAGGCAGGCAGAGAGAAGGAGAGGCAGGTTCCCTGCTGAGCAGAGAGCCTGATGCGGGGCTCGATCCCAGGACTCTGAGATCATGACCTGAGCTGAAGGCAGAGGCTTTAACCCACTGAGCCACCCAGGCGCCCCTAGACTTGTTTTTTTACACAAACATGGTCATTCATCTTGACAATTTTCCCATGTACTTAGTAACTTAATTCTTTAACGATTGCTTAAAATTCCACAGTCTGGAAACAAGTATTTCTTAAATCACACTGTTTCCAGTTGTTTCTCTTACAAACAGAACTGAAGTAACATTATCATCACATATTTCTGTGCATGTGGGGGACTTTCAGAAGTGGGATCTCAGCGTAGATGTGTATGTATTATGATCTGAAAGCTAACACTGAATTATCCTTCACAAAAACTGCCAGTTATGCGTACCCGCCAACACTTTGTGAAAATAACCATCTCCTGTGCCTTTGTCAGCATCGGGTAACACCCATCTAAACAATTTTTGTCAATTTTTTTTTTGGCAAAACATGATATTAAATCTTAGTAATCATGTCCACGCTTGTCAGTAAGATTGATTGTCTTCACTGAATGTGTATTTCATCTTCTATAATTTGCTTGATCAGATATGTTGACCTTTTTGCTCTTAAAATTTTGTTCTGATTTTAGGAGCTTTTGTGTGCTCCAGAAATGAGTCCATTGTCCAGTTATGTGTGTTGGTGCTTTTTTCCCCGGTCTTTTTACTTACCTTTAATCTGCTTATTACGTACAATGTTATAATTTTAATATAGTAAAACCTGTCATCCTGTTCCTGCAGATTCTGAGAGTTTCGTCTTGTTGAGGTGGGACAGGGTTTATTGTTAATCTGTGCTGCTAGACTGTTTTGTGCCTGGATTATAATTATCTTCCATCCTCTGAGATGTTGGTGTTGTGTGTCCCAGGGGTGGTAATGTGCACCAGCTACTTTCTGGAGAAATCCGCCTGTAAACTCATGACCACCTCTGCCCGTGGACTTTGTGTTGAAGAAGGGCAGTCATGACAGACACCCACAGACACAGACACAAATGCATGCACAGATACGCAGACACACGGACAATACAGACACATAGAGACACAGATGCACACACACAGATGCGTGAACAGACACCCCACTTTTCTCATCTCCATTGTGCATTTAGTACATTTCTGTGTCCGAGTGAGTTACCCCTCTGTCTACCACCTCCCCAGATCTTTCTCTTGGATGTTGCCCCGGAGGAGATCTGCTTTGTACTGTTGGCTTTCAGGAAAAGAGGAAAAGCCTCCATGCCCCAGTCCAAGGATCTGGAGCATCTCACATCCTAGGGCATCCCTTTGCGCTCAGCGTACACATGACCCACAGGAAATCCATTGCAGCCAGCAGGTCTTTGAATAACTTGGAGGCAGGAGACTCGGGTCAGCCAGGCTTGCCTGTGTTTAGCTGAGAGGCCTGGACAGGTGGCTTCTCTGAGCCTCAATTCCTCCTTCTGGAACAGGGGATAACAGGACTTGGGGGAGTTCCTGATGGGAATGTGTTTTGCACAGCACCTCTCAGAAAAGTGATTACTGTTACCTCTTGATCAAAGATTTCATTCAAGTTTGCAAGTACCCCATTTCATGTGTAAAAACATGGTGATGTGTTTTTCTTTTTATCGGGAACTGATGGAGCTGTATTTATTTATTTTTAGACGGGAGCAAGTGTCCGGGTGGTGAATCAGCTACTTACCGAGATGGACGGTCTGGAAGCTCGGCAGCAGGTTTTCATTCTGGCAGCCACCAACAGGCCAGGTGAGGAGATGGCTCTCAAATCTTTAGCATTTGAAAACCGTGGGATTTACATACAGCCTAGTAATGGAAGATTAAGTTTAGGAAATCGCTTTTTGGCTCCTCAGTTGAAATAAAACCTTAGGAAGCTTCCTTGTAAGCTAGAGTAAAAAAAACCATAGCATTACTGGCTAGATTTAATGAGGTTTTTCTCTGTGTTGATTCTCAGAAGGTAGTCTGGTTGGCAGAAAATTCAGAATGTATGCTCGTGATCATACAAGTATTATCAGCATTTATGTCCTGTAGTTTCTGTCAAGCTCACAGGAAAAAGAGCCAGAGTCCTTTTACTGTATCTGAAGGTAGAGGATTGGTTTTCAAGGATTTATATCAGCTTCATCCCTGTACCTACATTTAACTCGTACTTAAAGTTGTTTGTAAGCTTCAGAGCCACGATGGGTTTAGAAAAGGCTCCACATTTCCCGAATTCTCTTCATGTCGTTCAGTCCTCTGCTGTCATGTGAGCTTCTGGCTGCCATAGTGGCCTCTGTATCCATCCGGGTGTAACTGTGTTGGCCAACAGTCCAGCTGATGAAATTGTTCTTTCAGGTCTTGTAAGTTCCTTTGGAAGGTGAAACCCTCCTGAATTATATACCACTCCATTTTCAGATGGAAAATTGACAGATGTTAAGGTTTATACTTTGATGAGAGTCCAGTGCTGTCTTTGGAGTCTGATTGCACGGGGTTTGAGTCCTGGCTATGGCTTCGTCTCTGGCTGTTCTGTTCCAGCCCCCGGTGATCTGATAGCCACGGGGTGACTGGTTCAGTACTGTCACCGACCACACACAGAGCTGGTAGATCCTGTGAGTCCCCAGGTCCGCTGCTCCCCACGTCTGCTCGAGTGGTGTCTCCGGGACACCCACACTTCTGACCAGCTGCAGTTGAACAACAGATGGAATGCAGGAAAGAGCCATACACTTGGCCCTTAAATAGCGTGGTTTTGAATGATGTGGGTCTACTTGTACACAGGTTTTTCTTGATGAACACAGTGCAGTCCTGTAAACGCATTTTCTCTTCCTTTAAAAAAAAATTTTTTTTTTAAGATTTCATTTTTTTACTTGACAAGACACAGCGAGAGGGAACACAAGCAGGGGGAGTGTAGGAGGGAGAAGCAGGCTTCCCGCTGAGCAGGGAGCCCAATGTGGGGCTTGATCCCAGGACCCTGGAATCATGACCTGAGCCAAAGGCAGATGCTTAATGACTGAGCCACCCAGGTGTCCCCACATTTTCTCTTCCTAATGATTTGCTTAATATTTTCTCTACTTTATTAAAAGAATTTGGGACATCATACAGAGAGCATTCAAAATGTGTGCTGATTGACTTGATGTTATTGGCATAGCGTCCAGTCAGCAGTAGCTACTAGGTTTTGGGGGAATCAAAGGTTACACTCAGACTTTAGAGGCAGGGGCGAGGTGGGTAGTCAGCACCCCTAACCCTGCATTGTTTGAGGGTCAGAAGTTGCAGGTTGTTGTAAAGGAAAACATTGGCCCAGGTCCGGGGGCAGTGCAGACCCCTTGGTGCCCTCTTCCCGTGGAGCTGGGTTAGAGGATCACCTACCTCACAGCCCCCTCCTGGCCCCAGTGTGCTCATCAGCTGGGAAGCTGTCCTGAGCTTTGCATCCAGAGAGAGTTTCTGGGGGGTTTTATTACATAGTCATGCCGCCCTTTTTCTGCAGAGGTCTGGCTCCAGATCCCACCACTCTAATTGCAGGGCTGGGCTTTTTGCTACCTGGCCCATCCTGGCATTGGCTTAGGGCCACCTTGAGTCCTCTCATTAGTGTAACGAAGACTCCCATCCCTCAGGAGATTCTGGGGAGTTGAAGTTTTCTGACAGGAAGGAAGAGCACATGTATTCATCATGCATCAGCCATGGCACACCTTTCTTCATCCTTCATCCTTCGTCTGGGAGATGAGGAGAGCAATACCTACTTGGCAGGACTGTCGCACTCGTTACATGATGCCACCAGCCTGTCTCCCAGCAGATGTGGGAAGTAGCTGCTCGGTGACTTTCATCATTGCCAGGAGCACTTTGGGTGACTGCGTGGAGTGGTCTTGAGGTCACATGCTCCCAGCAGTCCTGGAAGAAACCTGGAAACTCTCTCAGATTTGCACAGAATCACAGCCTACCCTTTCTAAGTAGATACAGATTTCCAGAAGACAGACTCTGGTCTGTGATAACCCACTCTGTCTTCAGTGGCCCTCGCTGTTTTCATGTTTGGTTACTGTAAACACTTTAGCTTAATCTGTAGCCTAGGGAATAGCAGGTCCTCAGTGTCCTTGGGTTTTAATCGAATCTTCTCCTTCCAAATGGTGCAGGAGCATTTCCTTTTCTCTGGGTCGTGTTTCCTGATCTCTAGTACCTCTGAATTCTTGACAGTTCTCCAAATTCTTGGTTGTAAAACCCAGGACTGAGTAGAGGTGTCTGTGCTGAATTTAGCCAGTTACGGTAAGAATGACAGGAAGGTGATGCCTGCATTTTGTCCCCTCCAGCATCCCTGACATTGTTTTCCTCACTCTGCCCCTCCTCTGTTCTCTGTCCCCAGAGTAGATCCCACTGCCTTGGTGCCTACAGAAATCCAATAGTTGTTCTAGACCTTTCACCTGTTTGCCTGCCTGTGGCAGTTCTGTTCCCTTGTGTGCTGTCCTGTGACAATGTTTGATTGTTTATGACTTGCTTTCTCCCCAGCTTTCAGAAATCTCTTCTTGCCTGATGACCTTTGCCACGTGAGAAATTACTACAATACTTAGAGGCTGAAAATTGCCGTTCTTGCTTTGTCCACAATTTTGTGGGTCAGGGATTCAAGAGCTTTTTTGTGGGTCAAGAGCTTGTCTGGGAGGTACCTCTGTGATCCACACACCATCAGCTGGCGTGGCTGGGCCAGAGGATCCCCTTCCATGGCCGTGCTCTGGCATCTCTATCTCCCCTTCTCCACTCATTGTCCTCTTTCTGGGCCTCCATATGGCTTCCCCTGGGGTCCTCATTCCCGAGTGACCACTGGGTCCCAAGAGAGGAGGGTGGAAGCCGCCATGGGTCCTGAAGGCACAAGTGGGGAGGGTGACAGGGAGACTCAGATACAAGAGCAGCAGAGGGAGAATGTGAACAACTGGGGTCACTTGAACTCTATAGACATACGTTTCTGTCCCATTCTTTTTCATCGAGCACATTGTAGCTCCCTCTTTCCATCTAGTGCTGAAGATCCATCAATCAGTGTCCTGCTGTTTAATTTCTCAGCAGATTCACTGTTTCATTCATGAAGTATTTCTTGGGTTTTTACTGTGTAAAGACTAGCAATTCAGAAAAGTTGTATCTATCCCGCTCTGAAGCTGGGACACCTGGAGTAAATGATAGACAACCAGGAACAGAGGGTAGAGGATGACGGGTAGTTGGAGGGAGAATGCTAATTTAGATACCATGGTCCGGGAAGGCTTCTTCCAAAGTGGTCTGTGAACACGTGTAGCTGGGGCACAGGAGAGCAAGAGCACCTGGTTCCGGGGATTGCAGACAGACCACGTTCAGCAGCTCACCAGTCACATGACCAAAGGCAGAGGCGCAGATGGTGGTAAAACAGGAAAGGAGTTCATTTCAGTGATGCCAACACCAGGAAGACAGTGGACTAGTAGACTAAGACAGTCTCCAAAGTGCTGCAAATACCTCCAGGTTTGCAGATGATAGGTGTGGGGCAAAGGTTGGTGGGTGGGTGCTGGTGGGCAGTGGAGGTCAGGCTTGTCTTGGGGTCAGTCCTGGGTGGGGTCTCCCTGGGGGCAGGGCAGTCCTTATTGCTTGAGCGGGGGAGTGTCAGATCCTGCCAGGAGATGCTCTGCCTGCTGGGTTTTTTGCCTGAGTTAAGAGATAAGCTGGAAAAAATTTTTAAAAGAGAGACAAGCTGGAAAGAAGAGATAATTAGTTAGAAAGTACAGACTGTGGTCCAGATGGGGACTGCTGACAACCTCTTTCACAGCGACCTAAAGGACATGAAGGATGAGACATGCAGTCTGCGCAGAGCACTCCAGGTAGAGGGTGGGCAGTCAGTGTGAAGGCCCAGGTTGGCATGTGTGCCATGTTGCAGAACATGCTGGAAGGCGGGGTGCCTGCAGTGAGACGAATGGGCCTGGAGGAGAGTACAGGGCCTTGGAGGCCGTGGAAGGGTCTCATGTGCTTTGCTGAGATGGGGGGCCCTGTGGGGTTTTGCGTGAGGAAGTGGTACCATCCCATTTTCTTTCCTAGTCCTGTTTTTATAAACTATGGTTCTACTCTTGTTTTTTTAATTTTGTATTTGGAAGCATTTATAAGTTCACAGGAAATTATAAAAAGAGTGCACAGGGGTTCCATATGCCCAGTTTATCTTAATTGTTACATTTTATGTAACTGGCAGCATGTGCCAGGTCAAAACCAGGAAACAGACATTTGTATAATGTGTATGTGTTTCTCTGCAGTAGATTCCTGTAGTGACCACAGCGGTCAACATGGGAACTATGCCATCAGCTCCGAGATCCCCCTTGTGCTGCCCTAAATGGTAACACCTGCCTCTGTGTCTTCCCATAACTCCACACCACTGCCAACCTGCTCTCTTACCTACATGTGTCACGTCAAGAGTTTACTATAAAAGGGATCCTAGAAATGTGGCTTTTTAGGTTGGCTGTGTGCTCCTCGCATAATGCCTTTGAGGTGGGTTCAGATGCAAGTATGGCTCTGCAGTTTGCTCCTTTTTAGTGCTGAGTTGGGGAGGGCACAGTTGGTTTGACCTTTCTCTTCCAGGGCAACATTGTGGTTTTTCCACTGTTACACATACCATGAACCTCTGTGTGAACAGGTTCTTGCATGGACCTAAGGATTGATTTCTCAGGAATAAATGTTTGGGAGCACAGTGGCTGGATCATATGGGAAGAATACGTTCAGTTTTTTTTTTTATTTTTTAAAAGATTTTTTTTTTTTTTAATTTATTTGATAGAGAGTGAGAACAAGCAGGGGGAGCAGCAGGCAGAGGGAGAGGGAGGAGCAGGCTCCCCGCCAAGCAGAGTGTCAGGTGCGGTGCTCAATCCCATGATCCCAGCATCATGACCTGAGCTAAAGGCAGGTGCACATGGTTCATGTGCTTAAGGACTGAACCACCCAGTGCCCCAATGTTCACTTTTTTTTTTTTTTCAGGTTCTTTATTTATTTTCAGCATAACAGTATCATTATTTTTTCACCACACCCAGTGCTCCTTGCAATCCGTGCCCTCCATAATACCCACCACCTGGTACCCCAATGTTCACTTTTTTAAAGGGCTTGTCGAACCTTTTTCCAGAGTGACTGTACCATGTGACATCTCTGTAATGGCATGAGAAATCCAGTTGGTTTGCTTCCTTCCAGTATTTTGTGTTGTCACTATATTTTTTCCTAAGGGATGTATAGTGGTATCTCATCATGGTTGTAATTTGTAATTTGTATTTCTCTAATGGCTCATCAGCCATTAGAACATCTTTTTGTGTGTTTACTTACCATCCTGTATATTCTTCATTGAAGTATCTCTTATATCTTACGCCCATTTTCTAAAATTGGATTGTATTTTTTTCAAGATTTTATTTTATTTTTTTTTTTTTTTTAAAGATTTTTATCTATTTATTTGACAGAGAGAAATCACAAGTAGATGGAGAGGCAGACAGAGAGAGAGAGGGAAGCAGGCTCTCCGCTGAGCAGAGAGCCCGATGCGGGACCCGATCCCAGGACTCTGAGACCACGACCTGAGCCGAAGGCAGCGGCCCAACCCACTGAGCCACCCAGGCGCCCTCAAGATTTTATTTTTAAGATAAAGTAATCTCTACAGCCAGTGTGGGTCTCAAACTTAGAACCCTGAGACCAGGAGTCCTACTCCACTGACTGAGCCAGACAGGTGCCCCTAGACTACACTTTTGTTTTCTTTTTTAAACTATTGAGTTTTGAGAGTTCTTTATATATTCTAGATATGAGTCTTTGTCAGATACATGATTTGCAATATTTTTTCTCATTCTGCAGCTTATCCTTTCATCCTCTTAATTGAAGAGACTCCTTGTATTTTTTTAAGTTTTTATTTATTTCCTAATCTCTACACCCCAGGTGATGCTTTAACTATGACCCCAAGTTCAAGAGTTGCATGTTCAGGGCACCTGGGTGGCTCAGTGGGTTAAGCCACTGCCTTCGGCTCAGGTCATGATCTCAGGGTCCTGGGATCGAGTCCCGCATCGGGCTCTCTGCTCAGCGGGGAGCCTGCTTCCCTCTCTCTCTCTCTCTGCCTGCCTCTCCATCTACTTGTGATTTCTCTCTGTCAAATAAATAAATAAAATCTTTAAAAAAAAAAAGAGTTGCATGTTCAGAAGGCTGAGCCAGTCAGGTACCCCTTCAGTATATTAATATTTACCTTTATATATTCTGATTTGGGGAGCATTTTTAAGAACCTTTTTCAGTCTTACGTCCCCAAAATTTTCTTCAGTGTTTTCTTCTAAAAGTTTTGTAGTCTTATGTTTTTACAACTTAAAATCTGTAATCTATTTTTAGTTAACTTTTATTTGAGGTAGGAAACTTAAGTCTAGGTGTATTTTTTCCCCTATGAATATCCAGTTCCTCCATCATTTTTGAAGACTATTGTTCCTGCATTGAATCAGTTTTGCACCTTTATCAAAAATCAGTTGGTGTATATCAGCAATGGACAATTGGAATTTGAAATTAAAAACACAATACCATTAGGGTGCCTGGGTGTCTCAGTCAGGTGAGCATCTGACTCTTGGTTTCGGCTCAGGTCGGGAATCTCAGGTTCCTGAGATTGAGCCCCACATAGGGCTCCACACTCAGTGGGAAGTCTGCTTCTCCTTTCCTCTGCTCCTCCCCCTGCTCATGTTCTCTCTCTCTCTCCCTCTCAAATAAAAATGAATAAATCTTTTCTTAAAATGACACACAATACCATTTACATTACCGCTGGAAGGAAGGAAAGTAAATAGGTCTAGGTGTAAATCGTACAAAATATGTACAAGATCTATATGAGGAGGGGCTTCTGGGTGGCCCAGTTGGCTAAGCCTCTGACTCTTGGTTTCATCTAAGGTCATGATCCCAGGGTCCTGAGATCGAGCCCAGCCTCGGACTCCCAGCTTGTCAGGAGGCTCGCTTTTCCCTCTCCCACTCCCCCACTTGTGTTCCTGCTCTCATGGTCTCTCTCTCTGCCAAGTAAATATGTAAAATCTTTTTAAAAATCTTCAGGCTTCCTGCTCGGCAGGGAGCCTGCTTTTCCTTCTCTCTTTGCCTGCCTCTCTGCCTACTTGTGATCTCTCTCTCTGTGTCAAATAAATAAAAATAAAATCTTAAAAAAAAAAAAAAAATGGTGCACCTGGGTGGCTCAGGGGGATAAAGCCTCTGTCTTCGGCTCAGGTCATGATCCCAGGGTCCTGGGATCAAGCCCCACATCAGGCTCTCTGCTCAGCAAGGAGCCTGTTTCCCTTCCTCTCTCTCTGCCTGCTTCTCTGCCTACTTGTGATCTCTGTCTGTCAAATAAAGAAAATTAAAAAAAAAAAAAAAAGAAAGAAAGAAAGACGTGGTTAAGAGGATAAAAAGAGGGGTGCCTGCGTGGCTTAGTGGGTTAAGCATCTGCCTTTGGCTCAGGCCATGATCTCAGGGTCCTGGGATCGAGCCCTGTATCAGGTTCTCTGCTTAGCAGGGAGCTTACTTCCTCCCCTCTCTCTGCCTACTTGTGATATCTCTCTCTCTCTGTCAAATAAAATTTTTTTTTAAAAAGTGAGAATAAAAAGACAAGACACAAACTGGAAGAAAATATTTGTGGAACACATACCTGATAAAGGACTGGGCGGTGGACGGAATGTCGTGTCCCTACCCCAAATTTATTATGTGGAAATCTTTACCCCAGATGTCAGGATATAAAAGATGGGGCCTTTGGTAATGAGGTCTGTGGCTGGGCCTTCATCAGGGGGATTAGCACCCTTATAAAAGAGACACAATGAGAAGATGACATAGGCTGCAGCCCATAAGAGGGCTCTTCCTGGAAACCAGCCACGGGGGCACCCTGACCTCAGACTTCAGCTTCCAGAACTGTGAGAAACAAATTTCTGTTGTGTATCATGCCACCCAATGTGTGATATTTTGTTGTAAGAGCCTAAATTGACTAAGACTGATATCCAAAATATACAAAGAACTCTTAAAAACTCAATAATGAGGAAACAAATATGGTAAAGATCTAAGCAGACTCATTACCAGAGAAGATGTACAAATGGCAGATAAAGACATGAAAAAATGTTCAACAGCATCGTATGTTATTAGGGAAATGCAAATTAAGACAGTAGAGATATGGGAGCCTGGGTGGCTCGGTGACTTAAGCCTCTGCCTTTGGCTCAGGTCATGATCTCAGGGTCCTGGGATCGAGCCCCGCATCGGGCTCTCTGCTCAGCAGGGAGCCTGCTTCCTCCTCGCTCTCTCTCTGCCTGCCTTGTGATCTCTCTCTGTCAAATAAATAAATAAAATCTTAAAAAATTTTAAAAATTTAAACAGTAGAGATACCATTGCACATCTACTGGAATGGCTGAAATCCAAACACAGACAACACTAAATGGTGACAATATGGAGAAATAGGAGTTCTCACTTGTTGATGGCAGGAACGTAATAAAATGGTACAGCCACCTGAAAGACAGTCTGGCAGCTTCTTTAAAAATGAAACAGGGACAACTATCTGGCTCAGGTGGTGGAGCGTGTGACTCTGGATCTCAAGAGTTGTGAGTTTGATCCCCACACTGGCTGTAGAGTTTACTTAAAGACAAAATCTTTAAAGAAAGAAACATCCTTACCATAAAGTGCCTAACTTGTAATTGTGGATGTTTCGATGCTCCTCTCAGTCCTGTTGGCTGCACATCTTTGCGGTTCTGTTGTGCATATTCATTTAGAACTGTCTTTTGGTGGGCTGATATGTATGTTCTGTCATTACATTAAGTCCTTCTCAGGCCCCTGACAGGTTTCTTTTGAAGTGTATTTTATCTGCTATTAATATAGCCATTTCTGATTTCTTTTGATTGATGTTTCCATGGTGTATCTTTTCTATCCATTTAATGTCACCCTATTGATGTCATTACATGTGAAGTGAGTTTCTTATAAACAGCAGGTAAGGTCCTTTTTTATATTTTTTTAAGATTTTATTTATTTGACAGACAAAGATCACAAGTAGGCAGAGAGAGAGGAGGAAGCAGGCTCCCCGCTGAGCAGAGAGCCCGATGTGTGGCTCGATCCCAGGACCCCGGGATCATGACCTGAGCTGAAGGCAGAGGCTTTAACCCACTGAGCCACCCAGGCACCCCAAGGTCCTTTTTAAAATCCACTCTGCCAATCTTTGCCTTTTAATTGGTGTATTTAGAGTGTTTCCATTTAGTATACATTTTTACTCTTCCCATAGTTTTTCTTTTCTGGTGTTCCTAATTTTTTTCTATCATTTTCTTTTTGTTTTAGGAACTTCCTTGAGCTATTCTTTTAGGTATGTTCAGCTTGTAGCAAATTTTCTTGGTTTTCATTTACCTATGAATGTCTTGATTTCAGTTTCTTTCTTGAAGTCTGTCTATGCTAGATAGGCAGTTCTGGGTTGACTGTTTTCTCTGCCAGTACCTGAAAATTGTGCCACGTCCTGCCAGTGCTTGTGATTTCTGAACATAGACTAGCTCTCCTTTGAATGTTCTAACGGCACAGGGAGGGTGGTGTCACTGTTCTCTGCTTTTGTTTTTAACTTTTTATTTCTGTTTTTCAAATATTTTAGTTATTTATTGGAGACAGAGAGAGGGAGAGAGAATCTAAGTAGGCTCCATGCCCAGTGCAGAGCCTGATGTGGGGCTCAATGCCATGACCCTGAGATCACAACCTGAGCTAAAACCAAGACAGCCCACTCAGGTGCCCCTCAAATACTTTTTTTTAGCTCTTTCTCTTTTCCTCCTGGGACTCCTGTGACACACAGGTTAGATCTTTTGTTATAGTCCCTGAGGCTTTGTTGCTGGTTCTTTCCATCCTGTTTTCTCCGTGTTGTTCATATTAGGTAATTTCTGTTCTTCAGGTTCACTCATTCTCTCTGTTGTCTCCATGGTTCCGGTGAGCCTGTCCAGTGAGGTTTTCCTTTTGTTTGCTCAGTTTTGCCATTGAAAATTTTGTTTACTTTTTTTTTTAATATGTTTTTAAATATTTTTAAGGTTTAAAAAGTGTTTAAAGTTTGTAGTTCCTAGTAGGAAAACATTATCTGAATGAATACCCTAATGGCAAACCATTGTAGAATGTTTCAGTTGCATGGGGAGCAGAGGGGTAGGGATTCTCTTCACAGCACCCCAGCTTTCTTCATGAGAAGGTCAGAGGTACACTGGTTTGTATTATTGCGACATCCATTAGGTGATCGAAGTTGCTTTTCCTTCAGCAAAGGCTTTATTTGTCAGAAGGGCATTATGCTTGACCTCCAAATTTGGCTGACAATTTACTGATGAGATTCATAACCTTTGGGTTGCTCTGATATTTTGACATATTCGCTGGGTTCTGGGCCACATCCTGGAAGGCCACCATAACTTCTGGATCCTGCATGGCTGTAAGAACTTCCGGATCACTAAGAATTTCATTGAGCCCAGGCGTTCCTGCCATTCCAGGCATCCCCCAGGAAAGCCACCTGGGAAAGAGCCATACTGAGAGCCTGCTTCCTCCTCTCTCTCTCTTTGCCTGCCTCTCTGCCTACTTGTGATCTGTCTGTCAAATAAATAAATTAAAAAATCTTTAAAAAAAAAAAAAAGTTTTGTGTTATACTGATCCTTTTTATGTGACATTAAAAAAAAAAAAATCTTATTTTTAAGTGCTCTTTACACCCAGTGTAGGGCTGAAACTCACAACCTAGAGGTCAAGAGTTGCACATTTTACCATTTCAGCCAGCCAGGCATGCCTTATATGACATTTTGTTAATTTGTTTCATGTGTATGCTTAGCACTTGGTGAGTCTTAACCCTCTGGATTGGACTTTTAATTTCTTATTTTTTTTTTAAGATTTTATTTATTTATTTGACAGACAGACATCACAAGTAGGCAGAGAGGCAGGCAGAGAGAGGGGAGGAAGCAGGCTCCCTGCTGAGCAGAGAGCCCGATGGGAGTCTCTATCCCAGGACCCTGGGATCATGACCTGAGCCAAAGGCAGAGGCTTTAACCCACTGAGCCACCTAGGCACCCTGGATTGGACTTTGAAATGTCTTCTTTTCTCCTAGTCTCTATTTCTGTCTTAATTTTTCCCCTACTTTTTGAGCTACTGGTTTTTAGAAAGTAAGTGAAAGATTGTTGCGTCACCCTTCACCTGTGGTTGCCCTGTGGCCCAGCCACAGCTCTCCTGTGTTGTGTAGTCCGCCAGAGTCCACACTCTGCCCTGGAGATACCCTGCTTCCCATGCTGTCTCCACAGAGTAGTACAGCTAGACCACAGATATCCTGACTCACCTCCCTTCTTCCATACTGGCTCCAAGGGACTGTCCGTTCCAACTTCAACCCCCGTCGGGCTGGTTAGAAACGCGGGTGCCTGGCACGCAGATGCGTGAGACCGGAAGAGCCCTGCAGGCTTATTACTTACTCTTCCGCTCAGCAGGGATCTGTGTCCTACTGTCCTACACACAATCCAGAAAGTTTCTGCCCCCAGTGTACAACTCAGGTGAAGAAACACTTCCTTTATGATGGATAAGTTTCTGGACAAGAATTAGGTATGAAGTTTCACATTTTGACAGAAAGCTTCTAGTTGAGGGTCCCCATCTGCTGTAAGCCCTTCGTAACTCTTGGGTGACAGGGGGATGGCTTACATGGAAGAGATTCACTTCACCTCATAGGATATTCAGCCACTTTGAGTTCCAAGTAAACTGCCCTGTTTCCTTACATATCTGGCCTTGGGTCATGGCGGTGCCTTGGGGCCATGGTCAGACCTGTGTGTCTTGCCCTTTGGCACAATACTTTATATATATATATACACATATATACATAATAAATACATATATACATAATAATGTATATATGTGTATATATGTGCCCTTTGGCACAATACTTTATATATATACATATGTATGTATATATACATAATAATGTATATATGTATATAATATGTATATATGTATATAATTATATATACATTATATATATACATATATATAGGCATATATATATGTATATATATGTAGGCAAACACGGCTCAGCCACCGCAGTAGGGTGCACGCAACACACGTCAGAGCCCCGCCCGCACCCCCCCTCCCCCCGCCGCAGCTACTGCTGGGTAACAGGCACGGGGCACTACGGACCTCCCCCTCCCGAGGCCACTGCTCTTAAGTGCAGGAGACGGAGCTGACTTTCCTAGTACACAAAACAACCAGAGATGGAGACGGGAATGCATCCCCACATATAAGAAAGAACCAAAAATGACCTAAAAAAAAGGCGAACGGCGAGCAGCGGCGACGGCACGGAGACGCGCAGTGGAGATTTCTGGTTTCGGAGCCCAGCGGCCGGATGGGTGAAATCCTCCCTGCAGCGGATCCTCAACAGCCACTGATTGGCCAGAGAGAAGGAGGGGGACAAAGCCAGCACCGCCGTCCACGCCGCCCGCGCCATGCATATATGCCTATATATATGCCTATATATATATAGCCGTGTTTGCCTATATATATATATATATATATATATATATATAATACTTTATATATATGTATATGCACATATAATATTTTATTTATTTGACACAGAGAGAGAGAGATCACAGGAGGCAGAGAGGCAGGCAAAGAGAGAGGGGGAAGCAGGGAAGCAGGCTCCCTGCTGAGCAGAGAGCCCAGTGCGGGGCTTGATCCCAGCACCCTGAGATCATGACCTGAACCAAAGGCAGAGGGTTAACCCACTGAGCCACCCAGGTGCCCCAGTACTTCCCTTTTAAAGATGACTTAGGCCCAGCCTCACTTCTGCTGCGTCACAGGAACCTGGTACATGAGAGAACCCAGGAAGTGTTTGTTTAGTGAATTGTAAGAAGAGGCCTACTTTTCTTTCATGAAGGCTGACCCACCTTGTAATACTTTTCACTCAACACATTATTCACGGTCTCATTAGCCTGAGGATGGATCCAGTTTGTAAGGAAATCCGCTTGATTGAGAGGTGACATAGCGTTAACTTTACCAGATTCAGATAACTTTACAAGATTCATTGGTATTGAGTGTATTTATAGACTCCTATGGCCATCCCAACCACCTGATTTTAGAACATTTCTATCACCCTAAAAAGCAATCTGTCGTTGGCCATTACTCGCCATCCTTCCCCCACCTCCAGCACTTCTGCCTATGTAGGCTTCCCTGTCCTGGCTCACTTATGTGATAGAGCTATCAAGTCCACCTGCCTTTACCTAGCATCCCCTGTTACAGACCATAGCTAGCATGTAGCAATACTTCGTCCCTCTTGCGGGATAATGGTCCCTTGTGTGGGTATACGACATTTGATTCATTCGCCAGTCAGTGGACATTTAGGTTGTTTCCACTTGGGGGCTTGTGATAATACTGCTGTAGACATCCAGGTACAAATTTTTGTGTGGATATATATTAAAATTTCTGTGGGGTAGATACCCAGGAGTGGGATTGCTGGGCCACGTGGTGACTGTGTTTACCATTTCAAGAAACAGCCAGACTTGTCTGCAGTATTTTACATTCCTGCTAGCAATTGTAACAAAGCAGTGTGTGAGCATTACGATTTTTCCACATCCTCGCCAACACTTCTTATGTCTTTCTTTCTGGGTATAACCATTCTAGTGGGTATGAGGTAGTATTTCACTGTAGTGTATCTTCTTTTCACTTGGGTTATGCCTTGTCATGGAGTGGTAAGACTTTTAATTATTTTAGTTAGGAGTCTATACCAGATATGTGACTTGCATATGTTTTCTCCCAGTCTGTGGGTTGTCTTTTCATTTTAAATTTTAGTGAAGTCCAATTTATTAATTTTTTTAAAGCACATGCACTTTTGTTGTCATGCCATATCTTTTAAAAAATCACTGTCTAGCACAAGGTCACAGGCAGGCAGAGGGAGAAGCAAACTCCTCACTGAGCAGGGAGCCCAGTGTGGGACTCGATCCCAGACCCTGTGATCATGACCTGAGCCAAAGACAGATGCTTCACTGACTAAGCCACCCAGGCGCCTCCTACGAATGTTTGCTAATCATAATTGGGATTATTAGACCAGGATTACTTTTGAGCTTGCAGATCTGGCTTTAAGATCCACTTGTATTCTTAAGTTAAAATATGTTTTACCATGTGATACTTGCATAACCACAGATTTACATATCACTGAAACATGGTAGGATCTAAAAATATTGCTCCATGTATTGAAATAATTGAGTTCTTAAAAACATGAAGGCCATGCAAGGGCGCCTGGGTGTCTCAGTTGGTTACATGTCTGACTCTTGGTTTCAGCTCAGGTCATTATCTGGGGGTCATGAAATTGAGTCTCATCTCCGGCTTTGTGGTCAGTGGTGGGTCTACTTGTCTCTCTCCCTCTGCTCCTCACTACCTCCCCACCATAAGCACGCATGCTTGCGCTTACCTCTCTCTCTCAAATAAATCAATAAATAAAAATCTTTGAAAAACTCATACACAAAAGCCACGCAGAGGACAAAGAATAGCCTTTTCAACAAAGTGCTGGAACAATCAGATATCCGTGTGCAAGGGGTGCCTGGGTGGCTTAGTCAGTTAAGCATCTGCCTTCGGCTCAGGACATGATCCCAGAGTCTTGGGATCAAGCCCTGCATTGGCTGAGGTAGGGGAGGTTGTCCCTGCTCAGCAGGGAGTCTGCTTCTCCCTCTGCCCCTCACCCACCCCACTTGTGTACTCTCTGTCTTTCAAGTAAGTAAAATCTTTTTTTTTTTTTCTTTAAAGATCTTGTTTATTTATTTGACAGATCACAAGTGGCAGAGGTTGGTGGTTGGTGGGTGGGTAGCAGGCTTCCTTCTGAGCAGAGCAGAGAGGCTGATGCGGGGCTTGATTCCAGAACTGGGATCATGACCTGAGCCGAAGGCAGAGGCTTTAACCCACTGAACCACCCAGGTGCCCAGTTAATAAAATCTTTAATAAAGAAAAGATGGGGCGCCTGCGTGGCTCATTTGTTAAGCGTTGGCCTTCAGCTCAGGTCATGATCCCAGCACCCTGGGATCGAGCCCCACATCGGGCTCCCTACTCTACAGGAAGCCTGCTTCTCCCTCTCCCACTTCCCCTGCTTGTATTCCCTCTCTCACTGTCTCTCTCTCTCTGTCAAATAAATAAATAAAATCTTTAAAAAAAAAAGTCATATGCAAGAAAAATCACCTTTAACACACACTTATTACCACACGTAAAAATTAACTCAAAATGGATCAAAGATCAGTGACAACTCACAGCTGTAAAATTCCAGGAAGGAAACAGGAGAGAAATGTTTCCTACCATGGATTAAGTGAAGATTGCTTAGGTGTGACACCAAAAGCACAATCTTTTAGAGCAAAAAGATAAATTGAACTGCTCTTCACAAGATGCCACTGAGTGAACACAAGGCCAAAACTACACTGACTAGGAAAAAATACTTACAAAGTGTATATGTGGTCAAGGATTTATATCTGGAACGTAGAATGGATTCTCAAAACTCAGCAACTGAAGAATATTAAAAATTGGCTGAACACTGCACAGACCCTTCCCTGTCATGAGTATACAGGCAGCAGATAGACCTGAAAATGTGCTCGGCCTCATTAGCCCTCAGGGAGATGCTAGTGAGATCCCACTACAAACCTTAGAATAACTATCTAAAATGAAAACGACTATACCAAGTATTGGCAAGGAGGGGAATGTCAACTGGCACAGCTAGTCTGGAAAACAGTTTGTTGGTGTTTTTAAATTTCAGGCTACTACTGTGGTAGGATGTAGCCATACTGCTCTGCATCCCACACTTAGCAAGGGAAACACACCAAGACTGGTACATGAGTGCTCCAGAACTGGAAACCAAATGGTGATCAGCAGAGCAATGGAAGAATAAATCGAGGCATAGCTGCCCAGGTCAATACTCCCCAACCATAAAGGAAGAATCAAGTACTAAGGCACGTAAGAACTTAGGGGAACCTGAAAACAGTTCTGTATCTAGAGTACAGTACAGAGTACATAGAGTGTGCTTACACATCTATAAAATTCTAGAAAATATGAACTAACCTGTAGTGATATAACCAATGAGTGGCTGCCTGGGGACTGAGGGTGTCAGGGAAGAGCAGCAGGGAAAGGCCACAATGCAGTCCTCAGTAAGTTTTTAAATTGCAGAGGTTTCCTGAGACCTGAGTGTGTGGGGTCCTTCGCCCTATAGGGTAAGAGGGCGCTCAGGCCTGTGGGATAGCACTCTATCATCATGCTGCAGGGGTTATGCAATCAACTTTCCTTTTCTTCCTTACTTCCAAGTAGTATATCCTAGCATCTCAAGAGAAAGTCCAATATTGTGTTGAACATCAAAAGATCACTGAATTAAGTATTTAGCTTCCCCAAGGGAACTGAAGAACAAAAGTAACAGAATTAGAATTTCAGCTAGAAAGAACTCTACCTCTTTATGGAATAAATTAATGGTTAAGTCTGAGTGTGTTCATTAGAAAACACGAGACCCATTATTTATAGGTGTACTTGTGCGTGAACAAGGGTCTTATCATAGTGAGCTACGTGAAGCCTCTCTGGAATGGTTGAGGGCCTCTTCACGGAGGAATCAGGAATGTACCTAATGAACTTCAGTGTCAGGCAGAGTTTGGAGCTTGCTCTCTGCTCCTGCTACCAAGAGTCTCGTGAGGACAAACAAGGGCAAGAATTTCTTCTGGGGGACTCTGGGAAGGCTTCCTGGAGGAAGCATTGTTTGAGAATCCCACTATGTGTCTGAGGAAGAAAGTATTTTGGAGAAAGGAACCACTGAGAGCAAAGAGAAGAAGGCTTGAGGCTTCTAGGTTGTTTAAGGAATGGAGAGAGAGGTCTGGTCGGTGGGGTGTGGGAGTTGGGGAGACTGAAAGAGAGGGAACTAGGATGGGAGGGTCGGGTCCTTTAGGGCCTTCCTCCTGTGGTGAGAGATACAGGCTTGGTTCTGCCACAGCAAGTGGTCGGCAGGTGTTTTAGAAGATAACCCTAGGGGCATTGCAGTGGGTCCCAGAGAGGGGAAGTTCAGAGATGAGGCCAGTCAGAGATTGTGACATTTGGCCCCTGAGGATAGGGTAATGGGAGGTCCCCCTGCCGGAATCCCAGGCTCCCGTGGCGGGTCCTCATCTGAGCCAGGGAACCCTGATGGCTCACGGGTTTGGGCAGAAACATGGGCTGGACTTTTTTGAAGGATATACTCTTTTGAAGGAGGAATTTTAATTTTAATAAAGTCTAATTTATCAATTTTTTCTTTTTAAAAAGTCGTCTTCCCACATCTCATGTTAATTATATTTTTGTAAAGATTATATTTAATTTATTGAAGACTTCACCCTCCCATCATCTCTAGACATCATTGACCCTGCGATCCTGCGCCCTGGACGCCTGGACAAAACACTGTTTGTGGGTTTGCCACCTCCTGCAGACCGTCTGGCCATCCTAAAAACCATTACAAAAGTGAGTAAAGGAAATGGCATGGTTTCATGTGTTTCTGTCCTTTTAGATACACACAAGTATCTGTAGCTTTAAATATTTGTTCAGCCTGTGTCTCCCAAAGAAAAAGTGAATGGTTTAAATAATTGAAGAGACTGTCCATTCATTTTATTTGCTTAAAATAAAAGGGATATTTAGAGTTAAATGCTTGACTGATGTATTTGAGATTTTACTCTAATCATACTTTTTTGTTCTTTTGAATCTTTGATTGTTATTTTAGAGAAATTGCCCTTAGAGGAATTTTAAATGGAATAGAAACTTTTGTAGCTGAGAAGTGAATAGATACAGGCCTGTTATAAATATCCACGGAAACGGAGTCTCAATCACAGTGTTGAATCTGTCCTCCATGTTTGTATAGGCCAACTTTTTTTTTAAGATTTTATTTATTTGAGAGAGAGAATGTGAGTGCGTTGGGGGAGGGCTAGAGGGAGAGAATCTCAGGCCAATTGCACTGAGCGCAGAGCCTGATGTAGGGCTGAGTCCCATAACTCTGAGATCATGACCTAAGCTGAAACCAAGAATCGGGCGCTCAATCAGCTGCACCACCCAGGATCCCTCTCCTTTATTTTAAGTAAACTACACCTGACATGAGCCTTGAACTCCTGACCCCAAGATGAAGGGTCAACACTCTATAAGCTGAGCCAGCCAGTCTGGTACACGCCAGCTTTATGATGCCTGTATAGTATTCATGTTGCTATTGTTATAAAAATAGTAAACAACATGGACAAAATACAAAGAAGAAAGCAAATCACCCTAAATTGTATGGCTACAAAAATAATGTGCATTGACATTTTTTTAATCTTTTTTTTACGATTTTATTTATTTGACAAAGCGAAAGATAGCAAGAGAGGGAACACAAGGGGGGGAATGAGAGAGGGGGAAGCAGACTTCTCACTGAGCAGGGAGCCCAATGTGGGGCTCGATCCCAGGACCCGGGATTATGACCTGAGCCGAAGGCTGATGCTTAACAACTGAGACACCCAGGTGCCCCAACTTTGTTTAATTAAAAAAAAGGCAAAGCTAAAACAGTTATCAGACCTCCAGTAAATGTTTTTCTCCATAAATGATATTATTTCCTAAAATAGCACCCTAAGTGTTAAAAATGTAAAAAGGTCAGGAAAACCAGTAAGCAGCAGAACCATTCTTTTTTTTTTTTCCCAACTCTCATTTTTGTTTTAAGATTTTTTGTTTGTTTGTTTGTTTGAGAGTAGGGGTGAGGGAGCAGATGGAGAGGGAGAGTCTTAAACAGACTTCATGCTGAGTAGGACTCAGTCTCACGACCCTGAGATCACAAGCTGAGCTGAAACCAAGAGTGGGACAAAATGGTTCATGCCTTTATTTGGTTGCCACTAGTAAACGTTAAACCTTACACGTGTGTAGGGTATTCCATTTAAAATTCCTCTTTCTGAAATGGCAGAGGAAGATTCCAGGCTTTCATTACCTAAAACTGCATAAATCAGTGAGTGTCCGCTGCTACCTTCCAAAGGAGGGGGTACGAGGGGACATAGGGGTGCAAGGGGGACCAGCCTTCTGGGTGGAGGCCCCAGTGAGAGATGTCTGGAAGACTGCTTGGAGGAAGTGAAGCCAGAAGCTGTGAAGGGAGGTACGCCAGACGCAAAGCCATGTCCGGCACAGCAAAAAGAACACGTGTGAGAACTGGGTCTGGTGTGAACAAATAGGATGCTGGATGACTGTAGAGTTGAGGGGCAAAGGCAGAGCAGGAGAAACTCTGTTTGGACCACTGAGTGGGTGAGAGTCTGGGAAGGAGGAGGTTCTGGTAGCTTGGTCAGTCTCCTGGCGAGAGTCAGCTCGAGCCTGGGAGGTCAGGAGAGCCCTCTAGTCGCCACCAGCATGGCTTCCTGTCAGAGACATGAAGACACATGGCTTTGGTCCAGGGCTTTTGACCCAGGGCAATCTGACTCCCAACAGCCCACCTCGCGGGCAGCATCTGGGGACACTCGTTTGGGGCCCAGGTGGGGGTGATGGTGTGCCAAGCAGCCCCACAGCACAAAGTACCCGACCAGGAGGTCCGCAGAGCCACAGCCACATAGCCCTGCTGTCACATGCGTCCTTGGGTCTCTGTGGCCAGCGGGTTCTGTGACAAGTGCACGCAGCATTTTGTCCCTGTCCTGGGCTCCTTCCCGGAGCTGTCTCTGAGGCATTGTTTGCTCTGGTTAAAGTGTGTGTGTACAAACACAGACAGACAAGCATGTGCACGTGCTCCTAATTTGTTTCCATGAACTCCCGGTAGTTCTGGTGGCTGGAAAATCCTTCCACTCTTGCCCCTGGGCGAGCACTAAATACAGGCACAGACCGGAGGAGGCCTGCCCGACGGGAGCTGTGGGTGCTCAGGGCCGCCCACATTCGGACCCACAGTGATGACCGATGGCTGTTTCCCTTGTGTTTTCCTCTGTGGGCTGCTCAGCACCATGGGACAGCCTGACACGTCCTTTAGCTATAATCCCAGTGCCATTTGCCGCAGTTATTAGCCCTCGGACTTGGGTAAAAGCACCCCACCTCAAAGGCAAAGTTATTGAGAAAAGAAGGTAATAGAATGCTGTGCGTGGGAAGTATGTGCTCCTGATGGTGTGGGCTTGCTGAGGACGGGAAACCCTCCTCTCCTCTGAGGAGCACGTCTCCTAGACCAGAGGGTGACACGCATGCTTACAAAACAACACAGGCCCATTCATTCCTGCGGCATGGAGGCAGTAGAGGGGCTGAACCGCCCAGGGGTTTCAGCTATGTGAAGAAGAAAGTCCACTGACATATGGGCACTGGGCGACCCAGGGGTGGCGTTACAGGGCTTCGTCCGTGTGGTCAGGTTTGGTCCATCCACCAGCCCCACACGTCGTTGGACCAGCTGCGTGGGGAGAGCTGTGGGCATTTGGCTCCATGGGTTTAGTGGTTTGTGGTCTCAGGTTTGGGGAGAGTGCAGGGGCCTTTGTTCCAGGTCACTTTAAGGTGGCCATACTGCTATGATTGGGTGTCTTCAGTCTCACCTGGAAGGAAGGCTGGGCCACGGGGACAGATTGCTGAAGAAGCAGCTGTCACGTGTGTCAGTGGGACAGGGGTCTGGTTGCTTGGACGCTGCACTGTCTGTGCACAGACATCATGATGCAGGTCACTGTGTTTGTTGATGTCCATGTTCTGTGACGTCGTGTGTGTTCAGCAGGGGAACACCACCAGCTGGCTGTGAGTGTGGACGTTCTCAGGTGGCAGTGAACCCCTCAACAGTCTCAGGCCCCATCCTGTGTCGATCCCAGCCTTGTATTTCCAGACGTTCTCCTGCGAGCATATAGTGGGGGGTGGTTAAAGAACCATTTAACTGGTGTAAATATGGAGATTTAGGAGGAAGAGTGTAGAATTAGAGACAGCCGTCCTTTGGGCAAATTCTACACACAAGCTGGGAATATGGAATGAAAAGACAGAGAAAGACATTTTAATAGGAAAATCAGTGTGACTTTAAAAGCAGCTTTCTGGGGGCGCCTGGGTGGCTCAGTGGGTTAAGCCGCTGCTTCGGCTCAGGTCATGAATCCACGGTCCTGGGATCGAGCCCCGCATCGGGCTGTCTGCTCAGCAGGGAGCCTGCTTCCTCCTCTCTCTCTCTCTGCCTGCCTCTCTGCCTGCTTGTCATCTCTCTCTGTCAAATAAATAAATAAAAAATCTTAAAAATAATAATAAAAAAAAAAGCGGCTTTCTGTAGCACTGTGGTTTGGGCTGTTGTGGTCAGTTCTCAGCATCTGTCAGGGATAAAGGCAAAGGAGGGCTTTCGGCAGTGTCCTCTTTGACCCTAGTGGGTATTTTTGCTTCAGTTAAGCGTGTGCTGTGTGCTTCCGCGGGAGCCTTGGAGCCTCACACACAGAACCGCAGAGGGAAAGTTCTCAACCAGTGCCTGGGCACCTGCCTGCAGGGCAGAGGGCGGATCATCCTGCAGCACGCACCCTCCCGCCTCCACCCTCCTCTCCCCTTCCTCTCTTCTCCCTACTCTTCTCCCCAATCTCCCCTCCTCCTCGAATGTTCTGTTCACGGTCTATGTTGATAGCTAGAGCCAGAGCTGGCAGAGGGACAGGATGCAGAACCTCCGATTGCCAGAAGAGAACACAGTCAGACCGCCTGTCTGGACTGAGGAAAAGTGGCATTTTCAGTGTTTACCCTTTCGGTGCTAAAGTTTGCTAGACTTTTACTCCAGTTCCCCAGATTGTTATATATACAGTTTCCTCTTCTCTTACTGATATGTGAAATTGTAGAGGGAGAGGACAGTAAAATTCTCTCATCTTGGTCCTAGAAGTCTGAAAAGACTCATAGGTGAAAGCAACTTCTCAGTATCTTTTAGTCTGTTTCTTTCTTTCTTTTTTAAGATTTTATTTATTTATTTGTCAGAGAGAGAGAGCACAGGCAGAGGGAGAGGCAGGCTCCCTGCCGAGCAAGGAGCCTGATGGGGAATTCGATCCCAGGACCCTGGGATCATGACCTGAGCCCAAGGCAGACGCTCAACCACTGAGCCACCCAGGCTTCCCTTGGAGTCTCTCTCTTGCTTTCTTTCTTTCTTTCTTTCTTTTTAAGATTTTATTAATTTATTTGACAGACAGATCACAAGTAGGCGGTGCGGGGAGAGGGAAGCAGGCTCCCTGCTAAACAGAAAGCCTGATGCGGGGCTAGATCCCAAGACCCTGGAATCATGACCTGAGCCGAAGGCAGAGGCTTTAACCCACTGAGCCGCCCAGGCGCCCTTGGAATCTGTTTCTTAAGAGAACTTTAGCAATAACAAATTACTTACTTGGTATGTTTGGTAATAATGTGATAGAAAGATGTTTATCACCAAAAGCCCATTGGACAAAGGGAATTTTTTTAAACTTCTATTTCTTCCTTAATAAATGTAATTAAAACAAAATGTCTGCCAAGTGCTTTGAGATAATACATAGCCTTTAAAATAGCAGTAAATCCCACTAAAAGACTCAAAATTCCCCATTTGTTTTTTTTTTTTTACAGTGTGTCCCAGAAGACTAAAATATATCTTAAAATCTCATCTAGAAACATTAAATTTTCATGAGCTAAGAATATCAGGTATAATAGGCAGTGTCTGTGAACCTCGTAACAGTGTTCCAGGCATTTGGAATGTTTAGCTGTTGTTTCCAGTTTAGTGATGAGCAGGATACAGAGGGGTACACTTCCATGGGTAAGTCCAGAGATTGGCAAGAAACTCCAAACTAACAATTACCATGTTATCGTGGTAAGGTGATATTAATTTTCCTTCCTTTATTTCTTTACGATCAACTATGTAAATAGATAACATTCTGATTCCAGAGTTTATTATATGACAAAGGACAGGTTTCTGTGATTAAATATAGATGTCATCATTGAAATAAAAGTTATAGGGGCGCCTGTGTGGCTCATTCAGTTGAGCATCCAACTCTTGTCACAATTCAGGTTGTGATCTCAGGCTCATGAGCTTGAGCTCTGCATCACGCTCTGTGTTCAGCAGGAGTCTGCTTGGGATTCTCTCCCTCTTCCTTTCCTTCTGCGTGTGCTTGCTCTCTCTCTCTCAAATAAATAGATCTTTTAAAAAAACAAAAAAAGCGGGGGGCACCTGGGTGGCTCAGTCAGTGGGTTAAGCATCTATCTTCGGCTAAGGTCATAATCCCGGAATGCTGGGATCGAGTCCCACATCGGGCTCCCTGCTCAGTGGGGAGTGTGCTTCTCCCTCTTTTGCCTACCCCCCGACTCATGCACGCATGCACTCGCTCTCTCTAATAAATAAATAATAGTCTTGAAAGTAAGTAAAAAAAGAAAGAAAAGTAATGGTATAAGACAAAATACTTTTGAACCCATGTTCTGTAACATCTGTGCTTATTCAGAATTCTAGGAATAATTGTAAAGGAGTCCTAACTTCTTTTTCTTACTTGTGATAAAATTTGTTTAACTTAAATTTTTACCATTTTAATCATCTTTTTAATTGAAGTATAATTAACGTAATGTAATATTAGATCCCAGCACACACTATAGTGATTCAACACTTCCATGTGACAGCCGGTGCTCATCAGGACAGGTGCACTCTTCAATTCCCATCCGTTACATCACCCACTCCCCTACGCACCCACCCCCTCTGGTGACCATCAGGGTGTTCTCCACAGTGAAGAGTTTGTTTCGTGGTTTGCCTCTCTCTCTCTTTCCTTTTTTCCACTTTTTTCACTTGTTTTCTTTCTTAAATTCCATATACGAGTGAAATCATATGGTATTTGTCTTTCTCTGATGGATTTATTTCACTTACCATTATACTCTGTAGCTCCACCCATGTCATTTCAAATGGCAAGATTTCATTCTTTTTTATGGCTGAGTACTATTTCATTATACCACATCTTTATCCCTTCCTCACTCAGTGGACAGCGGGGCTGCTGCCATATCTTGGCTGTTATAGATAATGCAGCTATAAACATCGGGGTGCACGTGTCTCTTTGAATTAGTGTTTTTCTATTCTTAGGTAAATACCCAGTAGTGCAGTTGCTGGATTGTAGGGTAGTTTTATTTGTAATTTTTTGAGAACCTTCCCTACTGTTTTCCAGAGCAGCTGCACCAGTTTACATTCCCACCAACAGTGCTCAAGGTTTCCCTTTCTCCATGTCCTCCCCAACACCTGTTGTGTCTTGTGTTGTTGATTTTAGCCACTTTGACAGATGTGAGGTGGGATCTCACTGCGGTTTTGATCTGCACTAACCTGGTGATCAGTGACGATGAACATCTTTTCATGTGTTTGTTGGCTATCTCTCTTGTCTTCTTTGGAGAAGTGTCTGTTCATGTCTTCTGCCCATTTTAATAGGATGATTAGGGGTTTTTTGGTGTTAAGTTGTATAAAGTTCTTTATGTATTTATGTATTTTGACATATCAGATACATCATTTGCAGTTAACTCCCATTCGGTAGGTTATCTTGTCATTTTGCTGATGGTTCCTTTGCTGTACAGACGATTTTATCTTCATGTAGTAATGTAATTTCCCTTGGCTTTCCCTTGCCGGAGGAGACAGATCTAGAAATGTTTCTACGGCCAGTGTCAGAGACATTACTGCCTACATTTTAACCATTATGAAGTGTACAGTTCTTTGCCATTAGTACTTTTACAGTGTTCTTCTTAAACAGTATAGTTGAACCGAGTAATTTAAAGTTCAAATTGGCATAATTCTTTAGTTCATGAATCAGCAGCATACCATCCAGCAGGTAGAAAGGAGCTCCGAAGAGTTGTAGGAAAAGAAAGATTTTTTTAAGGCAGAAAGGAGGTGGGACAAGAAAGTGTATTAGGAAGGAATATGTCATTTCACACCAAGTTACCTCCCTAAGGGGTCAGAAGGGTCTGTTGCAGAGTGTGGGGGGATTGTCTCACTAGTTTGGACCTGCTGGTCAGAGGATCCCCTCACTGACGGAGACCCGCAGCTGATATCTTCCTTGCGTCAGAAGGTTCCCTTGCTGATGAGGACCCGGGGCTGAAGGTCCCCTTCCTGCAGTCTTCCTGGTGGAGACCTGGGGCTGAAGGATCCCTTCCTTTGTTGGGTTTCCTCGTTGCTGTAGACCAGGAGTTCCAGACCCAGGGGCTGAAGGTGATGTGACCTTCTGGGAGAGGCTACACCTGCAGTTGGGTTCGGTGTTAAGTCTCGGTTTGCTGACTGGGACTTAGCACAACTGATTCTGTTCGTGGCCTTGTCTCCTTTTTAACAATTCTCCCACTTTTGGTCCTACCTTCAGCCTACCTGAGGATGTGATAAAAATGTACGGCCCTGGCACCCCTCCCCGCTTGGTCTTTGAAGGTCTCAGTGTTTGCTGATGCTCTGTGGTAAGGACAGGTCATGACTTCAGGCTCACTGCTGCTTAGTGGGTCATTGCCTTAGTCCCATTTCTGACTCTGTGTTCCTGGGGAGCTTGTGGGCTGGGTTCTCAGTGGCCGTGAACATGCATCTGAAGCTTTTGAGGGCATACAGCATGCTAGGGAGCCAGCTCTGGTTATTATAAGCAGAACAGTTCCCAGTGCACTTTAGGTGCACTTTGGAGCCATGGTCCCAAGACCCACACCAATCAAAATCTAGTCAGAGAAAGACCCTGTTGAAGGAATTAACTTTTTGTAAGTCAAGTGGCCTGTTCGGTGACTTTATGTTGCTGAGTTTCAGCTTCCCCAGAAGTGTGGGGCACACGGTCTTGGCCACAGCGTGGACATCTCCTCTTTTTTATAAAATCAAGTGTGATGCTACTGTCAGAGTCAACTTTGGCCAGAGTCTATGGGTTTTTGTTGAATAGCTTTGCTGTAGGAACAGATTAGGTAATATTTTCAAGAGTTAAGGAGAGGTTCCTGATCTTAGCTGCATATATGTTTATTCCTACCCATTTCAGGGAACCTGGGACCTGCCAGAGGGAGCTAAGTTTGAATCATGAGGGCTTTCTGCTACAGCCACAGAGTCCAGGGAAATTTAAGGGTCTATAGACCACATGGACTGTTTTATTCAGGTTATGCCTGCTGTGTTTATCCCTTTGAATTAGTATTTTTGTATTCTGTAGGTAAATACCCACTACTACAATTGCTGGATCCTAGGGCTGTTAATCAGAGACAGGAGAATGGACCCAGGGCTCAGAGAATCAGGCACAGTAGAGAGGGGCTGAATTTGTTCAAAAGAAACTGAGGCAGGAGTATCATGGCAGGTCCAACAGTCAATTGGAAGTTGGATTACCCGCCGCTCTCCCACTGCCTTTTTGGCCAATGCCAGAGCAGAGGGAAAAGAAGAAAGGGTTTTGTGGTTAGTTGAAGTGTGAAGGTTTCCTCTGGGGACTTAGGAGGAAGCAGTCCACCTGTGGCCTGCTTCTCTGCCCATCACTTTGACTTGAGGTCTCCAGCTGCGGCAGACCAGATGTCAGGTGATGTTCTTCAGCTGTGTGCTGCTTATGCAGAGTCAAAACCCTGAACTCTGAAGGCCTCCTGCCTCAGGAGGGCCACCTGCCTGGGAGGGGCGCCTGGCATGGGGCCGTCCACGGGGGCTGGAAGGCAGTCTTTGTTTGTAGTGATTCTGATCCATAGTGGTGGGGAAACTAGAAATGTTACTGTGGAGAGTCATGGGCAGATGATTGAGGAAACAGTTCAGGACCCGGTCTAGTCACAGGTCTAGTCACAAAGCCTCAGCGGCAGTTAACAAGACTAGAACGGAATATGGACAAAGGTACGAATGAGCGTTTCTCTGCAGTTACCTTCATTTTTGAATTTTAGGGGGATCAGGCTGGGAGAAAAGTAAATGTTTCACCTTTGTTTATACAGGCTTTTCCAAACTGCTGTTAAGTCATCTATGGTTCCTCAGATGAGGAAAAATAAAATATTAAAGAACCAGCAGCGCTTCTGGCAAGAGTTGTAAAAACTGTAATCCTTAGTTTATTCAGCCCCGTGTTATTAATTCTTGTTCTGTATGAATCCGGGTTTTTGCCTTCAGTTCCAAAAATTCTTGCACAATCAATTTTTACACTTGATCTTAGCCAAAAGGCCGAGAAGCAATTGCGCCATTCATTTTTATGAAGTTACTGGAAACCTGTATTTGCCCGAGGGTTTTCCATGAAACTCCTTGAAGGTGACCCACTTTGGCAGGAACATTATTGCAAAAGCATCCAACTAACACAATAACTCTGTAAATGACAGACAACTTAAAAAAAACCTCCATTGTTAAAGATCAATTAGAGTCCATTATGATGGGATTGACAGGAGATTTGGTTGATTGTGTAACAGAATTTTCAAATGACAACTGGGAAGACGATGGTAACATTATACTGGACGTACCAGATTCTGGGAGTCTCATGTCATTTCTGCGAGAGTCACATACCCACACAGTACTCCATAAACAAGGCTGGTACCTCACAGGGCCCCCCCGCCATGACGACATAACAAGTAAGCCGTCATTTGACATCTCCCTCTTCATAAGGAGAGAAGAAATCTTTGGAGATGTTCTAGGGGCCCTTCAGTCAATTTCAGAATTAGCTCTAAGTTAAAAAGACTTCATTTAAGATTTGAAATTGGCAAGTTTGTCAAAAGTATCAAAGGTTTAAAACACTTGAGTAGTATCACAAGGTGTTCACAAGGTAACCGTTGTGAAACCTCTAGTTACCTTCTTAAACATGGTGACACTTAAATACCTCTCAGGCAAATATCGAAAATTAAATCCTTTTTAATTTTCCCCCATTTTTTTGAGGGGGGAGGAGCAGAGGGAGAGGGAGACAGAATCCCAGTCGGATTCCATTAGCATAGAGCCTGACGTGGGACTCAGTCTTCCCAACCCTGAGATCAGGACCTGAGCCAAAATCAAGAGTCAGACGCTCAACTGACTGAGCCACCCAGGTGCCCCTATAATTTCTTATTTAAGAGCAAACCAGGGTGCCTGGGTGGCTCAGTGAGTTAAAGCCTCTGCCTTCGGCTCAGGTCATGATCTGAGGGTCCTGGGATTGAGCCCCACATCGGGCTCTCTGCTCAGCAGGGAGCCTGCTCCCCCCCCCATCTCTGCTGCCTCTCTGCCTACTTGTGATCTCTCTCTGTCAAATAAATAAATAAAATCTTTAAAAAAAAAAAAAAAAAGGCAGGCCAGTAATCCAAGGAAACTCGTCCTTCTGCAGATGAGAGAAAATTAAGGTTTAGTTCTACCTAAGTACAATATTGGTACTAAAGCTTTTTTAACCCATAAATGTATTTGATGTTATTCACCTTGATCACCTGTAAAATTCTTTTTCAACTCTTAAAAACCTTAATTTGTAATGAAAATTAAGAAGTAAGCAATTGTGGACTGTCCGTTCTGTGCCTTGGCAAATTTACGAATATTGTTCATATTTTCTAGAAATGTGTTTTCTCACAGTAAACTTTTGGGTGACACAAAACATGTTTTCTAACAGATCCAAATATCTTTTGCTACTCCGCAAAGGAAACCAAATGTAGATGAACCTGGTGTAAATGATGTTTCAGTATTTCATTTGCGGATGATCTAGACATTGAATTTCACTGAACTCATCATTTAACTTAATTAATAAAACTTTAAGGTTTTGGGTAACCAGAAGATCTTTGGGAACTATTTGCTGAAAATTTCACCTAGAGATTCTTCTCATTTACATCTATTTAAATCATTTGTTCTTAACAGTTGTGCTTTGATTCCTTAGGAAAATTTCACTGACTTTGGACACAAAGTCATTTCAAGTTAGTTTTGGGGGCAACCGATTTTGTAATAGGTAACAGGAACTTACTTGATTAGTAAGCCCGAGTGGAAAAGACATTTCATTATATTTAGTGTTAATAACTCCAAAGACATGGCTGTTTTAATTAAACCAACAAACCAGAAGTAGCTTTTAGTCACCAAAGATTATCCTAGATCATGTGAACTGGAGGGTTGGTAAAAGCTCCAAATATTTGGGTTGGGTTTTATATTTTTTAAGGGTTTTAGGAATCCTTCCCCAAACCCTACAGAAGGCCTTTCCTTCCGTCTGGTGACATTGGCTTAGCTTAGCTCAGAGGGGAGGGCTGAAAAAAAACATTCCTATCAGGCTCTGAGTATCAGCTTCCAGTTTGACCAAGTACTGAAACAGTCTTTTTAAATATTTTGTCAGTTTGTAGTTTGTTTGTAGCTGGAACAAACAGTAAATATTTCTGGCAATATTGAACCACCCCTTGGACTTAAGTGACGTCACCAGAGAGGGTGCAAAAGTTCTATCTCTTTCTGCTGGATGATACAGACAAAGGTCTGGGAGGGCGGACTCTCGTGGGAGTGTTCACCTCTGGTGGCTGTTCTGTTTCCCAGGATCCCGTCTGCAGGCTCCATACAGCTTCAGGCAGAGGTGTGGCTCTGGTATCCCCCAGACTTTGATAAGGTTTTCCTTAATTTTGATTCTGGTTCCCTGGCTGTTTCTGGAGTGAGGTCACAGCCCACTGGGCCATCTCTGGGAGCCTTGCCAGCTCTGGGACTGCCCAGTGGGAGCCCTCTCTCTTGGCGGGGTGGGGAGGGGGGATGACAGGGTGTATGTGCAAGCACTACTTTGGCAGGTCTTGTTGGCTTTTGTTCCATAGTCTTTCCAAGTCAGGTCTTTGGCCTCTTATCCTGTTTTCTGCCTTCTTATCAACCCATTAATCTTAGCACAGAACTCAAGGGTAGAAGCCTTCCAGGATCCTCCCTGAGCTTAGGAAATTTTTTAGCTGTGACCTTGAATTTGACTTTTGACCAAGGATTGAAAGCTGCCTCAGGAGGATGGCTGTGGCTATGGCTGTGGGTGGCCTTGTTTGAAAAGAAGCCTATTTGATAGTGACCTCTGAGTGCAAAGGGGTTGACGCTGAGGAGTGCTAGAAGGAGGAGTGCTGGAAGGAGCAGGGCTGAGCAGAATAGTGACATCGAACAGTCTTTTGTATTAGTTGCCTCTCCTTTTCAGTTTCCATTAACCTTAGGCACAGGTCTTTGAGGATAGCTATTTTGGAATTTTGAAGCATTTTAGAGGGAGAAGCAGGCTCCCCGCTGAGCAGGGAGCCCAAAGCGGGGCTCTATCACGGACCCTGAGATCATGACCTGAGCTGAGGGCAGATGCTTAACCAACTGAGCTGCCTGTACCCCAAGAATAATTAAGATTTTAATTTGATTATTTGGTTTTTGGGTGTTGAGTTGTATCAGTTCTTTGTATAATTTGGATACTAACCCTTTATCAGATATGTCATAAGCAAATACCTTATGCTATTTAGTAGTTTACCTTGATCAACAAGTAGCTGAACATGAACATGAACAAAACAGGTACTTTGGTTGATCATTTCCTTTCTCTGCAGAAGCTTTTTATTTTGATGAAGCCCTAGTAATTTATTTTGCTTGTATTTTCCTTGCCTCTGGAGACCTATCTAGAAGAACATTGCTATGGCCGATATCAGAGACATTACTGCCTATGTTCTATTCTAGCATTTTTATGGTTTCAGGTCTCACAATTAGGTCTTGAATCCATTTTGAGTCTTTTTGTGTGTGTGTATGGTATAGGAAAGTGGTCTAGACTCATTCTTCTGCATGTAGCTGCCCAGTTTTCCCAGCACCATTGACTGAAGAGATTGTCTTTTCCCCATTGGATGTTCTTTCCTGCTTTGTTGAAGATTAGTTGACCATAGAGTTGTGGGTCCATCCCTGGGTTTTCTGTTCTGTTGCACTGCTCTCTGTGTTTGTTTTTGTGCCCATACCATACTGTCTTGATCACTACAGCTCTGTAATATAACATGAAGTCCAGAATCATGATGCCTCCAGCTTTGCTTTTCCAAGATTGCTTCACTCTTTGGGGTCTTTTGTGGTTCCACACAAATTTTAGGATTGTGTGTCCTAGTTCTATGAAAAATGCTGTTGGGGGACGCCTGGGTGGCTCAATTGGTTTAGCAGCTACCTTTGGCTCAGGTCATGATCCCAGCATCCTGGGATCGAGTCCCACATCCGGCTCCTTGCTCGGCAGGGAGCCTGCTTCTCCCTCTGCCTCTGCTTGCCATTCTGTCTGCCTGTGCTCTCTCTCTCCCCCCGCCCCCGATAAATAAATAAAATCTTAAAAAAAAAAAAAAAGAAAGAAAAATGCTGTTGGTATTTTGATAGGGATTGCAATATATGTATAGATTACTTTGGGTTGTAGAGACATTTTAACAATATTTGTTCTCCCAGGGGCGCCTGGGTGGCTCAGTTGGTTGGGTGACTGCCTTCAGCTCAGGTCATGATCCTGGAGTCCTGTGATCAAGCCCCACATCGGGCTCCCTGCTCAGCAGAGAGCCTGCTTCTCCCTCTGCCTGCTGCTCTGCCTACTTGTGCTTTCTCTCTATGTCTCTGTCAAATAAAAATAAATTAAAAAATAAATTTTTTGTTCTCCCGATCCATAAGAATGGAGTGTCTCCATTTTTTTGTGTATTCAACTTTTTTTTTTTTTAATATTTTATTTATTTATTTGAGAGAGAGACAGTGAGAGAGAGCATGAGCGAGGAGAAGGTCAGAGAGAGAAGCAGACTCCCCATGGAGCTGGGAGCCTGATGCGGGACTCGATCCCAGGAATCCAGGATCATGACCTGAGCCGAAGGCAGTCGTCCAACCAACTGAGCCACCCAGGCGTCCCTCAACTTTTTTTTTTTTAAGATTTTTATCTATTTATTTGACAGAGAAAGACAGCCAAAGAAGGAACACAAGCATGGGGAGTGGGAGAGGGAGAAGCAGGCTTCCTGCTGAGCAGGGTGCCTGATGGGGGACTCCATCCCAGGACCCTGGGATCATGACCTGAGCTGAAGGCAGATGCTTAATAACTGAACCACCCAGGCATCCCCATCTTCAATTTCTTTTATGAGTGTTTTTTTCAGAGTATCAATCTTTCAACTCTTTGGTTAGATTTATTCCTAGGTAGTTTACTGTTTTTTGGTTCAATTATAAATGCGATTGTTTTCTTAATTCTCTTTCTGCTGCTTCACTATTGGTGTATAGAAATGCAACAGATTTCTGTACATCGATTTTTGTATCCTTTGATTTTACTGAATTCATTTCTCAGTTCTAGCAGTTTTTTGGTGGAGTCTTTAGGGTTTTCTACATAGAATATCTTGTCATCTGCAAATACTGAGTTTTGCTTCTTCTTTCCAATTTAGATGCCTTTTATACCTTTCTGTTTTCTGACTGCTGCAGCTGGGACTTACAATAATATGTTGAATAAAAGTAGTGAGATTGAACATCCTTGTCTTGTTCCTGACCACAGAGGTCAGTTTTTCCCCATTTAGGATGATATTAGCCATGGGTTTTTCATATATGGCCTTTATTATGTTGAGGTATGTTCCCTCTAAACCTACTTTGTTGAGGGTTTTTACCATGAATGGATGTTGGACTTTGTCAGATGCTTTTCCTGCGCCTATTGAAAGGATCATATGGTTTTTATCCTTTCTCTTGTTGATGTGATGTATCACAGTGATTGATTTGCAAAGATTGGATCACCTTCATATCCCAGGAATAAATCCCACTTGATGGTGGTGAATGTCTTTTTTAATGTACTATTGGATTCAGTTTGCTCATATTTTGTTGAAAATTTTTACGTCTATGTTCCTCAGAGATATTGGCCTATAGTTCTCTTTTTTTTGTGGTATCTTTATCTGGTTTTGGTATCAGGATCACGCTGGCCTCACAGAATGAATTTGGAAACTTTCCTTCCTCTTGTAGTTTTTGAAATAGACACTTACTGTGTTTTATTACCAAAATAAATTATAAAGTTCTAGGAACTTCCCAAAGTCCATTTAGTTGTAGGTTTGAATTTTAGAACTCAGAATTCCTAATTCCTGGCCCAATGTTATTTCTTCTTTTTAGACTTTTTACTGAAGTGCAATGCACATACAGAGAAGTGGAGATGTCATTAAATACTCAGCTGCCTGAGTTTCTATAAACAAAACCTCCAGATGAAGGAAGAGAACATTATCAGTTATGGTCAGAGAGCGTTAGTTGCCAGGGCTGGAGGCAGTGGGAGTGGGCAGGCCAGTGGCTCTGCGTCTAGCATTTCATTTGGGGAAGGTGGAAGAAGCTCTAGACATGAACGGCTGTACAACACTGTGAATGTACTTAATGCTACTAAACTGTACAGTTAAAAATGGTTAAACTAATAAGTTTTGTTAAGCAAATTTTACTGCAGTAAGAAAAGAGAGATCGTCACCAGAGCCTCAGAAGCTGTTCTCCTTTCTTCCCGCCACTCCCGAGCCCCCCAAACCCCTCCCCTTCCTGTGCCCCACGTTAACTGACTAAATGGAAACATTATACATTATAAGGGTCCATGCAGTCTGGCCATCTAGTTTTACACACTTGGGAGGGAAAAAAGAAACGAGCACCAAGATTGTTTGCCTGAGGTCCCACAGAGTTTATTCTTCATGATGTCTTCCCAGGTCAGTGTGGATTGAGTGGGAACCATAACTGTTTCTTGACTACGTGTTGGATGAACATTTGCGTTTTATCAGGTCATAGCAGATGCAGAGTTTATGAAGCTGTTAAATATGCACAGCTGGGAGGAAGAGATAGGACGCTGTGTGTCTGCGTGTGGCGCCTGGCCGTCTGGTCCAGCTCGCGGTGCCCACCATGCTGATGCGTAATACCTAACCTTGAGGTTTAAGAGCCCTTTGACTCACTCACTTTTTGTGTGTTTCTTCAAACTCACAGACCTGCCATTTATCTCGGTCATGATTTTTAAGTCACTAAAATGTCATTACATCTGTAGCGTAAGCAAATGCCTATATGTTGCTAGAATTCCGAGCATGTCCTGATGTCTGTCCTTTCTGGCATCTGTTGGTATATGAGCCATTGGGGAGGTGGCACCAAGGCCTGGATCGAGTTGCAGACAAGGGCTAGGAACACACAGAGCCCAGAGGGTGTGTGGCATCCTCCCCTGGTCAAGTTCAAGGTTCTTCCCGTCTCACCTGCCAGCCTTGCTTCAAAGTACTTGCCTTATTTAATTGGCCAGAGGAAGTGTTTCTTCCCTTTAGAAAGGTTGAAGTGGTGGTTTCTGTTCTTGCTGCAACTGCACAGATTCTCAGCTCCACAAGATCAGTCAGTCATTTGCCTTTAGCTTTCTGAATATTGGAATCCACTTCCTAACCTTGTTTCTCAAAATTGGAATTTTTAAAAAAGATTTTATTTATTTATTTATTTGACAGAGATCACAAGTCGGCAGAGAGGCAGGGAGAGCTGCTCTACAGAGAGCCCGATGTGGGGCTCGATCCCAGGACCCTCAGATCACGCCCCAAGCTGAAGGCAGAGGCTTAACCCACTGAGCCACCCAGGCACCCCTCAAAATTGGAAATATATAGAAATCTCACAATACTGGTCTAGGAGTCAAAGATAATTCATTTAGTCAAGCAGTTATTACTGTTCATGAAGAACCTGTTCTGTGAAAAAGCCCAGATCTTTAAAGTCTCCATGAAAACTGATTTTTCTCTCTTAGAATGGCACCAGACCGCCCCTGGGTGCAGACGTGAGTTTGGAAGCCCTCGCTGCTGACCTGCGCTGTGATTGCTACTCGTGAGTACCTCAATCTCAAGTCCTGATCTCTCGATCTTGTGGACAGGATGGGGGACAGCAGTCCTATGGGGAGGGTTGAGCTTGGTGTCTGTTGAGTGCCCACGGTGGTTAGTGGCTGGCTCGGGCCTGGCTCTTCCTTCTGAGAGAAGGGACTACCCGTCTTGAGGCTCTGAGGAGCTCTGGCGCTGGGGCGCATGTGCTCCCACATCGACTCTTGGTTCCCAGCTTCCCTGACTACTGTGGCTGCCTTCGCCTGTTGTCCATCCCTTCTTCCAGAAGACCTGAGCAGACATTTCAGTGTTCCTGCTTCAGCCCTGAAGAGGGTCATCTGTGAGTGTTTTGTTCTCTAAGGCTCAGAAGGCATTTTCACAGCACACCTGCTAACCTGTACAACCCATAGTGACAGCCAGAAAAGAGGCGTTTCTGCTGGCAGCACGTGTGTTTGTGTGGTCATGGTTTTTGTTATTTTCTTTACGTTCAGTAAGGTTGTTAACTGTCCCACTTTGGGTACACAGAGAAGAAAACGAAACTCTCATTTCACGAACAGGGAGACGTCTGCCTCTCTGGCTTTGAAAGCCTTACTGCTTGGTTGTCCTTAATATATTTGGTGCTCGTGATATTCCTCTAGATCAGAGCCAAATATGTGCTTTCCAAAGCCAAGCAAGTAAGGTGATGTTTTCTTTCTTTATCTCTCTCTTTTTAAATTAATTTATTTCAGTGAGAGAAAGAAAGAGCGTGTGATGGGGGGAAGGGGCAGAGGGAGAGAGAATCTCAAGCAGACTCCACACTAGTGCAGAGCCTGACATGGGCTCGATCCCACGACTCTGAGATTGTCAACTGAGCTGAAACCAAGAGTCCAGTGCTCAGCCAACTGTGCCTCCCAGATGCCCCGAGACAACATTTTCACATTGGAGACATTCAGGACTCTGTTACTCCACAGTGTAAACTTAAATCCCAACAGCCAGACCGACAGGGGACCATATTGGCATCTGGTTACATCCATTCTAGTCGAAGACCTTCATTTCTTGTAAAGAGGATTACACTGGAAACCACATGATCATTCTTAGGGAGTGTGGTCAGGATGCATCATTTTATCTCGTTTCTTCACATATGAGCATCGGGGCCATGACCCTCTTCTCTGTCCAGCTATCTTGGCTCAGGCATGAAGGCAGGAATTGTCTTGACGACAGGACACACTCGGAGTCACAGGTGGTGGTGGTCAGCAGAAGCCCCTCCCTCCCTCTAAGGACAGTGCACTCCTTCCCCCACTTCGTTGGGATCAAACTTGTACAACTAGAGGAACTATTACACAGGGGGGATAACTTATGTGAGTAGTTTACAGCTTGAAGAGCTAAAACACAGAGGCAGTTTAATGGCAGAACTTACCCTGGGCCACACCTTCTGGATTCTTCAGAGGAGGGTGCAGGTTTACAAAGGGGTCAGGGGTACCATTGGATACCTAACCACAGAAACGTTGCATTTAGCTAATAATTTAAGCTCTGTGGGCATTTAATGTTTTACATTGTGTTGGATGGGCAACATTATATACATGAAGTAAGTTTTAATATCTAGAAATTAGGTTTTTGTCCCCAGGTCCAAACTTTCTCCCAAAGAGCTGCACGATTCTGTTGAAGATGTGATGTAGTGAAATGCCAGTGAGCTCATTGAATGCTCGTTGAACTCAGGAACTGTGCTAAGTCAGCATAGTGTAGCACAAAGTAATTAAAGGCTTGTTAGCTGTCCTGCTTTAATTCATTTATGACAGGTCCACTCAGCTCAGACTTGAGTCAGGACATTAAAGACTTGCTAGCCTTTGTGCTTCCCCTTTTTGAAGTAGGTGCCATAAATGACTCGTGTAAGCTTACTCTAGGCGGCAGGTCGCGTGTGCACAGGCAGCACACTGGCAGCACAGGCCCCGTGGATGGAGATTTTATGATGAATGTGTAACTTTCTATCAACTGGGCAATTCATGTAGACTTTTTACGTTAACTTCAGTATCTATGGCTGTTAGCACAGGAATGTTTATGATTCCTTGCATTGTTTCCATCATAATTACCCTTCTTCTAAAAGCTAGAAATATTTGAAGTAAAATTGAAAAGGTCTTTTGCTGCTGACCCTAGTGGTCAGTCTGTTCCCGAGCTGTGTGGTTTTTGACTAGAAACTGCAGTCAGGCTCCATTCTTTGTGCTGTCGTAGAATAACTAAGAGCAGTTCTTCTCCTGCAGGGGTGCAGATCTCTCTGCTTTGGTTCGGGAAGCGTCCATCTGCGCCCTGAGACAGGAAATGACAAGACCGAAGGGTGGAGGTGAGACAGGTACGGTGCTTTCTGGAATGTCTCTGTTCCCTGTCGTTGTCACTCTGGACACCTCACACCACTGCTGACCCACAAAGTGACCGTTGTCTCATGTCTGTGATGTGAAAACTGACATGTCTCTGACAAGACCTTTCCAGTAGGCTTCACCTCACATGGTGTCTGGCAGCCATCTGGTGGCTTCTCAGCCTCTTCTTCCCCCCTCAGAGTCCACGCATCTGTTTTTATTCCCACTGGGTTTCTCTGTCTCCCTCTTCCTTCTGTCTTTGGTTCCTGAGAATCCCAGGGTGAACTTTGGTTTAGTTCCCAGCGGCATCTGTGCCGCCGAGATCTGTCAGCACACGTCCCTTCCCTGTGTTTTTGTTATGATTCAGTTATCCAAATCGCTTTTATTATAAGCTATTTTAGATTCCTCTTGGAGGATGTAAGTGATGAATCACTAAATGCTACTCCTGAAACCAACATTACACTGTATGTTAACTAGAATTTAAATAAAAATTTGGAGATGGAAAAAAAAAAAGAAAAGACCACTGGACTTAGAATCAGGAAAAAAAAATACAAGTTGCCATGGCATTCAGATTATATTACATGATTTAAAAAAAAAAAAAAAGTTCACCCATAGAGAGCTTTATAATTCTGCATTAAAGTTAAGAATTAAAATAAAACAATAAAAATTTAAAAAGTTTTTTTTTTAAACAAAATTTAAAAATCTCTTGGAAGTAACAGATAAAATTCGCAAACCTAGACTATCTTGTAAGAAACATTGTGTAAGTGCTACTTGAGAGCAGAGTCTATGGTGTTTTGCTCTCAAGTGCTACTTGAGAGCAGAGTCTGTTGGCTGTTTGGATATTCATGTGTAATCATGCAGCAAATTCTGACATCTGTGCTCTGCTGCAGTTTGCATTACTAGTTACCTGTCCTCTAGGGACTTAGTGTTGATATCTTCCTCACCGAAATCCTTACGCTGTTCACCTTCTACCTGACGTGTTTAACTACACATTTTATTCTTTTTTTTTTTTTTTTTTTTTTAGGTAAATACGGTATCCTAATATTTTTATATTCAGTTTTAATCGTCATCGTGCAAGCTGTTTCAGGAACATTCTAAACCAAGTCTTGTTCAAAATGTAGTTATTTGATTTCCCTTACTTACATAATGGCACAACCTTATATAGAAGGAGAGCCCCTTCTGATCCAGTGTTGGGATAGTATCTCTGTATCTAATAGATATTATGACATAACGCTGTAACATCTACTAATGCATATGCACTCTTAAATAGCTATAGAATATTACTTTCCACTCCCAGTTAAATTATTTGTATTATCTTAAAAAGGAACAATTTTGGCTCTTCTTCATCAAACATCGTCATTAAATTAAGGCGTTAAACAGTGCAAAGAGGGGCCTTCAAAGCGTGATAGTGTAAGAGTGATAGTCTCTCTGCGGTGTCCTGCATTGAAACCTAGTAAGCATGGGGGGATGATGGTTAGAGGATGAGACTTCCTGACATAAAATGAGCACATTCCGGGGGTCAGATGTATTGCATGAGGCCTATTTAACAATAAGGATTATATACTGGAACGATAGATCTTAGAAAGATAGATCTTGAAAGAGTCGATCTTAGAAGTTATACACACCCACACACACACACACAATCGTGTGAGGGATGTAGGTGCCAGCTAACATTTGTGATGATCACTTTATAACAACGTCTGAAATCGTCACAATAGTCACCCACCTTAAACTTCCAGGTAATATGTCAGTGATCTCTCAATAAAGGGGGTGGGTAATGAAAACAGGGACTCTAATTAAAGATGAACAAAGTACTTTTTTATATAATTTGTCCCAAAGTAAACTGTTTCAATTGCTGAGGGAAAAAAAAATTTGCACTACAATGGACACTGATATAAAACTTAAGCATTTATTTAAAATTAAATATGGTTAGGTGTGTGTAAATTAAATGAAATTGAAAATATGTCCCAAAACATCTGATAAGCAGGGTGTCCCGGTCTTGACTGTCGTTCAGAACAGACCCAGTATAATCACTATCTCGTGTTCCCTTGACCTCTTGCAAGTCAGTGTCTCAGGAAAATCTGCCTGTCAGTTGCTATTAGTGCTCCCCCCACCCAGATGTGTCTGTGATTTGCTCCCCAGGTGAACTCAAGGTCAGTCAGAAGCACTTTGAAGAAGCTTTCAAGAAAGTGAAATCTTCTATATCAAAAAAGGTAAGAAATGCTCTTAATATGTGTAGAGAAGAACTAGAATGGAGACCAGTAGATTGTGAGCTTATGGAAACAAGGAAAATAAATGTCTTTATGGGAGCATTCTTGAGACTGTAGTTTTGTGTGTTTCTTGAAAGTCTGAAGCCGAGAGAGGGTGACGCATGTGGGTCTGTCCACCATCTGAGGATTTTTAGTCTCTTTGGTCCACGTGTCCCCTGACCTGCTCCACCCTTCCCAAGACTCTTACCTGCCTGGAGCCAGACTTCCTCGTTGGCACACGGGACTCACCCACACATTTCAGGCGGGTACAGATGTCCTCCCAGTAAGGTCAGAGAAGGGTTAAACACAAGAACTCCTTTGGTGTAACAAGGACAGCCAATGCCACACAGAGCTGCGGGGGTGCGTCCAGCCCTCTGAAACGCCTGACTTGGGCACCGCTGTGATAAAGCTCGTTCACCTGGCTGCCTTGTTTCGGGGCTCCTGGAAATGTAATGCACGTTAGCCGCGAGAACCTGCTTCCTGATGGACTAAAACTGCCTTTAAATCATTAGGCATTTATTATCCCAGGCCTGGTATTTCTGATGATAATTACTGATTGAAAACCTTGGAGTCAAAGTCCAAGGAGTTATGGGAGGTGGGCTGCCCTGTTTGGTGTCTCAAAATTTGCTCTGAACCTTCTAAGTGAGGTGACTGCTGTACCACTTTTTTTTTTTTTTTTTTAAAGATTTTATTTTTAGTTAATCTCTGCTCCCAATACGGGGTTCGAATTCACAACCCCGAGATAAGAATCTCAGACTGTACTTAGTGAGCCGGCCAGGCGCCCTCCCCCCATTATGCTAACCACAGAAGCTGGTTAATTGGTCGGGGCTGGTGGTGGTTCTGATTCGGCCTGAGAAGAGTCTGCTGTACCCAGACTCAGTTCTCTGCCGTAGCTGGAAGCAATGGTCTGCCTTTACCTCTCAGGTGTTTTTGTATCCCAGAGGAAACAGTTCTGTTCTGCTGAGCATCTTCGAGTAAAACCCAGTCTTGTGAGGCGCCTAGGGCGCCTGGGTGGCTCAGTGGGTTAAAGCCTCTGCCTTCGGCTCAGGTCATGATCTCAGGGTCCTGGGATCTCTCCAGGGAGCCTGCTTCCCTTCCTCTCTCTCTGCCTACTTCTCTCTCTGCCTGCCTCTCGGCCTACTTGTGATCTCTCTCTGTCAAATAAATAAATAAAATTTTAAAAATAAATAAATAAATAAGAATCTTTTTAAAAAAATTAGAAAATTTAAAAAAAAAAAAACCCTGTCTCACTCATTAAAATCGATAATAGTTTGGCAGACTGGTGCTCCTCGTTTTGACGGACAAGAGATTCATGATGTTAGTGTCCTCCAGAAGTCTTCGTCATCAAAAACATGGTTTTAGTTGAAATTGTTCCTCACCCGCAGCTGGAGCCCCGGGCTTGTCAGGACTGAGAGGACATGTGGATGCGGCTCCTCCCCTAGCCTCACTGTGCTTTAGTACAAATGTATCCACACGGTAGTGCACACATACAAGTTTTTTTTTTTTTTTAAGATATTATTTATGTATTCATGAGAGACAGAGAGATAGAGGCAGAGGGAGAAGCATACTCCCCACTGAGAAGGGAGCCTGATGTGGGACTCAATCCCAGGACCACAGGATCATGACCTGAACCAAAGGCAGACACTTAACTATCTGAGCTACCCAAGCACCCGCACACACACAGTTCTGTGATCTCCGTCAGTGTCTAGGACATTCCATCCCTTCCGAAGTTCCTTGTGGCCCCTCGGTGGCCAATGCTGACAGCACTGCCCGTGATTGCAGATCTGACCTGTCTGGGCTGCATCCCCACAGAAGCCCATGGCATGAGCTCCCTAGTCCGGCTGCTCTGCTCAGTGGAGGCTTCTGGGTTCCATCCCTGTTATGTGTCGCCCATTTCTACCTGAGCAGTTTTCCAGGATAAGAATATAGCATGACTCCTTCTCGTTTCCTCTGCTGGGGGACACTTGGTGCTCCTGGGGTATGTGGGTCTTTCATGAGTAATGTGTGTGTGAGAGTAGCGTGCTAGCTTGCACTTCTCCCTGGTGTGCAGCTGGGGTGGCATGGCCAGGGCTCCAGACCCTTCCTTGGGGAGCCACTGAGTCCCCCAGTGTCATAGTCCTTTCACAGCATTAAGCGGCATAGAAACTGGTATCTCATGTGCTCTCCATGAGCATCTCCGAATGGTAGGACACCCAGCAAAGTTTCACGTACCTGTGAGCGGTTTGGAGTTCTGCTGTCCTGTCCTCGTGCTTCGATCTTAAAAAACACTAGACTTGTATCTCTCCTTGCTATAAACGTGCACAGATTCTTATTCAGATGTGCATGCGGAGGACATTCTCTCCAAATCTGCTGCTCACCTTTCTGTCATCTAAAAGCACCTTCTGGAGAGCAGGATCCTTGAATCCAGATGAGGGCCCACCTGGCTCCTGTGTATATGGCTTGTGCGTTCTGTCGGGAGAAATCTTGGCAATTTCAGGTTCACAAAGATTCTCACCTTTGCTTTTTTCTAGACATGTCATACTTTTTAGCTTTTACATGGAGCCTTGTGATCCATCTCAAATTAATATTTTAGTTTGATGGGAGGGGAGGTGGGGGTCATGGTTCCATGTTTCCATGTGGCTCCAACTTGCTGTGACTCTGTTGAGAAGACTTCCCTATGGAGTCACCACCCCCTCTCTGAAAACCAGTTGTTCGTAGAGGCGTGGATCCGTTTCTGGATCTGACTACATCTGTCTTAATGCCACAGTATCTTTTTTGCCACTGTCTTGACCATAGATCTGTAAGTCGTGGGATCAGGTATAAGCTCTCCAAATTTCTCCTCTTTATCTCCCCTCAGTTTTTAAAAATATCTTAAACCCTTTTCATGTCCACAGAAAGTTTATAATCAGCTTATCAATTCCTACACAAGAAGCCTGCTGCGATTTGGAATTGGACTGAATCTAGATCAGTTATGAGAACAGCGCTTGAAAGTTTTTCACTTCATGAACTTTGTACATCTGTCCATTTAATTAGATTTGTTTAATTTCTCTCAGTTAAATTTATTTCACTTTTTAATTCATTTCACTTCTTAGATCCACAGGATTTACCCAGTAATGTGAACTTTCATGGTAAATATTTTACCATCTTTCATCAAATTTATTCCCAAGTAATTTATACTTTTTTGTTATTTATGGATTTTTTTTTTTTTACATCTTGTTTTCTAACTGTTGCTAATATATAGAAATTCAGTTAGTTTTTATCTATTGACCTTGGATAGCTCATTTATCACTCTCTTTATCTCCAAAAAGATCAGTTTTCTAGAAACTGCTGTATTTTGAAAAGTTCTCATGTTTGTTGCTTGAGTGACTTTATTACAGAGACTACAAATGTGTCGTACAAAGTTCGAAAATCACTTGACCTGATTTCGAAATTTGGCTATGTTCTCATCCAAGCAGCTACGACAGTTAAGGGTTAAACCTTTGCTTTATCTCCTTTGCACACTTTTGCAGGTGAATCTGACACCAATGTGTATTGTGGTTTTTGGGGGGGGTTCTCGGATCCTTCTCATTCCTTTTTTTCCTGGTCCTTCCCAGTTGAGAACTGTGGTAAAGAACCTCTTCCTTCTGGTTGAGGATAGTGCAGTTGAAATTAGAGGCACAGGCAGGGTTGAAAGGTGTGGCACTATTTTGGATGTGAATCTGAGTAGCTCATTGATAAGCCACTTCTTTATGCTTTTGTAATATCGGGCTCTTAGTTGTAAAGGACAGAAACCCAACTCCAACTCATGTGAGTAGGGGAAACAGAGTTGTTTGGAGGTACCTGGGTGGCTCAGTTGGTTAAGCATCTGCCTTCATCTCAGGTCATGATCCCAGGGTCCTGCGATCAAAGCCCCAGAAGTGGGGCTTGCCTCTCCCCCTCCTCATGCCCTTGTGCTCGCGTGATCTCTCTCTCTCAAATAAATAAAATAAAATGATGCATCTTGAGTTTAAAAAACAACAACAGTTCATTGTTCCACTTAACAAGGATCTTGAGAACACAGATGGCTCTAGGCATGCTGGCTGCCAAACCTCATTGCTTCCTTTCCTGGGGGAAGGTGGGAGGCTCAGACTTCCCAGCAAGAGAGTTCCCCACAGGCTCTAACGGGAGAGTCTCAGGGAACCCTGGGGTCAGTCCAGCCCAGGTTAGGATCCCGTGCCAGAACCAGTCAGTGTGGCCAATTAGGAAATTAGATGCTCTGGCCAGGCTGGGCTGTGAGGGGCCATGGAGTTTGGTCACGCCTTCAAGGCTTAGAATGAAAATCTGTAAATAAGATGTTGGTGACTCAGGTTAACTGACATGGTAGTGGTGGGATTGGGGTTTGGGGTCTTCCTGCTGAAAGAAAATCGCTAAATTTTGTTTACTGTACAAGGAACACACATTTTAGCCTCTCAGACCTTCTTACCAAAATGGCAGTTGCTTTGAAGTGAGTTAACATGGGATTAATGAGACGTCTAAGAAGACAGAAGTCCTGTCTCGAGGTCTACCGAGTGGGCCTTCATAGTTCTCAAATACTCAGCACACTCTTCACTTAGAGACCCAATGCAGAAATGTGTCACCTGGCCCAGTAAACCGTTGGTAACTGGTTCAGGGTGGAGGTATCGGCAGCGAGCAGACACTCCTCTCCGGCTGTCCTTTCCGGCTGTCTGTCCTCACCAGCTGTCCATCCTCGGCCGACTCTCACTCGGGCAGGGCGAGGCCCTCGGGCTCCACTGAAGATCCCTGCCCGTCCTCACTGCTAGTGAGTGGCTGTGTCCTGTTTGGTCCCAAGAGGACCTGACAGGCTGCAATCTGTGAGGACAGATCCCTGACACAAAAGCCAGGACCCTCTGCCAGCGGCTTCTCCAAATCCAGAGGCGAGCGTCCCGGCCGCACGTGCATCACAGAGCAGTGTCATTCCCTGTGCCGGTTCCCTGTGCACCGGAGACTTCAGGCCCTCCAGCTACTGTCCATGTTGAGACCTTGAGGTTACTTTCCCAGGTATTTATTATCTCCCAGTACAGTCTCGTCATGCTGCTCGCTCTGGCATCGTTCCACCGTCAGGAAGGAAACCTCACTCAGACGGACAAGCCGGATTTTGTTCTTTACTTCCTCTGTTAAACCACCCCAGAGCAACCCTCCTGTTCATTTGCTCACTGGCGGCGTGTTTTTCACACCCGCTGCCCCCAGCTCTAACTTTTTCTTCTCCACACGCAGGAGTAGATGGTTCATTTCCCAGATTATTTCCACCCCATGGACAGTCCCAGGAGAACAGCTCCTCAAGTCAGAGTTTCCAGCTGTGTTTGTTTTGTTTTGTTTTTAATTTATTTGACAGATCGAGATCACAAGTAGGCAGAGAGGCAGGCAAAGAGAGAGGAGGAAGCAGGCTCCCTGCTGAGCAGAGAGCCCAATGCGGGGCTCGATCCTAGAACCCTGAGATCATGACCTGAGCCGAAGGCAGAGGCTTAACCCACTGAGCCACCAGGTGCCCCCCAGCTGTGTTTTAATGGGTTACCTACAATCCGACTCGTTACATGTGTCGAGTCCCTGCTGTATGCGTGCCAGGCTCTGTGCTGGACTCACAGAAAAATTGCAGGGGACAGGCTACTACACATAGAACACGTATTGACCTGGGCACTCGATCCCATCAGTGTTAGAACGTGGCTTCCATGTAGTTTTTGCTACGTGGAAGGGACCAACTACATGACAGAGGCAGTGTGACTGATTTTATTAAAAACATCTGCACCTGTCATGCCAGAGGTTATCAAAGACTCTGCGGATGTCCTAGTGAGACTTAGTACTAGTGTAGTCTTCATAGTTTGGGAGATCGTAAATCTCTAAATATTTGATTTCTGAAAAACTTAGCGAATAAGAAGCTATAACTTCCCCTGGGGAAGTAGGCATCTTATGAATTTTGAATAAATATTAAATAAAGCAGACGACCAAGCTGATTATTAATTTGATCTTTTAAAAATAAGGCAGGGCATCAAGGTGAAGCCCCACACTCCCACTGGTTCTCATGAAACAATTACTTACAAAACTAGTGACAGCTGTTTGGGGGGGTGGGGGGGAGGACTAGCTTCCCTTGGGGCCTTTTTATCTTTATTGAACTTTGCACCATATGAAGGTCTTACCTAGTCAAGAAAAGTAAATACTGAGGGGAGCACAGCTGGTTCAATTGGTGGAACGTGTGACTCTTGATCTTTGGGCTGTGAGTTCCAGCCCCACGCTGGATGTAGAGATTACTTAAAAAACAAAAAGTTTTGAAAAATTAAAAACTAAACAGGTGCCTGGGTGGCTCAGTCGTTAAGCGTCTGCCGTCAGCACAGGTCATGATCCTGGGGTCCTGGGATCAAGCCCCATGTCGGGCTCCCTGCTTAGCAGGGAGCCGGCTTCTCCCTCTCCCACTCCCCTTGCTTGTGTTCCCTCTCTTGCTGTGTGTGTGTGTCTCTCTCTGTCAAATAAATATATAAAATCTTTTTTTAAAAAAATAAAAAATAAATATTGAAAAAAATAGTAATTTTAAAGTTCCAGAAGACCAAAATAGTAATAATAGTTATCTCTAGAAATAAGGATTAATTTTTTCTGATCTGTATTTTCTAACATTTTTGCAATAGATCTTATTTTATAATTTTAAAAGTTATTTTACTGTAAGAAAGGGATTGCTCAGGGAACCTGTGTGGCTCATTGGGTTAAGCCTCTGCCTTCAGCTCAGGTCATGATCTCAGGGTCCTGGGATCGCGCCCATCGGACTCTCTGCTCAGCAGGGAGCCTGCTTCCTCTTCTCTCTCTGCCTGCCTCTCTGCCTACTTGTGATTCCCCCCTTTCAAATAAATAAATAAAATCTTAAAAAAAAAAAAAAAAAAAGGAAAAAGAAAGGGATTGCTCTAACCTGGTTATAATGTAGGGGTGCTTAAAATGTCTTTACTGTAGATTATTCGGCACTGAAACTGATGTACAGAGGGACTGTTTTACCCTATTTCAGAGTTAATTCATCATTTCACTAATTCCTACTTTATGTTCACCTTTGAAACTGTTTGACAGGTACTTGAAAAATCACTAAAACAAGTTACTTAGATTTTTTTTTTCTAATCCGTCTTTCAGACCGGAGGTGAACATTAAGTACAGTCCAGGAAATGGGTTTCCCTAGTGAATGGGAAACGCCCTCTAGTCAGGGTCTGACTTCTCGCAGAGAGAACAAACAGAAGAGTTTGCCTTTCTCTGCCTGACCCAGGATTGTGGCCAGGATAAAAACTAGTGGCCGTAAAGTCCCCTCTGAACACCGGACAGACCTCATACGTGTGGGACAGACCTCATCGTGGCCGCTTGTGGGAGTGTCTCAGTGTCCGCCAGACGTCGGGAACGCGGCTGTGCCTCTAGCACGGGGCCCTGGGCTGGTCGGCACATGCCATGCTAAGGCCATTTGTTGCTGTTCGAAATCATGTAAATGGCTCTACTCCGTGGTCTTTTTAATTCCTGCTTAATTTGTGCTGGGGACCAGATGGTGCGACTGAAAGTTGCTGTGGAAAACCAAGCAGACTGCAGCAGCAGGAAAACTGCAGGAAGACCGAGCTGGGAGTGGGGGCGGCTAACAACACTGATCTGTTTTCCAGAAGCCTCAGTAACTAAAACGCTGTGATAATGGGCCATGACCTGACCCTAATACATAACTTCTACAAACAGTCCATCATGCTGGTCCCCACACCAGTGACAGAAAGACGGGCACTGATGTGGGGGCAGCTGGGGGAGTCGGCCTCCCAGGTCCCGTGGCAGGCTGGGCACACTCCACAGAGCTGCAGGTAGAGGGACTGGGGGGCGCGTCCCTATCACGGTGTCGTCCCTCATCACGGTGCCGGCAGGACTGGCTTCTCCCGAGGCCACTCCCAAGGCTCCCCCGGGCCTGTCTGTTCTTCATCCGCCTTCCTGCAGAAACACTGGTCCCGCTGGCTTAGAGCCCATCGTGGGGGGGTTCCTTACAAATTCACGGCCTCCCTGAACACGTGACCTCCAGTCACGGTTACTGTGCGGTCCTGGGGGAAGATATCAGCGTGCGCATTTGGGGGACGCATATCGGCCCCTGTCACACTCACAAGCTCTGTCTTGTCCTCTGTTCTCAGGACCAGGTGATGTATGAAGCTCTGCAGCGGTCCCTCAGCCGGTGACCCCGGCGGCAGCGGGCCCTGGAGCAGGTCAGTGTGTCCAGCCGGCCAAGCTGCCGCTTGCCACCTGATGCAGAGGGCGTCCCTTGTGAGCGCGTTACTCCCGGAGTGATGTGGCCTGTTGGAGCCGAAGACTCTTTCCGTCTGGCTAGCTGGGCGCGGGAACACCCTCCCTTCTCTTTAACAACAAGAAAGATGTTTAACTGTTAAACTAAACTGATGACTTTTTTTAAATAAAATTTTGAAAACAGTCTCGAGTGTACTTCAGCAGAGTTGCGATCACAGTAAAAAGAACTTTGCCCTAAGCCATCTGAGTGTAAGTTGCCTGCTCGAGGCCCGGTCACCCCCAAACACTATGATGTACGTCTCCCGCGCCCCAGGCTCCCCCGATAGCCAGCCGTCACACTCAGGAAACCAGCTGTGAGACGTGGCCGTCCCGTGGCCCCCCAGCTCTGCCAGGCCTCTCTCTCCAGCTGCCCCAGGTCGTCCTTTTGACAGAAGGGCCAGGAGTGAGCTGTTCAGTCTGTTCCTGTTTCGCTCCCGTTCCCTCAAAGTTGGAGCACTTCCCGTCTCCTGACTTCTGACTCTCTGGAAGGTTCCGGGCCAGTTACTTTGTAGAAAGCCATCAGCAGTTTGTCAGTGGTATCCTCATAGACCCACCCCAGGTACGCAACTGTGGCAGGACTTTGATGAAGTGTGCTGTGTTCTCACTGCGTCCTGTCTGGTGGTGCCGTCGGGGTTTGTCCCGCTCCTGACGCAGTCCCTGTGATCCCGTGGGAGGGTGGTCCTGCTGGGCTGCTCACACGTGGCTCTTCTGTGGAGGGCAGTGCTGGAAACCATGAGCGACTCCCTTCCTTGTGGAACATGCGACTCTCAGGTTGCCCTGGGTCTGGCCGGTTGGGAGCCCCTCCCTTGCCTGTGACAAGTCCCTGCAGCGTTCGCAAGGGCCGCGTCTGTGTTTGCTATCATTGCTCATTCGCTGTGCTGCTTGCGGCGTGATGTCACTGCAGACATGGGGCACCTGCCTTCTTTTCCTTCCATTCTGCACTCCACCTCACGCTAAGGAAATGTTTGTGCTACTTTGAAGAAGAATCAGTGGGGGCGCCTGGGTGACTCTTGGTTTCGGCTCAGGTGGTGATCCCAGGGTCCTGGGCTCGAGCCCCACATCATGCTCCCTGCTCAGCGGGGAGCCTGCTTCTCCCTCTCCCTGCCCCTGCTTGCTCGCTCTCTCTCTCTCTTAAATAAATAAAATCCCCCCACCGCCGCCGCCCAAAATGGAGAAGCTCCAGCAGATGAAGTTTCCAGCAGAGATCATTAGCTTCTCTTCCCTCCGTCCCAGCACTTGCTCTTCCTCCTGGTCACCCGAGCTCAAGCCTTGAAGGGTGTTCAGTTCTGAGCGGTGGTCAGGTCTCTGTTACACAGACGTGTTTCTGCAAACTCCCCTTCCCTTGGCCTCAAGGGCTCAGCCTCGCGCTGCCATTACCTTTCCTTATTGACCGGGGTCTGCTGGGCCTCCCGTTCCAGTCTCGCAGACACTGAAGCCAGGGCCGCCTTTCCAAAACACTCCTAAATGACATGGAGACAGAGGGTCGGGTCCCTCAGGCCTGACCTCCAGATCCAGCCTCCATGAGGAAGAGCAAAGGGCTAAGACTCTGGGCCTTGAGGAGTCTTGCAGGGCTGTGGGGGGCGGGGGTTGCAGCCAGCAGAGACTGGACCCAACCAGTCTGCACCACCGTGGGCCCCAGCGCTGACCCCTCACCGGCTTTCCTCCTCATGACCAGGTGCTAACTGAGCATGTTCACAGACACGCCACTCATGAAGAAGCATGATGTTTGGGTTCGCAGGTGCTAATAAACCCATAAACCCGGCCCATACACGCTTTGCTGTGACTGACCTCCCCGCCAGAGGCCCCTTTCCTCTGCACAGCTCCCTCCACCTGGACCTTAACCCCAGCAGCCTCGCCTCGAGCTCCTGTCAGCCTCTAGTCAGTTCTCCTGGGGTTCGGTTCTCAGCCTGAACTCATTAGTCTAATTATACACGGACCTTCGTGCTGTGACATCAGCCCACCCTCAGCGCCTGCCCTGTCTCCCCACCCCAGTCCTGACTGATGTGCACTCATTCCAGGGAAGCTCATTGTTCTCAGAGCTTCTGCTGGGGAGGCCCCCACTCCCTGGAGCGCCTCCTGTGTCCCGACCCACCCAGCGCAGGGCGTCCGGGGCCTGAAATACCACTTCCTGAGAAGCTTTGCCTCATCACTCCCTCTGCTTGTGCGTGGGCCGAGTTTCGTGCTGACGTGGCCGGTGGCGCCCACATAGGATCCTCCTCAAGCGCGAGACCCACGTTCTCCCACGTTCTCCACGCGGCGCCCAGACCCCTTCCTGCCTCCGTGGCACTCGGAATAAGAACAAAGTAACTGTTGGGACGCCTGGGTGGCTCAGTTGGTTAAGCGGCTGCCTTTGGCTCAGGTCATGATCCCAGTGTCTTGGGATCAAGTCCCATGTCGGGCTCCTCGCTCCACGGGGAGCCTGCTTCTGCCTCTGCCTCTGCCTGTCACTCTGCCTGCCTGTGCGCTCTCTCACACTCTAACAAATAAGTAAATAAAATCTTTAAAAATTAAAAAAAAAAAATAAGGGTGCCTGGGTGGCTCAGTGGGTTAAGCCGCTGCCTTCGGCTCAGGTCATGATCTCAGGGTCCTGGGATCGAGTCCGCGTCGGGCTCTCTGCTCAGCAGGGAGCCTGCTTCCTCCTCTCTCTCTCTTCGGGCTCTCTGCTCAGCAGGGAGCCTGCTTCCTCCTCTCTCTCTCTGCCTGCCTCTCTGCCTACTTGTGATCTCTCTCTGTCAAATAAATAAATAAAATCTTTTAAAAAATAAAATAAAAAAAAATAAGAACAAAGTAGCCGTTGAGTTGCATAGCCAATCTCTTCCCCACAGGAAGCTGCGTTAACACCGGGGAGATCTGATGTTTCCACCAAGGTGTCTACCCAGGTGGGACCTGGTAGCTCCGAAGAGGAGCCCGTGGGACTCTTGGGGGCGCGTCATCTGCTGCAGGGTTATTGCTCAGAAGGATTCCCAAAAAAACACTTGTCCCCGGCTGAGCAGCCCGAGTGTGCCCAAGACTCTCAGAAGACACTGTTGTGGGAGTTGGGCCTGCATGAGCATTCTCTAAAACAGAAGACTTTAAAGATTTTTTATTTATTTATTTGACAGACAGAGATCACAAGTAGGCAGAGAGGCAGGCAGAGAAAGTGGAGGAAGCAGGCTCTGTGCTGGGCAGAGAGCCTGATGTGGGGCTCGATTCCAGAACTCTGGGATCATGACCTAAGCCGAAGGCAGAGGCTTTAACTCACTGAGCCATCCAGGCGGCCCTAAAACAGAAGGCGTTAAAAAGAGATGATGTGTGTATGTTTTACACCAAAATTCTAATTATCTTGTTTTGCGCAGACAGGAGCACAGGCTGTCCCACTCTGGCAGGATGTGAGGGAGCCTGGTGAGCGGAGTCTGGGTTCTCTGGAGACTCCAGGAAATTTTGCTGGCTTGAACTTTGTCAGAATTAACCGTGTAGAATGCAAAGTGAGTGTCACGATCACCAGGGGCTTGAGAAGTGCAGACACTGAGTGAAGGAAGCAGCTGTGGCACCCAAGGAAATCGTGTTTCAAGGTACAAGGTGCTGTCTAGAAAGGGGATCAGCAAATTAACTCGATAAGCACTTTGGGGGCACCTGCTTCATGTCTGCTGGGTTTCAGCTGCCTCCTTGATTTTTCCCAGCTCACGAAGAACTTACAGTCAGATTTTCCAGCCCTCGATTGCCACACTCAGTTCATGGTCCAGCTTAGATTCACTTATTGGAAATGCAATTAGGGCGCCTGGGTGGCTGTCAGTTCGGCGTGTGCCTTTGGCCCAGATCATGATCCCGGTGTCGGTGTCGTGAGACTGAGTCCCGCATTGGGCTCCCTGCTCAGCGGGGAGTCCGCTTCTCCCGGTCCTGCTGCTGCTCCCCCTGCTCGTGCATGCGCGCTCTCTTGCTCCCAAATAAATAAATGAGTCTTTAAAAATAAATAAACGATAAAGTAATGGATGACCTGTCTTTGAATTCAAGCGGCTAGTATCAGAGGCCTCAGGCAGCAGCCGCTCAGTGGACGTTGAGCTTGTGCGGAACGGTCGAGTGTTTAAATGGCTGTCGGGTCTTTCCGAGGAGCTCGTTGTCAGTGGGCTCCTAGGGCAACATGGAACCACAAAGGTGAACATGGGAACCGTGACGATACAGTGGAATGCGTGGTTTGCCTGCTTATAGTGGAAGCTGTCAACTCTACGTGTAAAAGAACAGCGCTTGGATAACCATGAGCAAGTTGCTGTTTTTGTGGGTAACCTAGTCCAAGCAGAAGGACTCCCTGAGCGCCCCTTGCTTGGATTCTCCACCCACGTGGCCAGCCTCCCTCCACCTGTCCCCGCCCACGCCTCCCACAGTGGATTACTTGGAAGGGAATCTGAGACAATGTATCATTTACTCCATAGGTATTTTAATTAAGTGATTTTTAAGTACGGAGGGTGGAGGCGAACAAACAGCGCCTTTATTGTTCCTCCTCTGCAGTGAAAGATGGAAGGAATCAGGCAAATGGGGAACTCCCGGGACAACAGAAGGCGCCCACCTCTCTGCGGCAGTGTCAGAGGCCAACTTGTGTCTTCCAGGCTCTGGAGAACAGTGACCATGTCCCCACAGGGCCACCTCCAGGGGTCTGAGCACATCCGGCTCCACGGCCCTGTGGATTTTGTCTTAGAAAATATTACCAGCAGCTTCCCGAGTTGTAATGCCACAGCAGGCATTTGAATCATCTGTCAGTGTTTCTCAACTCAGGGTTACACAAGAATCACCCAAGGCTTTTCAAAAACATGCCACCTGGGCCTCACCGTGGACGGGCTGAATCAGAGTCGCTGGGTGGGGAGCAGGGAATCTCGCTCACACACTCTCCCAGGCGATTCTGATTCCCAAACCCCCACCCCGAGGAGGACCCCCAGAACCCCACTCTCGCAGTTGAAAGGTGGGGAGCCCCAGGAAGGAATTGTGCGGGAACACACGCTAGTGACGCCCAGGGTGGAAATGCGTGGCCAGTGTGTTCTGCAACCACAGGGGCTCGCCAGCCTTGAGATGGGGGAGGTGATGATCTGGCCCCCTTTTAGATTGCTCTCGCCATGGTTTACCCCCAGCAGTGCATGGGCTGTGGCGGGGACAGAGAGCTGACTCAAATGGGCTGTAGCCCCGGTGCCTCTTCTCCCGGTCACAGAGCTCGCCTGAGTGCATATCCCTTGGCCCCAGAGGGGGGAGCAGGACCAGGGACTCCCTGCCCGGCCTCCTCAGCACCCACAAATAGCTCGCACACCCTCTCAGGCTGCAGTCCCCTGTGGAGGGAGCCAGGCACCCAGGCCTCATGTCCAGATTCCAGGTGGTAAGACTCTGGATGCACTCCCCCATCGTGCAGAGGGCCTGGGGTTGCCATTCTCTTGTGGCAGGTTTTCCACGAGCAGGCCAGTGCGAACCTGAGTTCTTCCAGGCATGGACTTGACCTTCCCTAGGCTTCTGCAACCCCGAGCCCAGTGGCAGGCCCTCTTCCGGGAGCCTCTGGGTAGGTGTGATGGGTCTAGGGCAGCCTGAGCACAGGTCATCACAGGTCATGACCACAGAGCAGTGTTTGAAACATGAAGACGGAACACCCGCCATGTGCTTGGCTCACTTCTCTGTCCTTCTGTCCATTCCCTGGAGTACTGAGCATCTTGCTTTCCAAGCACCTGAGCACACAGACTTCAGCCTCTGGCAGCCAGCGCGAGTCTGGAGGCAGAAAGGCCAGAGCAGCCCACTCTGTTCTGAGCATCTCGCTGCTGGACAGGTAGCACCTAGATCACACGGTGCCCTGCATGTGCCTCCCGGGAACCCTCAGGGCACCCCATGGAGAATGAAGCCAGGCTCTGCTCCAGCTGCCCGTGGGGACCGGCATCCAGTGGGGCATCAGGATCCTACAAAGTGAGGCTCGGACCTGCTCAGCTTTTCGGAACAACTGTAGGTTTGTTGCATATCCACACATGGGTAAGACCAAGCAGTGAGTCAAAGAGCTACTGCATCATCTCACTTGTATGGGGAATCTAAAAAACAAACTGACACAGACGCCTGAATGCAGAGGACTGATGGTTTGGGTGAAGGGGGATCAAGAGCACAAACTTCCAATTACCAATAAGTCGCGGAAATGCAAGCACAGCATGGGGAAACCGGTCAGTAGCATCCTAACAACATCATGTGGTTGCCCAGGGCGAGGACTGCGGAACGTATAGAATCGTCGAATGTATGTTCTGCACCTGAAGTGAATATAACATTGTATGTTAACTCCAATTTTATTTTTTTATTTTTATTTTTTAAAGATTTTTTTTTTTATTTATTTGACAGACAGAGATCACAAGTAGGCAGAGAGGCAGGCAGAGAGAGAGAGAGAGATAGGAGGAAGCAGGCTCTCCGCTGAGCAGACAGCCCGATGTGGGGCTCGATCCCAGGACCCTGGGATCATGACCTGAGCCGAAGGCAGAGGCTTTAACCCACTGAGCCACTCAGGCGCCCCTGTTAACTCCAATTTTAAAAGCATTTTCTAATTAAAAGATTTGGAGGGCACCTGGGTGGCATCTGACTCTTGGTTTCAGCTCAGGTCATGATCTCAGGGTCGTGAGATAGAGCCCCGCGTCGGGCTCCCTGCTCGGCCAGAAGCCTGCTTCTCCCTTTCCCACTCCCCCTGCTTGTGTTCTCTTCCTTGCTGTGTCCCTCTCTGTCAAATAAATAAATGCAATCTTAAAAAAAAAAAAAAAAAACTTCATAAAAACAAAGATGCACAGATGTCAATATAATGGTCCCCTCTGGGAGGGCTGCCCAGGGGTCCTCTGTGATGTGTGTTCTGGTTCATTCTTTCTTTGTCCACTTTACTGAGGCGCAGATGCATCCAGAAAGCTATGCAGCCTTGTTTACGACTTGATGAGGTTGGAGATAAGGACCCACCTGTGAAACCATTGCAACAGCCTGTGCCATAAATCTGTCAGCACCTCCCGCCCTCTTAATTAATTTCCTTATTTGTGATAAGAACAGTTGACACAAGATGGACTGTCCTTCTGAACTTGTAAGTAGTATAGTTACTTGTAACTATAAAACTTGTAACTTGTATAGTTAATAAGCACGGGCACTGCCCAACACCATCGTCGTTCTCATGGTGCGACGCAGACTTTGTACCCCCGACTGGCGCCCCCTGTGCCCCCTCACCCTCGCTTTGTTTCTGTTAATGATTCTCTAAGGTGTATGTATACATTTTCCGTGCTTTCCTGTATTTATGACATATTTCCCAGTGAAAACAGAGATTCAGGGATTGCTTTTAGGAAAAGCAAGCCAGCCAGGTGGGCAGAGGGATGGTGATTATCAGGCTCTAAGTCACGGAGCCAACTTTCTGTGTGTTCAGGCCAGCAGACAGCAACCGCAGGATGGGCAGAGCTGGGCGGCGGCCAGCCCTGAGTCACCGAGCAGACGTGCTCGCCTGCAGGGGTCAGCTGGTGCGGATGCATGCGTGCCTGCCCGCTGCACAAGATGAGATCTGTGCGAGTGGTTTCAGAACAGACAGACAATGCCTTTGTCTCCTCGCTGTCTGCTTTTCCTTCCCCTGCAGCCACCAGGTGTATGTGGAGCTCACACACCTTCTCTTCTGTTGCCGTGGGCCTCGTGGGGCCCGCCAGGTCTCAAAGGAAGGAGATGATTTGGCAATCCTGTCGGGTCTCCAACCATGAGAGCCTGTCCCAGGTTCCCACAGCAAATGGAAATCAGCCAAGTTCACAGACTCCTACTTGAGTCTGGCGGCCACCGTCTGAAGGGCAGAAACGTAACTGGGAGGAGAGGTTTCACTCATCTGCTCAACAGATATTTATGGACAGGCACGTGCCATGAGCCAAGCCGGGCTCCATGCCGGTCACTGGCGGTACTGCTCTAGCAGAACCCCAGCCTGTCATATGATCTCTCCCGGGGGTGGGGAGCAAGGTCGGTGAGCCAAGAACACATCGCACAGAGCAGGGGCAGGGGTTGAGCGGGCAGGGGCCACCGGGGGCTAGTGCACTGCGGTATGCAGACAGGTCATGCGAGGGAATGCGCTGGGCAGCAGGAACCACGGGGCAGCCTCTGTGCGGGCTCTGAGTGTGACCTCCGACCTGGCCTCACACCACCTCAGAGACCAGGGGCCCCCCAGTCAAGGGAGGAAAGGCTGTCCACTTAGTCCCAGCGTTCCACCAGCTTTTTCATCAGAAGTTTGAAAAGTAGGGGCGCCTGGGTGGCTCAGTGGGTTAAAGCCTCTGCCTTCGGCTCAGGTCATGATCCCAGGGTCCTGGGATCGAGCCCCGCATCGGGCTCTCTGCTCAGCAGAGAGCCTGCTTCCTCCTCTCTCTCTGCTTGCCTCTTTGCCTACTGTGATCTCTGTCAAATAAATAAATAAAATCTAAAAAAAAAAAAGTGTGAAAAATAGTGATGCGCGGCCTTGGGGCTGAATTTTAACCCATTCGGTTCTCCCAGGCCCCCTGGGTGGGAGGTGTTGCTCTCGTCCTGGTAAGTAACCCTAAAGCACGCAAGGAGCTGGCCGCAGCCAGAGGGCACCCAGGCAAGTCTCCCCCACTGAAAATCCCTTTCTTCGAGGAAACAAAGCACAATTATGGGAAGTTTAAAGGTCTAAGGTTTAAATAATGCTGCAAGTGTAGTCACAAGGCAGAGCAGTGACTCATCCAAGGAGAGAGGCTCGAGTCCTCGGAAGTGCTGGCTGCGGGTCAGCTGGACGAAGGGGAAGTCCAGGGCCCGGGTGGAGTGACCAACTCAGGAGCCAGAAAACGTCTGTCATATACGTGCGGACGACTCTGCCATTTATTTTTCTGTGGCTACAGGAACTCCTAGAAATTGATGGGAAAGTGGAAAAAGGGTATACAAGCCATCCATAATCTCATTTTCAAACACCACCACTGTTACCATTTTTCGAACGTTTTTCCCCAAGTTTGCCTCTGGTCGGATGGGTCGAGTGGTCTTGTCCCTGATCCAAGATTACCGTCGCTTCCCGTGAAGTTGGTCTTGTGTTTCTGCCTGGTGGGTCACCTGCCTCCTTTCCTACCATCAGTCCAGGAGGCAGAGGGGCCTTGGGACAAATCTGTCTGCCTCGCCCCTTCCCCAGAGGCACCTGCCGGCAGGGACACTAGCAGAAATGTTGCCCCCAGCTCTGCAGGCCATTCCGATCGTTGGGACATCCCCTTCCTGAAGCTTGACACCCAACGCCACGGGAAGCTGATGAGAAGCAGAGCAGACTGGGCAGGTCACTCAAGGTCCGTGGAGTTTCTTTTTGTCTGTTTTGTTTTTTATTTTTATTTTTATTTTTTAAAGATTTTACTTATTTATTTGGGACAGAGAGCACAAGTGGGGGGAGGCAGAGTGAGAGGGAGAAGCAGACTCCCTGCTGAGCAGTGAGCCTGTTGCAGAGCTTGATCTCAGGACCCTGAGATCATGACCTGAGCCCAAGGCAGACACTTAACCTACTGAGCCCCCAGCTCCCCTGTTTTGTTTTTTAAATCCTCTTCTTTGCTGTTGGTGAAAACACCCAGGACTTTCCCGCGCATACAGTGCTCCTTGTGGTCTGTCTGCGTCTGCTTTGGCCGCGGCACGGCTTGAACGACAAAGGCTGCTGGTTGCTGTGTTGGTCTCTGGGAATCTGGGACCAAGGTGGCGGCAGGGCAGGCTTCATGTTGATACTGGATGCAGTTGCGTTCTCTCCACGGGGCCCACGGCCTCCTCTCCATGCTCTGGCAGCTCCCCTCCAATTTGGGCACAGGTCCAGCTCGGGGCCCTGATACCACCACGATGGTGTCGGGGCTCCGGCCCTGAACACTGGGAACACACACATTGGGTCTCTGACCCTGAACAATTTCATGACCAGCCCTCTGCATCAATAAAGGGTGAAGGGTGGCAACCAGCTTCTCAGGACCCCATTTGGGGACAGTCCGCCTCATGCCATGCTCCCGGCTTCCCCCAGCCCCTTGGCAGCCTGGCAAAGGGGAGGGAGCACAGGTCTGAGCACAAGAGCTCGCTGAACTTCAGCAGGAGCATGGGGGGCATGCGGGGCTGTAACCGAGAAGCAGGTATGAGTCGGATGGCCTCAGAGAGCGATGTGCATGTGAAGAAGATAAAGCAGACCCGAGTTTGTGGGGCGCTCTTCAAGAAGGACATGTGTGGCTCCGTGAAAACACAGGGAACAGCCTTCAGTGCCCGGCTCCTGCCCGCTCTGGGGGCCTGGGTCCCCGTCACGTTGGGACCTTCCTGGGTCTGCCTCAGGGTCTCCTCTGTCCCCTCCCCCGCAGCAGATGGGTGGTGTCCCCAGCAGACACTGTCAACCGGAGATGCACGGGAGTTGGCAGACATACACCCCACTCCCTCACCCTGCACAGGGACCTTTAAAAGACTGTTCTTGTAAACGTGGACCCAGAAGACAGAACAAATGGAAGGCTGCGTGAATTGCTCCCACGGCAGGGCTCTAGAGACACGTCTACCCAGGCTCCTGGGGCTACCTCTGCCCTTTGCTGACACCATTCCATGTCCCCCAGGGATCACCCTCCAAACACAGCTGTCTGTACCCACATTCTTGCCTCAGGTCTGCCTCAGGAGAAACCCCACGTCAGGCAGTGGGTGAGGAAAGGCGTCGTGCGAGCCCCGAGGGCAGGAAAGGAAGGGGCCTGGCCAAGATCCAGGCTCCTGGCCGCGGTGCCCAGAGGCCCTGCAGTCTCAGAGTCCTGAGCATGTGCGGGGCAGAAAGCAGACACTGTGGCTGGAACACGCTTGTGTGTGGGGGACCTGAGGCTGCCTCCCACGGGGCCTCAAGAGCCTGTGCATGCACGTCTGTGTGTGTGTGTGTGTGTGCGCGCGCGCACGCATGGCTATGCTCGCCCACGTGTGTGGGGGTGGTGTGGCAGGGGGGCGTGGTGAAAGGCGGGTCCTCCCATGGCCCCACCCACCCCACCCCTGGCCACTGGCACGTCTGCACTTACTGCACATGTTCGTGGCCAGCCGTGGCTGGAAAACCCAGTCTCATGGGGCCATTCCAGTCCGAGGACAAGTGTTTATTCAAATCGGGTACATTGAAAACCTGTGAATTACCAGGATCTCGCTCCTAGGTCTCCGGGAGGTGGCCAGTCACGGATGCATAGCCTCAGTGCACAGCCCAAGCCCCGGAGCCCTGGCGGCGGACAGACCAGCAGACACCGCGCAGCCAGGACTGTCTCTCGTGTCTCCCCTCTGACCCCTGACAAGTGCCTGGCCACTCCCGCCAAAACCAGGCCTCCCATGGAGTGTCTATTGTGGGTATCGATGGGCCGTGAAGAGCCGGGCTTGCTTTAGAGAGGAAACACCCAACCACGTTCACAGAAAGTGGAGTGGGGGCGCTGGGGTGGCAGGAGGGGGCAGTGGGGAGCTGTTTGTCAGGTGTGCGTGCTCCGTTTTGGGGCTGGGACTGTTCTGGGGCTGGGCTGAACAGCAACGCGAACATTCCTAACACCACTGACCTGCACAACCTGCCCACTTAGAAACGGGTATGAGGGTAAGCTTTATGTTACGTGTTTTTACCCCAATTCTTTTAAATTCTTAAAAAAAAAAAAAAAGAAAAGCAGCTCCTAAAGCTCCTATAAGAGTTTGGGCAGCACGCAGTAACCACTGTGGTTTGGAACAATCCTGACAACCAGTTTCAACACCTTGGCGTTCCCAGTGGCAGCAGGAGCCATCCCAGTGGAACCCGGGCAGTGACGGTGCCTTTACCCGACGATCCCACAAACCATCCCAGCAGTGCTGGGAGGTGACTGAGGATGGGCAAGCTGCTCGGAGCAGTTATAACCTGCCCCAGGCACACAGGCTCCGAGGGCCTGTTTTTCTTCCCCGTTGCTCTCTGAGATGTGTAGAGCTGACACGGTGTCCTCGCAGTGCCCCCAGACACCGGTGACCTGGCTGGGGTCCCTTCCCAGGTCTCTGCCCTGGGCCCTGCAGCTGGGTCTGCAGCCAAGGCTTATAAACCTGGTCAAGCGGACTGGGGCTCTGGTGTCCCTGCACCCCGTGTCCGCCCACCTTTCTTGTTTTGCAATCTGGGCCCAGGTCCTGCCGGCTTTTCCCAGATTGGCTGTGTGACATCCCCTGCAGAGCAGCCTTGCTCGGAAAGCCATGTGCTCGGAAAGCCGTGTGCTTCGGAGCCTGCTCTGAAAACTGATGACATGTGCCCTGACGGCCGCAGGAACACTCCTCGGAGAACACGTGGGGGACTTCTCAGGCCACTCCCTGAGTGGCCCGCCTATTCTGTCCTTGGAAACTACAGGTGTCAGACTCTTTGGGGAGAGGGCTCCAAACTCAAGAAAAATGTCACAGACTTTGAATTTGTTTTGTTGATTGGAAAATGAGAACGATACCAGTGTGAGGGCTGACAGCACGTGGCGGGTGCAGCCCATGCCTGGCCCCCCACCCCCATCCCCAAGCAGGAATTCCCTGGGAATTAGCAGCACCGGCGCCCCCAGTGACCTTTACTCAGAAAAGTAGTTTGGCCTGCAACATGTGGTTCTGTGAGGCGGTGACGACTGCCCTACACCTGCTCACGTTCATGTGCTCAGCCAGCTTGCACAGAGCCAGGAGCGCCATGGTCTGGAGCAATGCCACTGACTTCCTGGGGAAGCGCAGCCAGGAATCTGAGCTGTCTCCGGGAAGGAGGTGGGAAGCCTGGCGAGAGGGTGGAACCGGGCCCTCGGCCCTCAGCCCTCGGCCCAGGAAGAACATCCTCCTGACCAGACCCAGGGTTCCAGGCTGGATGGCCCAGTGCGCTCCATCTGCCCAGGAACAGGGAGAGGCGCCTCAGGCAGGGTAGGGGCAGGAGGACCGGAGCTGGGAACATGCCTCGGAGAGTACACTGGCTGGCCAACCCGATGCAGGGTGCCGGACTTTGGCTCTCATCCTCCTCGAATTAACCCAGGATAAAAGATCACGTACTTGACATTGAGTTAAAAGGACAATGATGGCTGCATTCCAAGAGGGCAGAGATTTTCCTAGTGCGTGATCCTGCTTCTCTGCTCCGTCACCAGAGAGATACATGAGGCTGCCCAGTATGCCGGGAACCAAGGGACCATGGATATTTGGTTTTGGGTTTTGGCCCATCCCGTGGAAGCACATAGCCCCTGTCAGGCTGGGAGGGGTGACACCCCCTTGCGCCCAAATCTCTCGGCAGCTACCTGGGAGGGAAATGTGGGGCCTCAGCCACTAACCCGATGCAGGACTGTCCTGTTCCCTCTGTGACAGATGGTTCGTTCCCCTGGATCTCCTCCAGGCCTTCCTGATGGCCTGTTCCAGCCGCCATGGGGCGGGGGGGGAGATCGCAGAGCCCTCCCTGGATTTGCACACTGCTGATCTATGGGGATTTAGAACCCAGCGCCGAGGGCCACGCAGTTCTTCTAGGCCTTTCCCACAGAGGATTTCCGAGCCAAGGAAACTGTGCACACACCGTTGGTGTTTGTGCAGGTCCTACCCTGAGGAGAAAAGGCCAGGCTTGTGCCCCAGACTCAGGAAGGGGCCCTGCCGGACAGCAGCTCAGGCCGGGGCCCTACCCCTTGCTCTGGGTCTTGTGTGCCGAATCACCCCAGCCTGTGCTCGTGGCCACTTGCCCAACGGCACTGGTGCTTTTACATGTGGGCGTCGGGAAGCTTCCCTCCGCTGGGTCATCGGCTCCTCCAGAGCGGGCTTGGCAAGCACAGAGCCCGTTTTTGTCAGACACCGCACCCATTCTCCTCTTCCCTCAGCCCTGTCATTAACTTCCCAGGAAGCGTGCCAGCCTGCCCTGCCCTGCACGTCCTGCCCCTTCTCCCCCTCGGGGCGGCCCCCAGGCACTGTGCCCTCCTCAGCCGGAGCCTCGGCCCCGCGGGGTGCGCTGCCCTCCCCCTCCCGCCTCCACACGGGCCTCTGAGAGGGTCTTTGCTTCTCCTACCCTGGGGTTTCTGAGGGGTGTTCAGGGCTTGCCGGCCCGTCCTCGTTTCCCTGCTTCATTCTACGTGACTCAGCTTAGCTCCTGGAAGACTTTCCCAGCCAGACAAGAAGCGACACATTTCCTTGTCTGAACATGGAGTCTCCAAGTCAGCCGGGCAGGTGGAGGGGCGGGCATGTGTCTCTCTGGCCGTTTCTTCCTGAGCCGGCATGCAGGGTCCCTCCCTGGCCAGCCCCGCACAGGGTACACGTGACAGTGACTTGCAGGGCGGGTGTGGCATTGGTGGCTGCCCTGAGTTCCCTCGCCCCAGCCACGGCCACGAGGGCTCCCGTTTCAGGCACTGATTTTGGATTCCATACGCAATCCCAGGGCTGGCGCATCGGCTCCTTTTTTGGGGCCCCGTTTTGTCCGCATCCTCACTGCCTGATGCAACGCTGGCCACGAGCCCGCGGAGTGAATAGGAAATGCGCTTTTGCTATGAATTTACCTGTTAATGTCCCACAGCAAAGTTTAGATGGGCCTTCTGCTCAGCTTCTGCTCAGGGGCTGGGGCCTGGTGCTGCACACCGTGATGGGCTGGGCACAGTCACGTAGGCGACAGCAATGCCCTCATGAAGGTGGCCGGCGTAAATACTGAGCCTTCCTGGCTGGGCTTGTCGGCAAAGGCGCCGGCCTATGTCAACATCGGGATCCTTACCTGCCTCGGGGGGGCCGGCAGCCCTGCCACCTCCACACTGGCGCCCCCAGAAGAGGATGCGGGCACACAGAAGGAAGAATCTCAGGAGGCCGAGGAGGCTGTGGACTTGGGTCCTTTTCACTAAACCTCTTTTGTAACGTGTTCTGTAAAAAACCAAACTCTAAAAAAAAAGACTTTGAGTTTGTTAGAAGTCAGACCCCCAAGATACAGTCTGACCCGCAGGCTCACCGGAGAAGGGTGGCTGGCAGCAGAGGGAACACGTTCTTTCCCACGCCCGTCCACGCCGGGCTCCGACGCTTCTGGCTCTCCAGCCCCACGGTCAGAGCTGCAGCTCACTCAGCGTGGCCTCGGGCCCCTTGACTCCATCCCGCTGAGCCTGTCTTCTCCTGTCCACGATGAGGATAGGAACAGTGCTCTATCCAACGGGGAAGGATCGGTAAGCTAGTGCAGGCCCAGCAGAGGGCAGGGAATCTCGGCAAATGTCCACTGTTCGCAGTACACCCCCCTCCAAGGTCAGCCACCTGCCCTCCAGCTTCTGCTGTTCTGCACGTGGCTCTCCTTTTATTCCCCGCTTGTTGACCCTGCGAGGTCTGGCAAACAGAAGTAAAGATCTTCCTGCCCTTCAGGAGTGACTGCCTCTTGGGGAAACAAACTGCACATTTCTAAACAGTATGTGGGGCCACACAATCTTCTGGCCACACTCTAAAAAGAGTGGCGGCTGACCTGCCAGGGAGTGGGAAAGGGCTGCAGAGGCCTGGCATGAGCTCCGAAGATGAGCGAAGCAGACCAGAGGAAAAGATGCAGGCAGAGGAGAGTTGTGCAAAGCCACAGAAGGATTTCTCATGCCCAACCCTGGTGCTCTAGAGGTGCTAGGCCTAGCTTTCCTACCGCCCCCTAAGAGTCCTAGATCTCTCTTTGGAAAAGTCACTGCCAGGGGCAGAAACGATGGGCTGAATTGGCAGCTGGGCACTGGACTGGTCAGGAGACCTGCCACCCAAATGAGAACTGGTAACGTGACAGCCAACAGCAGGTCTGGGGAGGGAGGACAGTGTGCGCACCATGGCCCCATGGTAACTGGGCTCAGAGAAGGCCAAGCCAGATGGGGAGCTGAGTGAAACCAGTGGCTCGAGTTCTGCAGGCAGGGAGAGTGGGAGGCCTGCCTGCCAGAGAACATAGTCAACTTAATGCATCACATCCATGGGTGCGTTTCCCAGATGCTGTTTCACTGAGCGAGGGTGTTTGAATTGTAGAGTGGGTGCTATTATCACTCTCGACCGTGAACTCAATGGTTCCTGAAGCAATAGTTTTGATCTTAGGAATTTTCCTAGGTGAGAGGGCCAGGAAGGAAAAGCAAAGTACTCTGGGGATGAAACGAGGTCTGTAGAGCAGGTTTGCCTCGCCTTCTGAGAACGAGGATGCAGCACAGCTGGTGATTACAGGAATCAGACTTTGAAACATCTCATAAGGACACCTGGGTGGCTCAATCGGTCAAGCATCTGCCTTCAGCTCAGGTCACATACCAGGGTCCTGGGATCAAGTCCCACATCGGGCTCCCTGCTCAGCAGGCAGTTGGCTTCTCCCTCTGCCTGGTGCTCTTCCTGCTCCTTCTCTTTCTTGCTTGCTGGCAAATAAATAAATAAAATCTTTATTTTAAAAAAAAGGGTGCTTGGGGATTGCTGTTGTGTACAAATTGCAGACTACTTGATTTTTCTGATACATATTTTATTTTTTTTTAATATTTTATTTATTTATTTGACAGAGAGCACAAGTTGGGGGAGCAGCATAGGGAAAGGGAGATGCAGGCTCCCTGAGGATTAGAGAGCGTGACTCGGAACTCAATCCCTGGACCCCGGGATCACAACCTAAGCCAAAGGCTTAGCTTGACCAACTGAGCCACCCAGGCTTCCCTTTTTTAAAAAAATGTTTTATTTATTTATTTGACAGGGAGCACCATCAGGGGGAGCAGCAGAGGGAGAGGGAGAAGCAGGCTCCCCGAGAAGCAGAGAGCCTGATGAATACCACGTTATTATTTTTAAAATACTTCAACATGGGGTGCCTGGGTGACTCAGTTGGTTAGGGCGACTGACTCGATTTTGGCTCAGGTCATGACCTTAGGGTCACGAGAGCTCCCTCCTAGTCAAGTTCCCTGCTGGGTGTGGAGGCTGCTTGACATTCTCTCTCTCCCTCTGCCTCTCCCTCTAATTAAAAAAAAAAGAAAGAAAAATGAAGATCAAAAAATAAAACACTTCACCACGTCACACTCCGTTTACCCCAGTGACACAGTTCAGCCTGGGGTACTGGCCCCGTGAAGCCAGCTGTCTGCTGTCAGACCGCACCCCCATCCTGCTGCAATACAGGGGGAGCAGCTTCTAATCTGAGAGTCGCTGCATCTGGAAAAGGAAGTTCAGTGTTGGATGTGATCGATCACAGTAAGTCCTTTATTTACTTATGAGGCTCTGCAGGATTCAGGAGTGTGTTGTCTCAGTTCCACTTACAATAGTAAAAGTTAAAAATTCAGCTTACAGGGAAAGATCTTTCCAGATTTTAGGGGCGGGTGGCGGCATTTTAAAGTAAACTCACCCCAGTACTGTATTATATAAAGACAGTAAAGTATGAAAATGTGATAAATACTACTGTGATTAATAGCTCAGTTTATTAGCTGCTTTAATAAAGTACAACTTTATAGTGAAAATAATGTACTAGAAATAGCTTTTTTTAAAGCTTCTTTACAATACGCTTACAAAATGTCAGGCATCAGGGAAACTGTCCTCAACAATGATGATGCGACACACACGCTCCGTGGGAGCAAAGCTAAGCGCGGGCTGGACAGGCTGACAGTGGGAAGCCAGGGAAGCTCCGGGGACCGCGGGGCTCACGCTTGGGACCCACACGAGGAGCCTCTCCGCCTCACTGGGCTTCGATTAATAGCGCAGGAAGCCCACTTTGCAGCCCTCGTGAAGCTCCACAGAGAATTCCTTGAGTCCAAAGGACCTTCACTCCAGGACCACCTTGCCTTTCTGATGCCGCTTCATTCTCGAGTAGGGACTTATGGTGTCATCCGTCACGAAGTCATACAGTACTCTAATCCACGAGTTGTAGTGGGGCAGGTTGTCGTAGTACTCAGCGGCGATCTTCCTCACCTGCGAGGGTAGACATGCAAAAGTGAGTGCTGGCGGAGTCCGGCTGGACCGGACGTAACGACCAACTCCGGACACAAGCACCAAGAAGAGGAACCACCCTCTGGCTGCCTCCCTCCCCAAACGCTCATATATAAGAGCCGCGGCCGGACTCCAGCACAGAGCAGTTCGACAGTGACATATACTCGACCCTCTAGGATCACAGACTGTCCCATCAAGCTCTGAATGGCTGTCTGATTTTATTATTATTATTTTTAAATATTTTATTTATTTATTTATTTGAGAGAGCGAGTGAGCAGCAGAGGCAGAGGGAGAAGCAGGCTCCCCGCTGAGCAGGGAGCCCGATGTAGGGCTCAATCCCAGGACCCTGAGATCACGATCTGGGCTGAAGGTAGACACTTCACTGACTAAGCTGCCCCCGAATGGTGCATTTTAAATAGCTGAGCTACAGATGAAAGTTATATCTTACTAAATCTGTTACAAGAAACCTTGTCACACACACCTGTTAACATCGTGCACTGTAACCACCGTAATATAAGGATCCAATAAACAGCAGGGACTTGCTGAGGACACAGCACAGAATGCTCCCTGAAGCACACCTGACAGGAAGAGCCGCTAAGGGAAGACCAGAGCTCTGAGGACACCTGTCACGGCAGCTCAGGACTGTGATAGCAGGCAGCCGGCAGGAAGGGAACAGACACTGCTCACCATGGGCCTTGCGGCAAGTGATGTCTGAAGCAAGCAAATTCTCAGGTTGGGGAATGTTCAAGAAACCCAGTAAGATGGGGGCGCCTGGGTGGTTCAGTCCGTGAAGGGTCTGCCTTCAGCTCAGGTTGTGATCCCGGGGTCGTGAGATCGAGCCCCGCAATGGGCTCCCCCTACTCAGCAGGGAGTCTACTTCTCCCCCTGCCCCTCCCCCATGCGGTCTCTCTCTCAAATAAATAAATAAAATATTTTTTTAAAAGATTTAAAAAATAAAAAAGAAAAAAAGAAACCCTTAAGTTAAGGTACAGTTGACCACACAGTTGAACTACACAGTCTGAGCCACATGGGTCCACGTTTACACAGACGTGTTTTCACTAAACACAGTGCAGTCCTGTAAATGTGACTTCTCTTCTTTGCAATTTTCTTAACACTTTCTCTTCTCGAGCTTACCTCACTGCAAGAACACTGTATATGATACGTATAACGTACAAAATACATGTTAACCGACTGCTTATATCAGGGTTCAGCTTGCTATCAACAGTGGGCTAGTAGTTATGTTTCGGGGGCATCAAAAGTCACATGTGGATTTTCAACCCTGTGGGGACTTGGTGCCCCCGCTCCTTCTGTTGTTCAAGGATCAACTCTGTGGTTAATGTTGATGTTGTTTAAAGGGCAACCAGCTTTGTACCCTCTCTGAAAAGTAAGGGGAAATTCACTTCTTTAGTGAAGAGGCGAACGAGACCTCCCCTGCCGTCAGGCGTGTGCACAGGTCAGGCGACACAAGACACATTACACCTGCTTTCAAACTTGGCTCCAGTTGCATGGTTTTTCCCCAAACATTTTATTTTGAAAAATGTGACACCTACAGAAAAGTTGAAAGAGCAGAACAGACACCTCAACGCCCTTTACCCAGGCCCACCACCACCCTAAGTCGCTTCCTGTCTGCATGGACATACACCATCTAATATGCTCTCTCTGCTGAGCCTTTGGAGAGCAAGCTGCGGACATGTGACAACTGACCCCTAACATGCCAGCCCAATACTCAATATGGACCTCCTAAGAACAAAGACGTTCTCCTACAAAGCCACCATGCTATTTTCACACCCAACAAAGTTAACAGCAACACAATATTCTCTGTGATACGCTATAGATTTAAAGCTTCCCCACTGACCCAATGTCCTCTCTAGACCTCTCTTTTCCTCGAGTGGGAATCCACTCGTAATCAGACGTCAGAATTAGTTCTCACGTGTTTGTAATCATGTCAATAGTTAAACTCTTATGAAGAAATCCATTAAATTCAATTGGGTAGATATGATGGCATAAAATATTTGGCAATAGCTCCCATGGGGCACCTGGGATGGCTCGGTCGTTAACCATCTGCCTTCAGCTCGGGTCATGATCCCAAGGTCCTCAGATCGAGTCCCACATTGGGCTCCCTGCTCAGCGGGGAATCTGCTTCTCTCTCCCTTGGTCCCTCCCTCCACCCACCCCGGCTTGTGCTCATTTGTGCTGTCAAATAAATAAATAAAATCTTTTAAAAAAAAAGTTAACTCCCTTATATCAGAGCTTAAAAAATTTAAAAAAACTAGTATTACATTTCATAAATATCCCCTTTTTAGAATTATGGAAACACTTTTTGGTAATAAACTGTAAAAGCCACCGATTTTGAGGAAGGGAACTCTAATAAAAGAATTCACCAAGAAGATAAGCGAAGTTACAAAGGTGGGCCTTTGCAGAGGACGGAGGGATGGGGGGTCAAGCTGTGTTCTTTCACGTCCTCCACAAACAATACACTGCTGCGTGGGGAACAGGCAGGCCCTGCCTGCAGAAAGTTTGCCACCCTGGAAACTGTTTATTAATGCACGGGCCAACTGCGTGGGACGTCTGCATTTCCCAACAAGCCAACACATAAATCTTAGCCCATCAATGTAACAGCGATGAAAGCAAGGTGAACTTGAATTCACTTTGCACAGAACTCCTTTCTCAATCTCTGACATAGTTTATAAGTCGGCAGATCCTCCAGCACTCCGGACCCAAGGGCCACTGCTAGGCTTTGGGACTCAGAGGGAATGTGGATGACTCTAAGGAGGGCACACAAAGGACGCACACCTGTCGTTTGCTTTGATGAGTTAGATGGGCAAAATACACCAGAACCTTTTATTATTTTTTAAGGTTTTATTTATTTGAGAGTGAGGGAAAAACAGGCTCCTTGCTAGGCAGGGAGCCTGAGGGGGGAGGGGGAGGCTCAATCCCAGGTCCCAGGGGATCATGACCTGAGACAAAGGCAGACATGTAACTGACTGAGTCAGCCACGTGTCCCTACTAGATTCCTTTTAAAATGGGAAAGCTGAGACTGATTTTGGCCATAAAGCCCCCAGAAATTAAGAGTTTGTGTCAAATCTCTTTACTTACCAGTGGAAGGCTTTTTCCAGGAATGTTGGGGAAGTCATGGTGCTCGTTATGGTAACCCACATTGAAGGTGAGCAGATTCAGAGGCCCGTAATACGAGTAGGTTTCATGTCCCTTGAGGAACATGTAATGTTCGGCTATGAAATGTCCAGAAATCGGGTGCAAACCTAGCCCCAGTAAGGATGCTGCCAACATGTAGACCAAAGATTTAACTCCCAAAACATAGTAAATTATAATGTCAAAAGTGACCTGGATCACAGTATTAATAATTTCCAGGTAAGAAATGGGTTTGGGGTTGATGAAGAGAGGTCGAAAAGCATAAAAGAGAGGCTGAAGGACCACCCATATAAACTTTCTGAAAGTGGTGCAGAAAAACCAGCCTTCAAAATCAGTGGGAATATCCACATCGATGCCATCACCCCCAAGGTAACGATGATGGTCCATGTGATACCTCTTAAAGGAGATTGAGTAGGGAACGCCAATGGGAAGATTGGCAAATATGCCAAACCAGCGATTCCACATAGCTCTGTAGTGGCCAAAGGCACTATTGTGGGAGACCTCATGAATAGCCAGAGTCACAGAGTGGTTAATGCAGCTGCCGAAGGCGTACGCCCAAAATATGACCCACTTCCAGTCCAGGTCCTTCACTAAGTAGAACGCAACCAGCTGGGTGAGAACCATCATGGTTATAATCCAGATCAAGTTGGGATCGGGTTTCATCAGGGACTTTATCTCTGGATACTTTGCTGTAAAGAAAAACAAACCAGCAACTGAGAAGAGCACACACTCGTTCTGCAATTATGATTAAATCAACACCCATTAAATTAACGCATTAATTAATTTTTTTCTTCTTCCCAATCATGATATGCCCTCCACTAGAGGCTTTATCCACTACAGGGAGGAGTATATTCCAATAGTAAAGTTATCAAATACCGCATCACAATAAATCTGTGCAGGAAAAATTAGCCTCAAAATCTAGACTCCACACAGAACAGAAAGAAAATTACAAATGAGTAAAGATTTTATGGCGCCCAATTCCCTTTTCACCCCTAACAGTTCTTTGTATATAAAATTGGTAAGTTTTGCAAAGTTGCGATCATAGTCTGATACACCTATTCCAGTGTCTGACAGAAGGTACAACATATGCATATACTTTCGTATCATGTATATGCAATGTACTTACATACGATATATATTTGTTGTAAAAGACACATACTTAGATCTTATAATTTCCTTTATAATGATGGAATCACTTCTAGTTGCCTGTCGTAACTTCTACCCACTTCCCTATTTTTAGACATTCAGATAGCTACGATTTCTGCCTGTGTGGCCTCCTGACAGGCATCAGGAAATCAGGATAATGTGTGAGAACTGCACGGTGCTAATTTGTCAGATTCTTTTTTGCACTGTTGAATCTACATGCAAATATCCAAGTACGACCAAAAAGGCCAGTAACAGAATCTCTGCATTTTAGGCAAGTGTCCTCTAAGGGCAAATGCACACTCTTCTCTGGATCTTACCCACCCCCTCCTCCCACAACAAGAGGGAGCCCCAGGGTCTTTGGTGTTATGTGTTGCTGAGTAGGTATGACCCAGGACAGCATGAGGGGAAAGGACCTTCTTCTTGAGCTCGGTCATTCAGATGAAGAAGGGAAAGGAGCAGCTTCATCCTCATTCCTCTACATGTGAAACAAGGAATTCAATGAGAGCTTATACTGCAAGGCAGACTACCGAAGTCCGGTTTTACAGATACGACATGCGGGTGGAACTAACCCAAGTGGATAACTCCCCATTTTCTCTCTCTGCTCCCTAAACTCTAATCGTCATTGGTTTAGTTCATTTTATCAACAATGAATAATTTTGGAGGCAAGAGACAAAGAAAAAGTAACCCTAGAGGCCTAGAAGTGAATTTGTCTAAAACTACTTTTCCTTCCATGTCATTCAGTAAAATATGAGCATCTGGGGAGCAATTCTCCAACAACAGAATAACAACTGTTCAGTTCATTGGTGGATAAGAAAGAATTCCTTGAAAAATTCATTCAGTAAGTAGTAGTATGTGTTTCTGCTCCAGCATCTTTACCTTATTTAAAACTTGGTTAAACTGACACATCTGACAAAGGATAGAAGGCAATACACATTCCAGATAGTCTAAAATGACGAAATTCACCTGCCTCGTTCTCAGACAAATCAAGTTGCTCCAAGTAATTCCGTACCAAATGCTGGCAAAGCTTATTTTAGTACATAAAAATCAATACTACAAGGGTACCGCTATAATTAAATAGGGAAAGAAGGTGCTGGTTATCAACACCCAAAAAGATGAAGATGGACCCCTTCTTCACTCCATACACAAAAAGTAACTCAAGACAGATCACAGACCTCAATACAAGAAAACTATAATACTCTCATAAGAAAACAGAAGTAAATCTCCATAACCTTTGTGATTTCTTAGATACTATACCAAAATCACAAGTGACCAATGAGCACATGAGAAATGCTCGACATTATCAGTTGTTAGGAAGACGCAAACTGAAACCAAAATGAGATGCTGGTTCACACATGCTAAAATGGTTACAATGACAAAGACAGGCAGTAATCAAGATATGAAGAAACCGGAACCCACACAAGTTGCTGGTGACAGTGTAAAACGGTCAGCTGGTTTGAAGAATCTGGTTGTTCCTCAAAATGCTAAACACAGAGCTACCAATGACCCAGCAATTCCACTCCTCGGCAGCTTTCCAAGGGGAATGAAAACATATCCATCTAATAACTTCCTCGTGAGGGTCACAACAGCATTATTCGTAGTAGTCATAAGGTGAAAACAACCCCACAGTCTAGCAACTGAAGAATGAATAAATGAAATGTGAAATAGCCATACAGTCGACTTTTCCTTGGCGGATAAAAGGAATAAAATACTGACCTAGTACAACATAGATGAACCTTGAAAACAAAATGGTAAGGGAAAGAAGCCAGTCACAAAAGACCAAGGACTGTGTAACTTCATTTATAAGAAATGTCCAGAATAGGGGCCCCTGGTTGGCTCAGTCAGTTAAGCGTCTGCCTTCTGCTCAGGTCATGGTCCCAGGGTCTTGGGATCGAGCCCTACACTGTGCTCCCTATGCAGCAAGGTGTCTGGTTGTGCGTCTGCCTGTCCCCCTGCTCATGCTCTCTCTTTCTCAAATAAAATAAAATCTTAAAAAAAAAAAGTCCAGAATAGGTAAAATCTCCAGGCACAGAAAGTAGATTAGTGGTGGCCTAGCACTGAGGAGTGTGACCGGAGAACACAGGAACTGCTTTTGAGTATGGGGTTTCTTTCTGGGAAGACAAAAATGTTCTAAAACTTAGACTGTACTGGTAGTTACACAACTGTGTGAACACACTAAAGAACACTGAATTGTATGCTTTAAATGGATGAATTTTATAGTTTGTGCATTGTCTCTTAATGAAGCTGTTAAAAAACACGGTTTCCCTGTGGATGGGCAGTAAAAGGAGCATTTCTTGTGCTGTATTACTTGACCCACTAATAACGGTCTCGTTCCTAGCCGTCATTAAGGAGGTCATTTTTTTCTTTTAAAAAAAAGAGACATAGAATCTTAAGCAGACTTCACGCCAGCCTGGAACCCGGCTTGGGCGGGGGTGGGGGGTCAGTCTTATGACCCTGAACCTGACCTGAAATCAAGAGTCAGATGCTCAACCAACTAAGCCACCTTTCAAATGAACTTTAAATATAACTCCAAACACACATTTAGCATACAGATGTCAGTTGTTAAAAAACATCCACGTTCTCACGTTCTGTCAAGGCTCTCTCTTCCCTGCCCAAACCTAGCCAATTCCAGAATTATCTCTTTATCATTTAAGTACTCTCATCTTTCCTGGGGTTATTCCATCTCCACTCCTGAAATGGGATACTGAGCAGTATTTGCACCTGCAGGGAAAAGGGCTACTATATTTTTACTGAGGAATCTGTCATCCTTTTACTTTCCCAGTGAAATGGTTCCGTGATGTTAAGTATGTGGAGAAAGGCTCATTGTCAAGATAAGCATCAATAGGCACCTTTTCACTTCCTTGATTATCTGAATATTAAATCCACGGCTAAGTTCCAGTACTGAGGCACTGGGTCTTTTACAAGGTGGACACCGCACTGTTCTTACCAGGTGTGTTGACTGTCTAAGGCATAGATCAAATGTATCAGACACTGTCTCTCCTGTGTAATCATGCAAACTATACGTTTTAATTAAAAATAAAAAGAAAGCACACACCCAATAACCGAAGTCTCTTAAAAGGCTATCCTGAATACCAACTGTAAAGATTCAAGCTACCAATTTACTGATTCCATTTTTTAAAAAATCCATTTTAACTGGACCTACTAACTCCAATTTCTAAAAGCATGAAATTCCCAACTCTAGACACCCCAGCAAAATTTGGGCTGGCTTTCTCTGCTCACTGGGCAGGCAAATGGATGTTGAGAAGAAAAGCCAGGTAGGGGCTTTGTGAGAAATCATTCCTCCTATTCGACTTGGCACCCGCTGGCTTCCTGATTTTTTCGAAGAGGTGGAGAGCATCTGCCTCGATCGGAACCCCTGCACCCCTCCTCACTCTACCTACTCGTCGTCATTAGAGTGGGGCTACCAGGGACTGGTTCCTGCGAGCGCCCAGCGGGGTGGTGTCTGTAACCCACTCAGCACAGTGTCCGGCCCCGGCGTCAGGAGCGGCCTGGGAGCAGCTCGTGGCAGCTGAGCGCGCCCTCCACCTGCAGGGCCCGCCGAGGCCTAGCGAGCCAGGAGCGAGGGGCCCTGGATGCCCAGTGCGGGAGCAGCCGGTTAAGCTCGGCCGATCTTCCGTGCGCGGGCCTTCGCGGCCTCCAGGCGTGCCCCCGCTCGCAGCCCACCGCCCCCTCCCCGGGCCAGGACCGCTTGCCGGCGTTAGCCCCCAGGAGCGCGGCGGCGCGGGGCTCGCAGGCCCAGGACCACGCCCTGCCCCGCACCCGCCGGCGCCCGCGCTCCCGGGGCCCGCGCCGGAGGCTCTCCGAGCCAAGGACGTGGTTGGGCCTGCCGGGAAGCCCCCCGCCCGCCGGAAGCCCCCTGGACGCCCCCGCCGGGACCCCCGATCCCCCGAGCGCCCCCTCCCTGCCGGAAACACCCGGACCTCCCCGCCGCGGCCCCCGGGACCCGGCCCGCCGCGAGCCCCCACAGGCTCTTTAACTGGCCGCGGGCGCCCGGGCGCCAGGCCGACGCGGAGAGCGCGCCCCCGCGGCGGGAGGCCGCGCGCACATAACGGAGCGCGAGCCCGGCCTCACCCAGGATCTCCTGGCGCCGGCTGGCGTGGGGCTGGTCCGTGTAGACCCACTCGAAGTCTTCTCGCGCGACGCGGTTCCCCATGGCGGCAGCTGGCGGACCCGCACCAGCTCTCGCTTCCGGCCCGGTTCCTCCAAGGCAGCGGCGCGGCAGCTCCGGGTGAAGACAGAGGCCGGGGAGGAACCCTGCGGCCCGGCCCCGCCCCGCCCCGCCCCGCCAGCCCATTGGTCCTGCGCCGCCGGAGGGGGGGGGTCTCCTCGCCCGCCCCGCCCCCAGCCCGCCGGCCCAATGGTCCTGCCTCCAAGTCCCCGCCCTCCGACCCCGCCCTTCCATCCCATTGGTTCTCTCCACGGTCTGGCCCCGCCCACTGGCCGCGCCCCGTGACGTCAGCGGCGGTCGCTAGACTAGGCTGGCTGCCCTCCACCGGCTGTAACCGCGGCGGGCTGCCGCAGCTGAGCGGTGTGGGGCGTGCCGTCACTGGCGGCGCTTCTCGGCGGCGGCTGGAAGCGGAACCTCAGGAGGGCGCGGGCGCGCGGCCGCTCGGGGACAGTCGCGGCCACAGCCTCTTCTGCGAGGGCTTTCTGTTCCAAAATTAGGCACGACTTCTCCTTTACAGAAGAGGCTTGGGCTGAAACAAAGAGGAAGATGTTAGGACAGCAGAGAGCCACCGGCGAGGAGCCCGGGCTCTCATCCGGGTCACCGCCGCCCCTGCTCTTGGAGTGGACCATGGACGCCGGGACCTCCCGACGCCGGCGCGCCCGGGTCTCCGCGCGGGAGCTGGAACCCGAGGAGGTGCTGGACCTGAGCCGGCTCTCCCCGCAGCTGCTTCTGCTGGTGCTGCGCCACGTGCCCCCGCGCACGCTGCGGACCTCCTGCCGGGAGTGCGGGGACTGGCGTGCCCTGGTGGACAGCCAGGCTTGTGGATGCGCATCCTGGCCCTGGAGTAGGGCGCCCTGCTGCCGCTTGTCCGCAGCTGCCTTCCGGCTCGCCTCGACGTTAGGCCCGGCCTCCTGAGATGCCTCCAGGCCGGTCCTCCTGAGCCCCGCGTCCTCCTGAGCCGCTTCTGCAAGCTCCGACAGTTCGGGCGCAGCCTCCTCCTCAATCCCTGCGGCCAGGAAGGCCTCCAGGGTTGGACGGTGCAGCACGGTGGGGACGGCTGGGTGGTGGAGGTAAACCTGACACAGGTGCCCGGGGCCCCCTCGCAGAACTGCTTTGTGTCTTCCTACAAGTGGTGTAGCAAAAAGCAGGTCTTGGACCTGGTGGAGGAGGGTTTGTGGCCAGAGCTTCTAGATAGCGGCAAGATTGAGATCTGTGTCTCTGGTGGGGAGCCCGAGACGACTATGGTTGTGTGTACCGACTCCTTGTCCAGCTTCTAGATGCCAGGCTGAACGTCCTGGATGAATTCTCTTCCTCCCCGGATCCCGTCCAGCAGGGGAACAACCACTTCTGCTTTCAGGTCACCCACGTGTTCTCCAACATCAAGACGGGCATGCGCTTTGTGTCTTTCAAACACTGGGGCCAGGACATGCAGTTCTGGGCTGGCACTATGGAGCCTGTGTCACCAACTCCAGTGTGGTCGTGCGGGCCTGACTGTCCTAGTGGAGAGCTACCCTTGAAAAACAACCTCAGCGGTGCCTTCCGGGACCTGGGACCGCTGACCAGGACTTCTCATGAACCAAGGATGGATATCACCTCTCTGGGATCCTGGGATCGAGGGGCCGCTGGGCACCCTCTTCAGGTTCTGCAAACTACTAGAAGAGACTTCTTCCGTCAGAGCTACGTACTGCTGTTACAGGGCAGTCCTCCCCTTGGTGAGCACGGAAGAATGCTGGATCTGGAGGGGCTCTTGATCCTCCCGTCGGAGGCCATCTGCTCAGCCCCACTCCCCTCTGCCCTTGCCTTTCTGCTTCAGGGGCTTTATCGGTCCCTTTACAGAAGGCCTGCCTTCTCTGAAGTGGAATCTCGTCCTTACTGCTGGGAAAATTCCAGCCACCTCAGGTGGCAGACGGAATGTCGGCCAGCTTTAAGGCGGGGACCAGGTCTCAAAACTGAAAGCCAATTAGCCCCCCAAAATGTGTGCAGATCCTCAAGGACCCCAGTGATTGTGTGGTGTATAAAATTATTATTTTTTTTTTTCGGCCTGAGTGGCTCAGGTTAAGTGTCTGTCTCAGCTCAGGGCATGATCTCAGGGACCTGGGATTGAGCTCTGCGTCAGGCTCCCTGATTGGCAGGGAGTCTGCTTCTCCCTCTGCCTCTCACTGTTCCTCTCTCACCCCGCTCATGTGCTCTCTTTCACAAATAAACTCTTTTTTAATTTATTTTTTAATTTATTTTTATTTTTTTAAAGATTTTATTTATTTATTTGACAGAGAGAAATCACAAGTAGATGGAGAGGCAGGCAGAGAGAGAGAGAGAGGGAAGCAGGCTCCCTCCCGAGCAGAGAGCCCGATGCGGGACTCGATCCCAGGACTCTGAGATCATGACCGGAGCTGAAGGCAGCAGCTTAACCCACTGAGCCACCCAGGCGCCCCATAAACTCTTTTTTAAAAAAAAAAATTTTATATTGAAAAGTTCTGTAAACATTGAGAGAAAAATATATCAGCAACAACTATCTGCCAATCTCACATAATTTATTATTTTGCCAAAAAGAAAAAAAACCCTACAATTTCTTCCAGCATTCCACCTAACAGAATTGCTCAGAGTGGCACACACTGTGGCCTCGGAGCCTGGGATGCCGTGTGTGGGCTTCTAGTGAGAATTGGGTGGGATCCAGCCAGGTCCCCTTCCTGGGTCAGGTAGTCCTCCCTGCTGGGGGGACCCGGGGCGGGGGAAGGCCCCCTCCCCACCTCAGGCGGTCCCTGTGCTGGTGGGGAGCCAGGGCTGAAGGATCCCTCCCTGCATCAGGGGTTCCCTCCGTGGTAGGGACCTGGGACTAAAGGTCCCCTCTTCATGTCAGGGGTTCGCCTCCCTGGTAGGGACCTGGGCTGAAGGATCCCTGCCCGCATCAGGGGTCCCCACGCTGGTGGGGAGCCAGGGCTGAAGGATCCCTCCCGCAACAGAAAGTTCCCGTCCCTGGTGGGGTCCTGGGGCTGAAGGTCCTCCCCAGCATCAGGGGTCCCTCGCTGGGGGGACCCAGGGCTGAAGTTTCCCTCCCCATATCAGGGGTCTCCTGCAAGTTGGGACCCAGGGCTGAAAGTCCCTTTCCTGAGTCAAGAGGTCCCCCTGCTGGTGGGGGCCCGTGGCGGAATGATCTCTTCCCATGTCAGGGGCCGTGCCCCCTCTCGCCCCCCACCAGCTGGTACAGAACAGTTCAGACTCAGGGACTGAAGGTCCGGTGACCTGGGAGCAGCCAAGCGCAAAGTTGGGTTGTGTGTTAGGTCTCAGTTTGCTGACTGGGACAGAACACAATTAATTCCTTCTGTGGCCTTGTGATTTTTTTTTTTTTTTTTTAACAGTTCTCCCACTTTTAATCCAACGTTTTGCTCTCCTGAGGACAAGATCAAAATTTAAGGCCCTGGCGGGATGCCACCTGGATAACTCAGTAGGTGAAGCTTCTGCCTTGGGCTCAGGTCATGATCCCAGGGTTCTGGGATTGAGCCTCACATCAGGTCTCTGCTCAATGGGGAGCCTGCTTCTCCCTCTCCCGCTCTCCCTGCCTGTGCACACACTCTCTCTCTCTCTCTCTCTGTCAGATGAATAAATAAAATATTTTTTAAAAGAAAAATGTACGGCCCTGGCGCCCCTCCCCACTTGGTCCCTGAAGGTCTCAGTATTTGCTGATGCTCTGTGGTAAGCACAGGTCATGACTTCAGGCTCACAGCTGCTTAGAAGGTCATTGCCTTAGTCCGGTTTCTGACTCTCCATTCCTCATGGGAGCTCCGTGGGCTGGGTTCTTAGTGGCCGTGAACATGCATCTGAAGCTTTTTTTTTTTTTTTTTTTAAAGATTTTATTTATTTATCAGAGAGAGAGGGGGGGAGAGAGAGAGCACAGGCAGACAGAATGACAGGCAGAGGCAGAGGGAGAAGCAGGCTCCCCGCCAAGCAAGGAGCCCGATGTGGGACTCGATCCCAGCACGCTGGGATCATGACCTGAGCCGAAGGCAGCCGCCCAACCAACTGAGCCACCCAGGCGTCCCGCATCTGAAGCTTTTGAGGGCATACAGTGTACTGGGGAGCCAGCTCTGCTTATTACAAGCAGAACTGTTCCCACTGTCTGGGTGCACTTTGGAGCCATGGTCCCAAGACCCACACCAATCAAAATCAAGTCAGAGAAAGACCCTGTTGAAGGAATTGCTTTTGTAAGCCAAGTAGCCTATTTGGTGATTTTATGTCGCTGAGTTTCAGCTTCCCCAGAAGTGTGGGGCATGTGGCATCAGCCACAGTGCGGACACCTTGTCCAGCTACAAGATGTTCAAAGGCGATTCTATGATCAGGAACAACTTTGGCTCTGCAAGGACAGCTGCCACTGGTGAGATCACGATTGTGGGCACATCTGATTTGTAATCATAAGAGCACAGCGGTGTGAACGTGCCATGATTTGCATGGGCATTTATGTCTGATTGGGCAGGTACAGTTATAATTGGAGAAAGGTAAACATGAGGCACGGATGCTCTGGCCGTGAAAGGCAGATTCCTTTAGGTGACTTCGAAGGCGGAGTGGGGAGTAGTTGGAAATAGAAGAAAGACGGATCACAGGGAGGACCAGAGGTCTCTACCATCGTGGATGGGTAGGGGGTTTTGACGACAAATCCAGCCATCTGAAAGGTTGGCCCAATTAGCAAAAGGAAGTGACCTTCCTTACTTACCCATGAGCAAGATTACAGACCAATTTATCCAAGCAGTTCCTGAAAACTGTGTGGTCATATCTGAGTCTGTGCTCGTCTCTCTCAAACATGACATTCTAATCAAACCCTTGGTCATGTGGGCAGTGTTTCCAGTTGTGTCCCATTATGAAGAAAACAGATTCTTTTTTTTTTTTTTTTTTAAAGATTTTATTTATTTATTTGACAGAGAGAGATCACAAGTAGGTAGAAAGGCAGGCAGAGAGAGAGAGGAGGAGGAAACAGGCTCCCTGCCGAGCAGAGAGCCCGATGTGGGACTCGATCCCAGGACCCTGAGATCATGACCTGAGCCGAAGGCAGCGGCTTAACCCACTGAGCCACCCAGGCGCCCAAGAAAACAGATTCTTATTGAACTTATGAAAATACTCTTAAGTTTCTGAATTCTGGAGGGAATAATTACAGAGGAAAGGTAAATATTTTATCTTTGTTTACAAAACTACCCTTTACCAAATTGCTATAAGTCATAGATAATTTAAGAGAAGGCATTGCCTTAGGTCTGGAAAAACAAAACATTAGGGAATCAGCAGTAATTCAAACAAAAAGTAATAAAAAGTCATAATCATTGTTGTGATTTCATTCAGTTGCATATACTTAGTATTTGTTCTGCTTGAATCCAGTTTTTCTATTAATTCTGGAAATTTGTACCCCGTTTAAGTTTATGATTTTTAAGTTATCAAAAAAATTGTGCTTGTAAAGTCTTTTCCATGAATCTCTTTTTTAAAATTTTAAAAAAAGATTTTATTTTATTCATTTGATAGACAGAGATCACAAGTAGGCGGAGAGGCAGGCAGAAAGAGAGGAGGAAGCAGGCTCCCTGCTGAGCAGAGAGTTCGATGTGGGGCTCCATCCCAGGACTCCGGGATCATGACCTGAGCAGAAGGCAGTGGCTTTAACCCACTGAGCCACCCAGGTGCCCCTCCATGAACCTCTTTGAAGATGAAGCATTTTGCAGAAACACTTTTACGATAGTATTAGAGTTAAACAATAAGATTGCTTTTTAATAATTGCCATTCTACCAGGTATAACGTGATATCTCATTGTGGATTCAACTGCCTTTCTTTGATGATTAGTGATACTGAGCATCTTTTCATGTGTCTTTTTGGTCATTATGTATGTTTCCTTTTTCCTATCTATCAGGCTCTGAATATCAACTTTATATTGGACAATCTGACCCCAGAGCTACTCAAAAAATCCTTTCAAATGGGAGCACCTGGGTGGCTAAGTAAGTTAGGCATTTGACTCTTGATTTCAGCATGGGTCATGATCTCAGGGTCGTAAGATCGAGCCCTGCATCAGGCTCCATGCAGAGTGTGGACCCTGTTTGGGATTCTCTCTCCTTTACCCCCTGTCCCTCCCCTACTCGTGCACATGTGTTCTCTCTCTCTGTATTAAAAAAATCCTTTCAAATGAAACTCACCACCATTCCCATCCCCATCTGGGTTATATTTTTTATTTTTTCTCAGATAGTAATTTTCTTCAACTTATACCTTTAAGCCAAAGAATTGCCTCCCTCCCATGAAAGCCCGATAAAAAGGAAGTTGCTATGGTTAAAGTATAAAGGTTGGCCAGACATAGACAAAATTTACAGACCCTAGCAGAGGTTGGAGGAAGTGGAGAATGGAAAGCTATTGTTTAATGGGTATAGAGTTTCTGTTTGGGATGATGAAAAAGTTCTGGAATTGGAAGTGGCTGTACCACATTGTGAATATACTGAATGCCACTTAATTGTACACTTAAAAATGGTTAAAATGGCAAGCTATCTTATGTGTATTTTACCACACATATACATATGCAAACAATAGAGAGTTCAGATTAATGTGAGACACCATTAAGATTATCAATATATGTGTAATGAAAATGTAGGTAAAATTTTCAAAGAAAAAAATAGTTGAAAACTACCCACATTTATTGAAGAACATTTTTCTATACATCCAAGAAGCTCAATGGACTCCAGGCTCATGGACTCAATGGACAAAATGAGAGATCAACACCCAGGCACATCATTGCAAAATGCTGAAACACAAGGAGAAAATCTTTTTTTTTTTTAATCATTTTTTTTAAAAGATTTTATTTATTTGACAGAGAGAGAGAGATCACAAGTAGGCATAGAGGCAGGCAGAGAGAGAGAGGAGGAAGCAGTCTCCCTGCTGAGCAGAGAGCCGGATGTGGGACTCAATCCCAGGACCCTGAGATCATGACCTGAGCCGAAGGCAGTGGCTTAACCCACTGAGCCACCCAGGCACCCCACAAGGAGAAAATCTTGAAGGAGCAAGAGAAATATGACTCATCACATATAAGGAAACCCCACAGCATAAACTTCCAATAACTCCTCATTGGAAGCAGTGGAGACCAGAAGGCAGAGGGATGGCATAGTCCAAGTGCTGGGGGGAAAACATCCTGGCAACTAATGATCTTATATCCAGCAAAACTATCTTTTTTTTTTTTTTTAAGATTTTATTTATTCATTAATCTGAAAGAGAGATGGAGAGTGCCCAAGCAGGGGGAGAGGTAGAGGGAGAGGGAGAACCAGACTCCGTGCTGATGAGTGAGCCCAACATGAGGCTTGATCCCAGGACCTGGAGATCATGACCTGAGCCAAAGGCAGACGCTTGACCAACTGAACCACCTAGGTGCCCCATGAGAAACTATCTTTCAAATATGAAGGTAAGCATTTCCAAATAAACATAAACTGAGAGAATTTGTTGCTCAAGCAGCCATTTGATAAGAAATACTACAGGAAGTTCCTCAGGCTGAGAGCAAGGGACCCCAGAATGTAACTCGGTCCACATGAAAAAATAAAGAGCACCCACAAAGGTAAGTAATTATAACAGCTAGAATAAACACTTATTTCTTCTACTTATTTAAAAAGCAACTGTAGAAAGCAGTATGTATATAATTGTATCACTGGCCTGATAGAATATATCAATATAAATAACAATAATGGCACATGCGATGGGAGCAAAGCTGCCTTAGATCAAGGAAATGATACCAGATGGTAACTCAAATCTGCAGAAAGAAATTAAGAGAAATGAAAATGGTAAATAAGGCAAGTAAAACAAACTCCATATATAGTCCCTCAGTTTCTTTCTGAAGCTCAAGATCATATAAAGTAACAATTATAACAGTGTATTTGGGATTTGTAGCATACACAGATATAATATGTTTAATGATAGTAGCACAAAGCAGAGGAAAAGGAAATGAAACTACATAGATGTAACATTTCTTTTTTTTTTTTTTTTTTAAGATTTTAAAGTAAGTTATTTGACAGACAGAGATCACAAGTAGAGGCAGGCAGGGGGGGGGGGGAAGCAGGCTCCTCACTGAGGAGAGAGCATGATCCCAGGACCCCGAGATCATGACCTGAGCCAAAGGCAAAGGTTTAACCCACTGAGTCACCCAGGTGCCCCTAGGTGTAACATTTCTATATGTCACTGGAATTAGGTTAGAATAAACTTGATAAGAATATCCTGATAAGTTAAGATGTATATGGTAAGCACATAGAGCAAACACTATGAACATAACAAAAACACGTAGTGCAAAAAATCATTAAAGGAATTAAAATTTTACAAAATAAAATATTCACTAAATATGAAAGAAATCAGCACAGAGGAATAGAAGGGGAACAAGACTTGAGACATATAAGAAACAAGTAAAATAGCAAAGATAAATCCAACTTTGTCCTAATATTAAATGTGAATGGATTAAGGAATCCAATCAAAAGGCAGAGATCGACAGACTAGATGAAAATATAAGCTCTAAATACAGATCTTCCTTAACTTTGGCCAGGGTTATGTCCTGATAAACCCTGGTAAGTTAAAAATATGAACCATAAGTTGAAATACATTTAGGGGCCTCTGGCTGGCTCAGTTGGTGGAGTGTGCAACTCTTGATCTCAGGGTTGCAAATTCGAGCCCTCCGTTGTGTGTAGAGATTACTAAAAAAAAAAAAAATCTTAAAAAAATACATTAAACACACCAAACTTACATACCATCATAGCTCAGCCATGCGTCCTTTAAATGTGCTCAAAACACTTACATTGGCCTATAGTTGGGCAAAACCACTTAACACAAGGCCCGTTTTATAATAAAGTATTGAATATGTCATGTAGTTTATTGGCTATACTGTACTGAAAGTGAAAAGTAGAATGGTTGTATCAGTTGTTTACCCCCATGATCACATGGCTGACAGGATGCTGTGACTTGCTGCCACCCAGCATCGCAAGACAGTGTTGTTTCACACAGGAAAAAAATAATCATTTGAAGTATGGTTTCTACTGAATGCATATTGCTTTCGCAGCATTGTAATGTCGAAAAATTGTTAGTTGAACCATTGTAAAGTTGGGGACTGTCTGTATATAGGGACTACAGGAAAGACACTTCATATTCAGAGATGCAAATAACTTGAAAATAAAATAATGGGAAAAGATATGTCATGCAAGCAGCAACGATAAGAAAGCTGGAGTGGTTTTGCAAGTATTGGACACAAGAGACTTGAAACGTAGCGATAATGAGGTTCATTTTATGATGATAGCAAAACTGATCAAACTGCGGGGACCAGTAGGCATTTCAACTGTCAAAGCTGGAGACTTGAATATCCCACTTCCAATAATGGAAAGAAAAATTGTATGTGATCCACTAAGAATAGAAGACTTGGAAACACTGTGAACCCCTTGGACCTAAAGACTATGTATAGAACACTCTACACAGAAACAGCAGAAGACATATTCCTCTCAGGTGCACATGGAACATACTTTCAGATGGAAACTTAGCTTTGAAAAGTAAAAAGGATTGCAATGATATAAGGTATGTTTCCTGATCACAGTGGAATGAGAATTGAAGTAAAAAATGGAAAGCAATTTGGGAAACTCACATATATGTAGGAGTTGACCAACACAGTCCTGAATAACCAAAGGGTCAAAGATAAAGTCACAAAGAAAGTCAGAAAATACTTTGAGATGAATGGAAATGAAGACACACTACACCAAAAGTGTTGGGACACAGCCAGTCAGTACTTAGAGGGAAATCTGTAGCTGTCCGCCATCACCACCAGCCATTTTCTGAACCATTTTCCCCTTGCAAAACTGAAACCCTCTACCCCTCACCCCTCTAACCCCGGCCCTTGGGAGCCATCATTCTCCCTTCTGCACCTGTGAGTTTGATTAATCCAAGAATGTCATGTAAGTGAAGTCTCGGTACTTTTCTTTATGTGACTGACTCATTTTACTGAGTAGGCTGCCCTTGAGGTTCACCCATGTTGAAGATGGGGTCAGAGTCTCCTTGTTTTTGAAGGCTGAGTATATTCTGTGATAGGCAAAACACACCGCGTTTTGCTTCTGCACTCGTGTCAGCGGACATGGGTTGTTTCTGCATTTTGGCCATTGGTGAATAGCTTCTGGGAACATGGCGTGCACCTCTCTCTTCAAGACCCTGCTGCCCAGTCCTTTTACATTCCCAGAATTGGAACTGCAGGATCATGTGGTAATTCTATCACTTTTTTAGTGTTATGAAAGGATATGATGAAGGATGGGAATCAACAGCCAGATGGAACTGATGCACGGGGTGAGATAGGGGAGAAGGGTTTGGAACTTCGTGTCCCCTCCATGCGCGTGACACAGGTTCACCCACCCAGAAGCTCCAATTTTTAATTTTTTGAGGACTCTCTTCCACAGCAGCTGTACCGCTTTAGCTGACCGCCAACAGGGCAGGATAGTTCTGATAGCTCTACATCCTTGCCAATACTGTTAGTTTCAGGTTTTTTGTTTTGTTTTTTAAATATAGTAGCCAACACAATGGACATGAGCTGGTAGCTTGTTGTAGCTTTGATTTGCATTTCCCTGATGGGTGCCGGTAAACATCCTACACGTGCTTCCTGGCTATTTGATGGTACGCTTTGGAGAAATGTCTGTTTAAGTTCTCACACAGTTTTAAACTGGGTTTTTTGTTTTCATGGCTGAGATTTAGGAGATCTTTACATTGTGGCTATTAAGCACTTATCAGATGTGGGAGTTGCAATCACTCCCTGTTGTGGGGTGCCTTTTAACTGTGTGATCATGTCTTCCAAGGCACAAGACTTTTAACTTTCATGAAGTCCAATTTGTGAGAATGACTGGTGTTTTAATTTCACTGAAATTCTCAACCTCTAGTTTTCAAGCTGGAGGATATTTGGGAAAATGAACTGGTTTTCATTCCTGACAGGGTGAAAGAACCAGCGGTGACCACTCCTATGAATTGATTGGGAACATTTATTATAGTAAGGCAGTTATGGACTTGGGTTAGTGGCCTCGGACCCCGTCTACTGTGAGGCCTGCCTCATATGGGATTACAGGTCCTAGAAGCCTTAAAAATGTTTTACCTGCCGTCTCTGCCTTCTGCTCGGGTTGTGATCTCAGGGTCCTGGGATCGAGCCTCACATCGGGCTGTCTGCTCAGCAGGGAGCCTGCTTCCTCCTCTCTCTGCCTGCTTATGATCTCTGTCTGTCAAATAAATAAATAAAATCTTAAAAAAAAATGTTTTACCTGCCTTAGGGTGAATCCATGGCCAAAAAACTTGAGGACAAAAGTTACCTTTTCTAAGCGCTGCCCTTCTGTGCTATTAAGTTCTACATGCCATTGACTGCTTCTAGATGTATGGAATGTTCATCTGTATAGTTATTGCTCAGCTTAGAATGAAGGCCATCTAGAGTCTCAAAGCTCCCAGCTGGTTTAGAACGTGGAACAGTGTAGCAGGAAGCACCGGAGTTGGAGGTGCGCAGGTCTGTGTTCAAATCCCACTGAGGCACTTGTGTCTAATATTAGAGATACGCTGCTCAGCCTGTGGTTAAGTTCCCTAAGTGGGGTGCACCTGCTTCACCAGGCGGCTGCGAAGACCGAAAGAACACATGGAAAACACACACAGAGCTGTGCTTCCCCGGTGGGCACTAGCAACACAGCGCCCGTTAGAAGCGGACTCTGCCATCTTTTGTGCAGGAAATACAAAGAAAACAAGTAGCACTGGTTACAACACATTTATTCACGTACCCTGTTGTGTGATCGGGAGGTGCTTCTCACTCCCAGTAATTGAATTAGGTTGTAACAGTTAAAATTCCAGAAGCCAAACTAGTAATTTATTGGTGCTCATGAGCATAAGTAAACAGACATGGTACCACATAATGGAATTTTAAACACTTCTAAACTTTTGGTATAGCTTTGAATATGGACCAGTATACTTTGGCAGTGGACCTGATAGATTTCCAATATGCTTCGAAATCCCACGGTTCTTTCAGACACAACAGGAGAAATTTGGATTTAACTTTGGAATCTTGAGGACCAGAGATTCTCAGGAAGCTGGAAAAGGCCAACATTACTTAAGCCTCTACTTACCGTGAATACAATTTAGTGCTATTAGAAAGAAAACGGTGGGCAGCAGTCAACCGATTGCTGGTTTCATTTTTTTTAGATTGCTTTAGTATTTTTTGAAAAGAATTGACCTGAGATGGTGGGCTATAGGAACTTGTTATTTCTGAGGAGTTTTAACTTTGTAACCTTCCTGGACTACTAGTTATAGAGTCTCTTGTCTCAAGAAATTGATGGCATTGTCAGATCGGACTTTATGCGTTACGTATTAGAAATAGCCGGTTCCAAGAGAGACTGCATCATATGGGCTGATTGCTTTTCAGAATGCCTCTACTCCTGACTTCAGATCGTACTTCCATGATATTTTGAGTGGGCTGGATAAGTGCTAACAAATGGGTACTCACAGCTAGGGCAGGAGGTTAAGAATGTGCTGATCACCAAGGATGAGATTTTATGTTACATTAAATTAAAATTCTCACTGTTGGGAACAGACAAGACCAGGAGTTCCTAGATCCTAGAAAATATTATGGCTAAGGAAATAGAGAACTCAGGGAAGGGATCCACCTCCAAGAAACTTTGAGTAAAACAGAATTAAGTGCCCTGTCTTAGGAAACAGTTCACTACTGATCAGGAAGTGGGACATCCCACATCGTTTCTTTGGAGATTAAAGTGCAGGCTACGAAATGGCATAGAAAACAATGCATAAAATAGTGCAATTTCAAGGTGCCGTGTTGTCTGCTTCTTACACACAGCCTCTGTTCCTATGTCCATCTTTTCTTAAAAAACAAAACAAAAAAAAATCCAGCTATAGTGACACCTTTAGCTTATTTATTTAGGCATGACTCATACTGTTTTACCCACCTTCTGGGCTACATAGAATATTGCAACATTTTAACAAGTAGAATAATAGTGCATACACCTTGAAACTACTAAATAGAGATTAAGGCAAGCCCCTGTAAAGTTCAGTACTCCAGAAAACACGTTTTACCAAAAGTAAAAAAAAAAAAAAAAAAAAAAAACCCAAAACAAAAAAAAAACCAAACCAACCCAAAAAGCTGCTTCTAAGACCAGTGGCTTTAGGCCAGATGGCACCCCAATGGTTTTTTAAAACAGTGTGATTCGTTACGGGGACTGCGTTTGCGTCTGCCCCATTATTTTCAGGCTCTGAAGAGCCAGAAAGGAGCTGAAAAAGCAGGAGGTTGAGTAACCTCAGGTCTTGAAAAAGACTTTGTATTTGGGATTAGGGGAAAACCGAGCTGAGTCTGTGCAGGAGAGAGGCAGAGGGCCCTGGGTGGGTGAGGTGGGGGCAAGTCCCCATGGAACTGACTGACGCCTGTTCCCCTGGGTCTGTGTTGTGGGCACTGTGCCATCATCGACTGACAAGCGCGAGTGACCCACTAACACAAAGTCTCCTCTGAGAAACAGGACCCGAATAACTCTTGGCATCTCACTCCAGGACAACATGACACTCACAGATGCCGCCGAAGTCACGGGTGAAGCCACGGGTGTCTGACCCCGGGCAAGATGGCTCCCATCCGGGAGGCTCATCTGCGGTGTTGCTGGGGCCTGCCGGTTTTAGCTGATGAAAATCCTTTGTGATCTGTCGAACCCTCAATGCCACTCTACTATCCAAAAGCAAGCACCTGACTTTTTCTTAAGCAAGATGTCTTTGGTAAGATCGAAGACTTTAACAGATAACTGAACCGTAGTGCTTTCTTCTCCTACTCTTACGGACATTCGTGCATTCACAGGTACAACTCATGGGCCTTACGGACAGTTACAAGTGAATCTTTTAGAAATTTGGACTTTACAAAGAGACAGAAAATACCTTCCGATAGTGTGGATGCTTCCTACGAAAGCCAAATACTCATGCTAACTAACAGAAGGCTCTACATACATTTAGGGTATGTAGGTGCAGTTTAAAAAGACACCTAGGAAACTTGAAATAATTCAAGAACAACTGCTAATCATCTGAGGTTGTACCCCTTTGATGCGTAAGGATCCTACTTTATAAACCTGTAAACATGTTACCTGGTTACTCAAGAGTCTTCCTTTTACTGGGAAGGCAGACTATTCATGGCCATGAGTATCCCAGCAGGCCTGCTTCAGAGTTAGAACAATATGGCTAAATCCTAGGATTAAATAAATGACACCTGCCGAGAAAACGAGTTCCAGACGGGGACTTTTATGGATGATCTTGGCTGACAAATGTTTTTTGGAAATTGTTTATTTTAAAATTACCTTCCCAACAAACCATGAAAACACTTGGATGTTAGATGTTTTTTTTTTTTCTTCATTGAAAACATACTACATTGTAAATGGAGTTTCCAAGTCAGACAGAAAATTGATCAAAATCTAAGGACAGTATTATGGAAGGACAATATTAAAAATGGGTAAGAAAAAGCTTCGTTTGGTGAGATTAAAGGATGCATAACCGTGTCATGGTGGACAGGCAGAAAGGGTGGTAACCTTGTGCTTTTATTCAACTAAGGTACTTACCAAACCTTAGGTTTTTTGCAGGTGTCCAACTCCCACCTGGACAGGGGTAATTTTCTATATTACACCTAAACCTATTTTAAATAACTGAAGCCCATGGCAACAGCTGTTACGAGTTGATAAAAGAACTTATCAGTCAAATAATAACTACATAATTTAGTACATAAAATAAAACGAGGACAGTAATAGATGAAGGTCTCAAAAATATACGACTGGGGAAAGTAACCACTGTATACAATTTGGAGGTTGTTAAAGTGACCGCTTAGAAGGGTGAACAGTGCAAGACATGCTTTTCCAGTTATACGCTCAGAACAGGAGTGCAAACAAAATTAAAGCTTCTGTTTAAAGTTGTAGGAAAAGGAAAGCTTGAAATTAGTATTTAAAAGCTTCCCTCAGGTCATCCCCCAGAAATGAAATGATCAAAATGCTTTTTCATAGTTGGATTTTCTTCAGTGAGTTTTCTTTCAGTGGTAAAACTGCATCCTACAAGTTGGGTCCCCTGCTCACACCCGTGGTGATCACGTGCTGATCCATGAACACACACGGTGGTGAGGAAGGGCCACGACCAGTCCCCAGAGGTCCAACAATGACAGAGCCTGGAGTTTGGGGTTCTTGCCTTGGCTACTATACCTGAACCCTACAGAGAACAGAGAAAGCGATGAGCTTTAGTGTTCCCTTGTTCCCCTAAAACTGGAGGACAAATGGACTAATTCCTCCCTGGAGGCAAGCTGCTGTAGCAGTGGAAGGTGTTAGGCGCTCAAATAAGCTAACGCTGCTCTAGAAGGTGGAGAAGTAGAGAAGTTCAAGGTCAATGCCAGTGCCAAGAGCTTTTTCCGTGAGCTGACTAGGCGATGCGGGCATGCATCCATGCAAAGGCAGGGCGTGGCCCCAGAAGAGAACTGAAAACATGTGTAGAACAACTGGATAAGTCCCTTGCCAGTAGTTTATAAAAATATATAGTCAATCCTGTAGAGGCCCCTCTTACAGTCAACACTATGGAAGTCTGTTTTAGTTACCCATTACTTCGATACCAAAAAGCATTTACTACTTTTCAGACATTCCAGACAAAGGTCACTTATAACAAAAAGTCAACTTTTTTTTTTTTTTTTTTTTAAAACAAGAGACTGTCCATTTAAAAAGTAGGTCTTTTCTTTCAAGTGAAACAGGACACTTTCTGTATTCAACTTAACTTCTAGTCTGTCCAGACTGGTTTGTTTCAGATCCTTCTGTAATGTGCATATATGCAGGAACAAATAAACTTACTTTTAAACGTTATCTGCACAGAAAAAAGTTAACTCCTCAAAACATGATAGGACAGGTCTGGTTAGTACAAATCTATTGCAAAGTAAAAAGACTCTGTGCATCAGTTCAACCAGGAGAAGCGGGAGAAGACTGTCCCAACCGTGAGAGTTCAAGTTGAAGTTGTGTTCTGTCTGAAAGCCCAGAAGCCTCTGGGGCGTCCTGATGGGCATCACTGCTTCGGTTGCTCAACCGCGTCTTCCTTTGGAGCTTGAAAGCCCCCCACCCCCAACTTTACTTTCTATTCCGAAGACGCTTCGATTTCCTAAGGGAGTCTATGGCTTCTGGTGCCTTCTTCCGTTTCCGAGGGGACTCCTCGTTCTGCCCAGCCCCTGAGGAGTTCCCCACCGCGCTCTCCATGACCTCCCGCAGTTTGCGCTCCAGCTCCGCCAAGCGTGCGTTCTGTTCGCCTATGATCTGGGTCTGCTCTAGCAGCTTCTGGTCCTGGTCCTGAAGCTGCTTCTGCTGCTCCTGCACTTTGGTGCGAAGCTCGGAAATTTCACGCCTGAGAACAGTCACGCCGGCACCGTTTGTCTTAACCTGCTGCTGGAGTTTGGTAACCTCTTGTCTTGAAGGGTTTTGCTTGGAGAAGAGCTGCATGGTTGTGAGGGCTGCAGAAGGTCCCGGAACTGCAGAGAAATGGTTTTAAATGGTCAATTAATCACTTAAAATGTCTCCCACTACTGGTAATACTTCATTAAACTTCTTTTGAAATGGAACAGCCTTATAATATCACTTCTGATCATTTCCTCTTGGCAATCTACACCCGTCTTAACAGTAAATGAGTTTGAATTCTGATGGTTGGGTTCACGTGGCAAAGTATGGATTGCCGGGAAATGGACAAGGACTACAAAGGCAACATCGCCATAAAAATCACTATCATAAATAACCTCCCTTTAAAAAAATGTTATCTCTTAAAGGTTTTTTGAAAGGACTGGATGGATCCATTCCTACCCTAAACCCGCCAAGACATATATATATAAATAATCTTCCTAGACAGATGCATTGTTCCTTCTCTTTCTGCTTACCTTTATCTAATTTCCACAAACACAGCAAGGCTTAGATCAATTCCTACCTCTTGTCAACTCTCAGTCAACAATGGTTCTAGCTTCCTTAAGATCCTGTCTCTGCTACTCATTTGGCATTTCAATGGACCCTTCTTTAAAATGTTTCTCTTACCAGTGATAATTTAATTTCGAGTCTGGATATGTCTTACCTTTTGACATAGTAAGATCCTTGAGAGCAGACACCAAGTATTACACTTCCTTTTAGTCTCCACAGGACACAGTACAGTGCTGTGCGCGTAATAGGTACTCAATAAATAACTGATTAACGCTGAGATGCCACAGGCATTATGATTCAATTACAGCCAGCCGCTCAGTCACCCCACTGAGCACTCCAGGGAGATAACTCATCTGAACAGAACGTGACGTCTTACTAAAAAAGATTTTCCTGATTTAAACTATCTGTGAGAGTTGAAGATATTTTGAATAATTTTGTCTTTCAGTAGATAAGGGATATACTTCTGCAAAAGAGCTGCTAAAGAAGTAGCGGCAGGGCTCAAAGCAGCCTTACGTGGCCTGTCTTTTCAAGCAGCGGCCACTCTAGGGGCTGAAATAATTAAGTGAATAATCCGTGAAGAATTTGGGGGGGTTTTATCTGGTATATTTCATTCTGTTTTAGCACCATGGATGTTAACTAGTCAGAAACATCAAAACGAAACAACAAAAGACACTCCACAAAATCCCCCCCCCCCAAATATACATAGCTTTTTATCCAAAATTCTAAGTTATTGTATGTCAGTAGTCACGGATATGTACAAAGATACAGCCACTAGACTGTTCTTCAAAGTGTAGTTTAAATACTGCAAAACGAGCTCAACAAACGTGCTAACAGCGATGGATCAGTTACACGAGTGACGTCATTAAAAATCACGTTGCAGACACTATTTACAGACACAGGAAAGGTCACAATATACGACTAAGTGTGAGTGCGGGGAAGCAAGTTAGGGAACTGTGTAGGAATGTTCCTTTACACTGAACATATCCACACGAGCTACCTGGAGGAGAGCCCATGAGCCTTCCGGACACGTCTGATCCTGGTAACTTCCTCTTCAGAATGGGCACGATCTTCTCATCAAAGTACTCCATCGCCATGGAGGAGATGTCCCTTAGCTCTTGAAGTACTTCATGAGCTCGCTGAGGGGCTCTGGTGGAATTGACGTATCTCAACACTCGATAAATCTCATCAATCACCTACAATAAGGAGGTCTCATTAGCACTTTCAGTTTTGTCTTTATAAGAAAATGGCTCAACAGGGAGAGAGGGGACGATGCCGTCTGTACCGCATGGCTTTGGGCTTGTCATAAGCCTTCGTGTGTTTCATATGCACATTTATTAAGATTTTCTGCATCAGGTGCTGAGGCTAAGGAATCAGGATGAATAAAGTACAGCTCTTGCTCCAAAGGAAACCAGAGGGCAACAGACACGGAAATAAGTGGTAGGAAAAGGGACATACAAGCCGCGAGAGAAACCAGAGAGTGAACTATGACGCTGAATCCTGTCTGCGGAGAGGGCTAGAGGAACTGACCCAAATCCACTTCACTCCAGCCTGAGGGTTTCCTGAAGCCCCAGGAACCCAAACAGACTTCCTGCTCTGGGACCAGGCACTCTGTCCTCGGAGATTTCGTTTCTCTTCAGACCTGCTATGGACTAGGATGAGGTCTCCTCGGATTCCCCTCTCCCACTATCAGCAAAGGGTAGTGAGAGGCCCCTTTTCACTTTCAGGGTAACTGCAATGGGAAACACAGGCGTAACATACATGGGGGAGAGAAAGCTCTGACCACCCTGGTTCCTAGTCCTCTTGCTGGAATGGCAGCTGAACCTGCCTCAGCTCTAATCCCTACAACTGATACACTGTGCTCCTGTAAACTGACTCGTACCTTATCTTTACCGTTTTTGGTCTTTGAGGTAATAGTGTGAAAGCAAGGTCTCTCTCCATTTGCTCAAGTCTTCCATTAGGAAAGGTAACATGTTACAGAGAGATTACGGTAGTCAAGAGGAATAATCCATGTTTTCAATAAAATTAAAACCATTCTCTTAATTCTGTCCCAAAGTTATGCACCAAGGACAAGATGAAGGAGATGACCTACACAGCTTCTACCATTCAGAGGGACTGGTGGCCACAGTGTCACATGTTAGGAAAACATGGTATTGACCCAATTTTCAAAATTATTTCACCCTGCAAGGGTTTTAATTACTTTCTGAAAATTACTTTAGCAGCAGGAATGTAAGGGCACGATAAGTCTGGAGGTCTACTAAAGGGATCACAGGCCTTAGGCTGGTCACTTAAAGTATTTCTAACAGTTCGTGATTTTTCTACTTCTCAGTAGATCATTCCTTCAATCTTTTTAATAATGTCTATATCCAACATGGGCCTCAAACCCAGGGATTGCACACTCCACTGACTGAGCCAGCCGGGAGCCCCTGGCCACTCAAAGTTTTTACAGCTTTCAAATATGCTGCATGCTGAACCCCTCCTGAACCTGAGATGATAATATTTTACAAAGTACGGTATGACCATATATGATGCTTCTCTAATGCTCTAAGCTCATGTTAAAACTGGCACCACTGGGGTGCCTGGGTGGCTCAGTGGGTTAAGCCTCTGTCTTAAGCTTAGGCTCAGATCATGGGCTCAGGATCCTGGGATCGAGCCCCGCGCTGGACTCTCTGCTCAGTGGGGAGCCTGCTTCCCCCTCTTTCTCTGCCTGCCTCTCTGCCTACTTGTGATCTCTGTCAAAGATAAATAAAATCTTAAAAAAAAAAACCAACAAAAACCCGGCACTGTAATAAATGACATACCATAAACACGACTGAAGCATGTGGACTATTAAGAGAATTTCTATCTTGTGTAATCTAATGTTGAGCAAAGTTCCTATTAGAAAACAGAACTTTGATGTCCTCACTTTTTCTCACATTCCATCTTTTTGTTCTACTTGAAATTTTCTTAACTTTCCCCTCTACCCCTTTTATTTAATTAAATGCTTTTTCTATATTTAAAAAATTTAAATGCACTTAAAAATTTTTGATTATTTCTATATGGCATGTGTTTAACTCTATCTCTAATGATTCTCTGTGCTCTGCTCATATTTAAGAACCCAGCACACCTGGGGTGCCTGGGTGCCTCAGTTGTTATGCATCTGCCTTTGGCTCAGGTCACGATCCCAGGGTCCCAGGATGGAGCCCCACATCAGGCTCCCTGCTCAGCCTGCTTGGAAGGTTGATTCTCCCTCTTCCACTCCCCCGCTTGTGTTCCCTCTCTTGTTGTGTATGTGTGTGTGTGTGTGTGTGTGTCTCTGTCAAATCAATCAATCATTTAAAAAAAACCCAAAACAACACACAGACAGACAGCTCACCAGAACCCCTGTGCTTAACCCAGAGGGCAGGTGGGGTTGGGGGCAGAGGAGAAGGGAGAGGTGGAGACGAGGGGAGGGGAGGGGCAGTGTGCCAAGAAAGCAGGGAGGGGAAGGGGGGCGCAGGGGGGCTGATGACAAGGGGGGCGGGGTGGGGACACTGGGAAGGGGGGCGGCTGCAAAAGTCAACGCAAGAACAGATTGATTTTTCTTCTTTCATTTTAAAGGTTCGGGGACTGTATTTATTTTCAGCACAGTAAAAAGAAGAAATGTGCCCAAATAATACTGTTCTAAGAATGTCTTCATATTAAAATCAATTTTAAAAGAGATAAAAAACACAACATTCTGGAAACATTCAATAAACTCAAAGAATATTTCTCAAAATAAGGGACCCATGTTCTTCAAAAGCAAAGGAAGCCCAGGAACTATTCCACATTAAGGAGGTTATAGAGTCCAGCGGGACTGCAGACTGGGTTCTGGACTGAGAAAAAAGTCTCTAGGACGAGTTTCACTATCAGCGGTGAAATGTGCTGTGGGCTGTCAGTGAGAGAGGCCATGGTAGCAAACCTGCATTTCCTGATTTGGTAACTGTGCTGCAGCTCAGTTTGAGAATGCCCTTATCTCAGAAACTGCATCAGAATATTTAAGAATAAAGGGTCATGGTATCTCCACTATTTTGAAATGGTTCAGAAGAAATAAAACAGAGAATAAAAGCAAACGGGACAGAAGGTAATAATGCGGGATCTGGATAAAAGACGTATGGAAGATCCTTGTACTATTCTTGCAATTTCTGTGCAAATGTGAAATTGCATCAAGACATGTAGTTACCAGAAAAAAAGAAGAGACTGCAAAATGCCATACCGCTGTTCCTCCCGCCGCCTCCTGGCCCAAACATGAAAAACCAACTAACAAAACCCAATTCTCAGATTTTTAGTTTGTTCAGGGAAATCCTGCCTTGTGACCCTGCATAATCATGCACACTGAATATCCTGACTTTTGGGAACCACTGGGTTTCAGTGAGCACAGAAGCGGTATCAGAGCCACTGGTAAGGCCTTAATTAACAGGGTCTTACCCATGTTTTTCTTTACTATTCTATTTCCCAGAACGGTCAGTTGGCCTCTGTTCACTTGTGTGCTTCAGTATGTGTGAACTGCCAACATGGACACTGAATTTTTCGTACAGTGTGACTTCTGTCAGAAGAGTTGAAAAATACCAATACAGGGCGCCTGGGTGGCTCAGTGGGTTAAGCCGCTGCCTTCGGCTCAGGTCATGATCTCAGGGTCCTGGGATCGAGTCCTGCATCGGGCTCTCTGCTCAGCAGGGAGCCTCCTTCCTTCTCTCTCTCTCTCTGCCTGCCTCTCAGTGTACTTATGATTTCTCTCTGTCAAATAAATAAAATCTTAAAAAAAAAAATACCAATACAGTGATCAGGGTCAGCAGCTGGGGCCCTACTGACCTGCAGCTGTTTCTGTTCCAATGTTTTACTGGAACACACGCACATGCCTCTGTTTCCCGCATGCTGTCCATGGCTGTTTCATGGAGCTGAGAGAGACCACGTGGCCTGCAAAGTCAGAGATGCTTACTACCTGGCCCGTTATAGAAGGAGTTTCCTGATCCTGTTCCATGATCGACAGTGGCAAACTACCAACCAGTCTGACTCTCTTTTAATGCCCTTGTGATCCATACGGTCTCCCTGTCCAGAGACCCCATTCTAAACCCCTTCCGCGAGTAAGACCTGGTTTTTCACTCAGGAGGAGGGCAGTGACCTAGCTGTTTGGAGTTGGAGAGGGGACCTGTAGGTTTAAATCATTTTTAAATACAGAGACGCAACCCACCCTCCCTTGTTAGTCCCACTCGCACCTGGAGCTTTCTAGAAGCCAGCTGTGCAGACCACACTGCCACCCAGCTCTCCCACGGCCCATCTAGGCTTTAACCTCCTCAGCTCTGCTGAATCAGCTACCACTTCTCGTGTACATTCCAGCTTCCAGAATTTTGTTGCTGCTGCTCTCCTGACTTCACTCTCATGGGTCTCGGTCTTTTTTTCCTTTTTAAAACTAGCTCCTTTACTGTAAGAACAAGCTTTGGGAGGAATCTGAGGTAAACATGCATTTAATCTGTCATCTTTAACCTACCATTTGCTTTTAAGAGTAAATTTGATTGCTCTTTCAGAGAATATTTAATTTTGAGAGGCGGAGGGAATCTTAAGAAGGCTCTGGGCTGAGAATGGAGCCTGACATGGGGCTCGATCCTGTGACCCTAAGATCACGACCAGAGCTGAAATCAAGAGTTGGTCACTTAAGCGACTGAGCCACCCAGGCACCCCAGAGAACAACTTTAAAAATGCTTTTTGCCCAAGTGTTAGTTTAAAATTCCAAAATTCTGTATGTATTGGGCATTCTAATTTAAACTATAATGTTGATATTACCCAGGTTCACTTAAGTACCTTGTAAAAGAGTAATCTGTGAATGAAATATTTACTATAGACATGAAAACGAGTTCTTTTATCAAGTATGAAAATTCCTGAATTTTTAAAAGTTTTTATTTTAAAGGTTTACCCAGGGGCACCTGGGTGGCTCAGTGGGTTAAAGCCTCTGCCTTCGGCTCAGGTCATGATCCCAGGGTCCGGGGATCGAGCCCCGCATCGGGCTCTCTGCTCAGCAGGGAGCCTGCTTCCTTTCCTCTCTCTCTGCCTCTCTGTGATTTCTGTCTGTCAAAATAAATAAAATCTTAAAAAAAAAAAAAATAAAGGTTTACCCATTTGTCAGAGAGCAAGTGAGAGAAAAAGAGCACAAGCAGGGGGAGGGGCAGGCAGAGGGAGAAGCAGGCTCCCCACTGAGCAGGGAGCCTAAAGCGGGACTCGATCCCAGCACCCCAGGACCATGACCTGAGCTGAAGGCAGATGCTTAACCTACTGAGACACCCAGATATCCCAAAAGTTCCTGAACTTTTAAGTAAAATCCAGAAGCAGGGTCTGGGGGAACACAAGAATAACCTAATATAGAAACCTTGTACCAGATCACGATTATAGGTTAACACTGAGAAAGAATTATTATTTTTTAAATATCTTATTTATCTGTCAGAGAGAGAGGGAGCAGCAGGCAGACGGAGAGGGGGAAGCAGACTCCCCGCACAGCAGGGAGCCAAATGCAAGGTTCAATCCCAGGACCCTGGGGTCATGACCTTAGCTGAAGGCAGATGCATAACCGAGGGAGCCACCAAGTGTCCCTGACAACTATTTTATAGAATGTACTCCTTTTGCATTTGAGGATTAAATGCCACGTCCTTCGGTTCTGAAGACAGAATGTGAGGACTTTTAGGCTGAGAAGTGCAAAAGGGGAGAAATAGGAAAACAACCCCAAATTACAAAGTGTGTTAGGTTGGCAGTTTCATTTTTGTCTAAGCAAGCTAAAAAGTACCAGCTACATGAAAATAAAAAGTAACATTCTGGGTGGTGCCTGGCTGGCTTGGTCCATCGGTAAAGCAGACAACTCTTGCTCTTGAGGTCATGAGTCTGAGCCCCATGTTGGGCTCAGAGATTACTTAATTAAAAAAAAAGAAAAAGAAAAAGAAAAAAAGTAATATTCTAAGGATACACAGTGTTTGTTGTTTTAGGCAAAATATAAACTAAGAAGATGGCACTTTTAAGAAATAAAGTTATTCAAGATGAATCCAACAAAAATCATTTGTTTTTTTGGGGGGTGGGGATTTTTCAGGTTTACAGGAGAAAACTTTGGATGAGTTTTTGTGAAGACACAGGTCTTATTAAGGAAGAATCAGCAGGCTGGCGCGAAGCTTCTGTCAAACCCATCTGCCAGCTGGGCCCTGGTGCTCTTACCAAGGGTACAGGGACAGACCCTCCACTGCCGTGTGGAAAAAGGCAAGGCCACGCACGTGAATGTGCTCTGAGGACAGAAGTGTTTCCCGCATCTCGCTTGAGAGCAGTGACGAGGGAGAGGGAGAGGGGACGGGTCTGGGTTAAAGGTGGGCCTGGGCATGAAACTCCTTCTTGACCGCTGTGCCGCTGAGGGCCCAGGAAGGGCTGCAGTGAGGAGCTGGCCTGAGCTGATGTCCGGGGGGGGGGCCTGCCGAGCCTTGACACCTTAACATATTCTCCATGGCGCCGTGGTTTTGTTATTTTGATCCTAAAATTAACGTGAAGAGTCAACAGAAACTTGCAAAAAACCAGCAGGACTCAACTGGATTTATTTGTTCAGACAGTCAAGACCAGCATTCCAATCACATGATCCTGATCACCCAGAAAGACCCGTCCCTTCTGTAAAGGTCAAGTACTAGGCATCTCAGCTCTGCGGCCCGTGTGGACTGAGCACACACTACGCCACTCTCGTTCGTAATAACTGGCTGAAGTGTTTCTGAGGTTATGAAAACTCTAAGATGTTTCTCAAATATTGACATTCCTAACAATGAGATAAGCAACAAAAACCACGAGGCAGCAGGGGACAACCTACACTAGTTCCATGAACTTCTCAGATCACTTGAGAGATGAGGCCTGTACATGGGATCTGGATGCAATATGGAGTAAGAATCAGAACCAATTTTTAAAGTTAAGTACTCCATAGAAGAATTTGTAGCTAACAGGAGGCAAGTGAGATATACTGAAGAATATTTCAAATAAAATAAGAAACAGGATCCCCCTCCATAAACATCACAGAAAACTGAAAATGGAGGAAATACAGAATATTGTTAAATATAGAATATTGTTAAGTATCTACGGAAATAACCAAAAGAGAACATTCCAGTTTTTCTAGGAACTGATTAGCTCCGACCATAAGGGAATCTTTTGCTAGCATCAACTAAGTACCAAAAGGACCTTTCAATCCACCTCTGCCTCTTCCACATACGATACGAAGAGACTTCATCTGAATTTATTCTCCATTCAGGAAGCAAGATACCACAAGCACTGAGGCAGTATCTTAAGTAGCATGTTGTGAACTTGGGGACGGTAAATACGCCACGACAGACTGACTTCTGGGTTCAATAAGACTACTCCTGTGCTGCTATCCAGTAACTGTCTATTCTCGCTGAATCTGGAAGTATTTAAAGTGTCTCCATGAAATGCTTCTCACACAAAACAAAAACCAGCTTGTCCCTCCTACTCCACCTCCCCCAAATCCAAATTAGAACAATCCTGAAGGCAGGGACAGTACCTGACTTATTTGCTGTCAATCTTAAACAAAGAGTAAAAGCCCACAAATGTGTTTTTCAGCAGGAACTCTGTTTTCTCTTCCTATTTATGGAAAGAGTTTGTTAACTGGAGTTGAGGACGAATTCCTAACAAGCTTTTCTAAAGAACAGCAGAGCATCTACTGTGTGTTTCACAATGAAACTTTTAAACATGAAGGTCATGTATGGTATGGACTTATTATCAGTTACTGCACAGAAACCAAACAAATCCATTCACAGAAACTCATTCCAGAAAGATGGGTACAATTCTGACATTTAAACAATCGCTTAACAATAATAGAACTTTAAGTAGTGCACTCTAGCTGTTTTGGGAAAGCAGTTCTATTTTACCTTTCCTGGGATGAAGCAACAGAGATTGGAATCCACATACTTCATGAAAGTCATGTTTAACAGTGAGAGCCTTGTTTCCACAGCAGCAAGGATGTCTGCGTGACGAGCTAACGAGTGGTTTCTTCTTTCTGACTCCCTCCTGGAGTAAGAAAAAAAAGCAAGCATGAAAGTAATATTGTGAACTAAATGGCAAGCAGAGAAAATGACTTCCTGGGACCTCTTTTTTCTTTTTTAAAAGATTTTATTTATTTGACAGACAGAGATCAAAAGTAGGCGGAGGGGTAGGCAGAGAGAGAGGAGGAAGCAGGCTCCCCACTGAGCAGAAAGCCTGATGTGGGGCTCAATCCCGGGACCCTGGGATCATGACCTAAGCGGAAAGCAGAGGCTTAACTCACTGGGTCACCCAGGCGCTCCCTTCCTGAGATTTCTAACAGTCTAATATTTACCTGTGAATTTGATACCTACAATTGGGTCATGATTTAACCGAAATCATCAATGAATCGCTATGTCCAGAAATCCCTGCCAAGGACTAGCACTCACTAATAAATTATAGGGGAGAGGGGAATCCGTTTTTTGTTTTGTTTTTTTTTGTGTGTGTGTGTTTTGCTGTATCAAGCCTAATGGCCATTAGAATAAAAAAAAAATCAGAGAAATGGAAGAATTACACAGGGGTATGTGAACAAGGGACATATGTTTTTACCCATAAAATCAGCTTACTTAAACTTCTATATAAACTTTTTTTTAAACTGTTTATTTATTTTAGAGAGAGAGAAAGAGAGACAGAGAATGGGGGTAGGGGCAGAGAGAAATTTCAGGCAGACTCCGCGCTAAGCGGGGAGCCTAATATGTGACTCGATCTCACGACCCTGAGATCACGATCTGATCCAAAACCAAGAGTTGGTGGCTTTATTGACTGAGCCACACTGAGCTAGGCACCCCTAGCTCACTTACACTTTTCAGGTGTTACTGAAAAATACTTCACATACAAAATTCACTTTGGAGGTATGTGACTTCATGATTTCTGGTATATTCAGAGTTGTGCACCCACCACCACCATTTAATTTCTCAACGTTTCATGACCACAAAATGAAAGCCCGTAACTATTACCAGTCACTCCCATTCCCTAGCCCTTGGCAACCACTGGTGTACTTTCTGCTTCTACGGATCTGCCTGTTGTGGACATGGCAGGTAACTGGAGTCGTAGGATATGTGGCATTTTGGGTCTGTCCTTGTTCACGTAGCACAGCTCTCAGGGCTTATCTATGTTGGAGCGCATATCCATTTCTCTCCACTGCCTGCTGACATTTCTGTCATACAGACATGGCATCATTCTGAGGACCTGATCATCAGGTGATGACTTCTAGGCTGTTTCCACTCTCTGGCTATTATGAATAATGTGACACAGAACACTCACGTATGTTTTTGGCGTGACTATATTTCCATCTCTTTTGTAGCAAAAGAGATGGAAATATGTACGGAAATGGAAATACATATATTCTTTTTTTTTTTTTTTTTTTTAAGATTTTATTTAGGGGCACCTGGATGGCTCAGTGGGTTAAAAGCCTCTGCTTTTGGCTCAGGTCATGATCCCAGGGTCCTGGGATCGAGCCCCACATCGGGCTCTCTGCTCGAATAAATAAAATAAATAAAATAAAATAAAATCTTAAAAAAAAAAAAAAGATTTTATTTATTTATTTCACAGACAGAGATCACAAGTAGGCAGCAAGGCGGCAAGAGAGAGAGATAGGGGGAAGCAGGCTCCCCACTGAGCAGAGAACCCGATGCGGGGCTCGATCCCACGTCCCTGGGATCATGACCTGAGCCAAAGGCAGAGGCTTTAACCCACTGAGCCACTCAGGTGCCCTAGAAATACATATATTCTATGTATATAGAATATACGCTGGGTCATTTGTTAATTCTGTGTTTAGTCTTTCGAGGAACAAAGTGTTTTCTAAGGGCAGAACCACTTTACAATCGCACAAGTAATTTATGATGGTTCTGATTTGGCCACATCCTTTCCAAGATTTTTTTGGTCTTCTTTACTCTGGCCATCCAAGTGGGTGTTGTGTGCTATCTGTGTTTTGATCTGCAGTGCTACCGGCTGGGGACTGCTGATGTTGAGCACCCTGCATATGCTTAGTTAGCCTTCAGCTTCTCTTCTTTGGAGAAATGTCTCTTCAAATCCTTTGCCCCCTTTTAAACTGGGTTCCGTGTCTTTTTTATTGTTGAGCTCTATGAGTTCCGCATACTACGTGGATCAAGGTCCCTCACTGGGTTATTTGAGCTGTTCACGATTTTCTCCCCTGGTGTGGGCTGTCCCTTCACCATCTTGATGTCATCCTCTGCGGCACAAGTTTAAATTCTGAGAAGGTCCAGTCTGCCTACTCTTTTGTTACTCGTGCTTTAGGTGTCATAGCAAAGAAACCACTGCCGAATCCAAGTCCATGGAGGTCAGTACTGTTTCCATGTGAGGGTTTACAGTGGAGCCCTGACACTCACACTTCGACTATAGTCTACTTGGAGTTAGTTTTTGTAGATGGGATGAGGAAGGGGCCCAGCTCCATTCTTTTGCAGACACCCAGCTAACCCAGCATCATTTGGGGAAAGCATTAGTCCTTCCCCCATCGAGTTGTCTTGGCATCTGGCTTGAAAATCATTACATATCTAAGGATTTCTTGTGCATCCTCCTGGTTCCACTCCACCTGTGCAACCACCTGTCTTTATGCCCACACCACACTGGTTTGATTACAGCAGCTTTGCAGTAAGTTTTGATATTGGAAAGGCGCAGGACGCGGTCACCTTTGTTGATCTTTTTTAAGACTGTTTTGATTAGGGGCGCCTGAGTGGCTCAGTGGGTTAAAGCCTCTGCCTTCGGCTCAGGTCATGATCTCAGGGTCCTGGGATTGAGGCCCACGTCGGGAGCCTGCTTCCTCCTCTCTGTCTGCTGGCCTTCTCTGCCTACTTGTGATCTCTATCTCTGTAAAATGAATAAATAAAATCTTAAAAAAAAAAAAAAGACTGTTTTGATTATTCTGAGTCATCTGTATTTCTATGGAACTGTAGGATGAGCCTGACATTTTCCACACAAACCACAGCTAGGATTTTGACAGGGCTTACACTGCATGTGCACAACCACTTGGGGAGAACCGCCACCTTCAGAACAAAAAGTCTTTCCATTCAACACCATTTAAGTCTCTTTCTATTTCTTTTACCAATGTTTTGTGGTTTTCAGCAGACCAGTCTTCTTTTGTTAGTCATTACTAAGTATCTTATTCTCCTTGACAGTACTGTAAATGGATTTTTTTTTTTTTTTAAGTAAGATTTATGCTCAACAACCCAGAGATCAGGAGTCCCATGTTCTTGGGGCTGAGCCAGCCAGGCCCCTGCCCCTATTTTCTGAGTCTAGTTGCCACACAGTGCTACAGCAGTTTTAGGGGTACAACATGGTGCTTCAGCATTTTTCTAACTTATGCCATGCTCATCCCAAGTGTAGCAGACAATGCTATTATTCTGCCATGGACTATATTCCCTGTGTTGTACTTTTTATCCCCATGACTTTTTCATTCCATCACTGGAAGTCTGTGGAGATTCCACTCCGATTCACCCACCCTGCCCATCCCTGCATCCTGCAGTTAACTTGTTTTTGGATCATTGGTTGCTAACACAATTATGCAACTCCTTTCCCGCATTGATCTTGCACCCCATATCCCTGCTGAGTTTTTATGAGCTCTAACAATTACAGGACTCCTTATGCATATGATCACATATATGGGAGATCTTGTCACCTCTAAAGAGAAAAAACGACTTCCTCCTTTCCAATATGGAAGCTTTGAATTTCATTTTCTTGCCTAACTGCCCTGGTTAGAACCTCCAGTATAATGTTCAACAGAAATGGTTAGAGTGGGCGAACCATAGTCAAAATCACTTACTGTGATTTAGGTACCCTTCCCTATAAAAACTTGGAAACCATTTAGTATGTAGACTTACCCAAATTAAAAAAAACAAACCCCAAAACAACAGGGGTGCCCCATGTCGGGTATAGCCATTACTTTAAAGACAAAAATCCAAAAAAACCCCAACCAAGAAAGGGAAAGAAAATTCCCACTTGTAAATTATTGCCAGCACTAGGCACAACGTACCTTGGAAGTTGTGCTTTAACTTGTTTCTGACATAGATTGTGGTATCTCTCCACTTTTAGAAATCCCTGATTCAACATTCTCTGGCAGACCAAGTCCATTCTTTTACAAACCTACAGGAAGAAAGAAGGAAAAGGGAGAATTTTAACAGATAAAACCCAAATATATAACAGACAATTAACTTAGACTCCTGTTAGCTGAAAGTTCTCTGTGCCAGTACTGTTCCGCAGTTTGCGGTCTGAATCTCTAAATCAGTACACATGGTAACGTGTAGTGTATAGTGAGGTGAACCCCTCCTGCTTTATAACTCTTGTGGCATTATGTTAAGAAATTAATACTATGTGTAGGCAAGGAATTTTACTTTTATTTTAGTTATTGGTTGCATGTTCTGAATGTATCCCCACTACTATGGTCAGAAAATGTAGTCCTGAAGATCAATAAAACAAGATATTCAAAAAGTTTTTAATGGTTTGAAAAAAGAAAGTTCTCTGGTAGCTCAAAATGTGTATTCAAACTGATGCCCAACCTCTCATAAAGTTTGTGAGCTATAACCAGAATGAGAATTCTTACTTATTTCTACAAGCCAGGGTTAACTATGGAGAGTTACTAAATACTGTCCTGTCTTCCATAATATCAAATATTTTAACATATGGAGCAGAACCTTGACTATTTTGAATTCTTAAGGAAAACTATGTTTTTATACAGTAAAAGCACAGGATTGGAAGTCCGAACACCTGAATTTCAACATAACTTTTATGTGTTCTTGAGCAAGTCAGCTCAATAAAGCTGGAGCCAGCCTTCTGTAAAATTGGATAGTACCTAACTCACAGAGGTAGCATTAGGATTAAATGAAACAATACACACTAAAATCACTTTGATAAACTCTAAAGTGCTCTGTAAAAATTATGTTAAATTGTTTAACTTTGTACTAACTGGAAGATGTTGTTCCAGAGATGCCGTATTTCTGAGAAATACGTATTATCTTAATAAAACCTGGTGCACAAAATCCTTTTGTTCTTCAATTCCTGAGGATTTTGCAGTGACTCGGAGGCATCAACTTGAATGTCAGTTCCCACTGTATAGGTGTGGATATTTGAAGTGCAAGACATTGAAATAAATCTAGATCAAGGCCAAGGCCTATGCTTGTCTCTCTCCTAGCACCCGGCACAAATGCTTGACAAATACTTGCTGAAACTGAAATGTTTGTTTTCTCTGAGAATACACAGACAAAAATTCTGGCAAACTGGATTGAAGCTAACAAAAGCTGTAATACTTATTAATGAAAGCTTTAATACTACAGTATTAAACACCATGTAGTTCCAAAATCAGAGCACACTAAATGAAAGGTATTAAGGAAAACACTTCTTTTCCATTTGAAAAGAAATAAAAACAACAAATTTTAAGTAATGAAACTAAGAGTAATTCCTAGTTATATTTTAGAATATGGTGGGATCTATTTCTAACTAAACCAAACCAGCTGTCAACAGTCAACACATGGTCAGTGTCTATTAAAAAATAACATTAATAGGGGCGCCTGGGTGGCAAGTTGGTTAAAGCCTCTGCCTTCAGCTCAGGTCATGATCTCAGGGTCCTGGGATCGAGCCCCACATCAGGCTCTCTGTTCAGCAGGGAGCCTGCTTCCTCCTCTCTCTCTGCCTGCCTCTCTGCCTACTTGTAATCTCTGTCTGTCAAATAAATAAATAAATATTAAAAAAAAAAAGACATTAATAAAACTAATAAATATAAACATAAATACATGTTAAAGTTTATTTGTTTTTTAGTAATTTCCACACCCATCCCGGGGCTCAAACCCATGACCCTGAGACCAAGAGTTGCACACTCCTCTGCCTGAGCCAGCCAGGTGCCCCAGTATAAATAATTTTTTTTTTTTTTTTTTTAGATTTTTATTTATTTATTTGACAGACAGAGATCACAAGTAGGCAGAGAGGCAGGCAGAGAGAGGAGAAAGCAGGCTCCCTGCAGAGTAGAAAGCCCGATGCGGGGCTCGATCCCAGGACCCTGGGATCATGACCTGAGCTGAGGGCAGAGGCTCAACCCACTGAGCCACCCAGGCGCCCCCCCTCCTTTTTTTTTTTCCCAGTATAAATAATTTTTAAAGGAAAAATAACTCTTCAGAAAAAAAATATTTAGAGTTACATTTTTGCAAATCTCTTTGATATGTAGTTTTATAGAACAGAAATAAACTGCCATATCTGCTTCCGTATCCAGTCTACTGAAGTATTACCTTAGTTCGAGAAAGCACACAAGCACATGTTTCATGAGTTATCTGTATGCTGACATCATCACATGTCACAGAGCTCCTGGAAAGCTCCACTGTCTACTTGTGAAAGGCAGAAATAACAACTTAAAACTATAATGAAAAGACTTCAGATCTTACAGACTCCCTCCCTGAAAGGGCCTTGGGGACTGCTCTGGGAGCCCAAGACTAAACTTTAAGAACCACTGTCCCACTCCTAAATATTGTCACGAGTACTGGTACTGAGACTTTAGGTTAAAAAAAAAAAAAAAAAAAAGTATATATATATATATATATATGATCTACTTTTACTTTATCTTTGTTTTTGTGCTGTTGGTCATGGCTTACTGAACATCCAGGAAAGAAAGAATACCAAATTAAATGCTGTTCTTTTCTTACAATATTGATTAATGCTTAAAATATTTTTGACCTCAGCTTTTGTGGTTCTGTTCTCATTTGTCTGTCTTTGTGACCTCCTGTTTTCCCAAAACTGACGGGAAAAAATTTTACCTTACTTGTTATTAAAATACAACAAAAATCCTAGCAATCTGGTCATTTACCCAAGACAGTAAAATAAAATTCTGGAGTCTAATATATCAAGATGATGACTATGTCAAAAACTATCATGGCATTCAGAGATCAGCACAATAGATACTTATCAACATACCAGGGAGACATTCAGTTTGGGCTCCTCTGTTACTGCTGTTCTAATTAGAAGAGATGTGGTTTTTCTTTAATTGTTTGAAGAGTTAAACTGCCATGTTTACCCTCTTCCATCATTTTCTAACCTAAGTAGTAATGAAATATTTTGTTCACTTTGTCTAGGAATCTTTTTTGATTTCTTGTGCCACCATGGTCCTACTTAACAACGCAAGACACATATGCCATAAATTTGTGAAACCTGTAATTTTCCTATGAAACCTAATCTTAGTGTCAAATCTCGGTTGATTCTAAGATCCATATCTTTCCAGATTTTAACATTTGACATTGGAATGTTCTTACAATAATTGGCAGCATTTCTTTTTCAGAGGGCTCACAGGCTACGAAATATAAAAGGGTGGACTTCTTTGATTTTGTTTAAGATGCTGCAGAGACTTTAAGACGTCAATAAAAGCTCTTCGGAGGGATGGGGAAGCACTGCCAGAATATACATACAAATTGATCAAGATGCATTCTGATTTCAAAAATCCTAAAACACGAAACTGTATCTCAGAATCCAGGAAATGTTGGAATAGGTTCGGATTTTTCATGTCCTTATTTAGTGCTTTACAGTTCTCAAATGAATTGAATACCTGATGCTTTTCTCCAATTAATGCAGAAGCTATTATCAAAGATTAGGCCACTTACCAATAACCCTCAAACTGGAAAGAACTTAAGACACCAGAACCTTTCCTTTCTTTTTACAGTGAGAACATGGAGGCCTTAAGAAATTATGTAACGTGTACAAAGTCAAACTATGCAGTGGCAAAAATGAAATTAAGAATTCAGGCTTCTAATTAGTATCTTTTTAAATTTAGTGATCTGCAGCTCTACAGAGTGAAACAATTATCCTAACAATTCTCAACTGATTGGTCTCAACTAACACTCTGCTGCTACAGAAAATGTTGGCACTAGTCTCAAGTAGGACTTCCTGAGGCAGTATGAGATTTTAAGGACATTAGGGGGTGTTCTCTAATTAGAGAGATGGTGCTAGTCTATATCTTTCTAGAATTCTTCCAAAGTTCAAAAATCAGAAGTCAATTATGAGGAAGCAATGAGACAAATCTGCACTGTAGAACATTTTATAAGCCATCTGCCCCGATTCTTTGAAAAGCCAACTGCACCAAGAATGAAAAAAGTAGGGAGAATGTTCTAGATTAAAAAGACATTCTGGGTTAAGCCTCTGCCTCCAGCTCAGGTCATGTTCCCACGGTCCTGGGATCAAGCCCCACATCGGGCTCTCTGCTCCGAGGGGAGCCTGCTTTCTCCTCTCTCTCTGCCGGCCTCTCTGCCTGCTTGTGATCCCTATCTGTCAAATAAATAAATAAAATCATTAAAAAAAAAAAAAAGAAAGAGCTGTGGTTCTCAAAGTGTGGTCTAGGGACCCCTGGGATTCCCAAGATCCTTTTGAGAGTCTGTGGGGCCAAACTAGTTTCATAATACGAAGACGTTATTTGCCACTTCTACTCTCATTCCTCCATAATATACAATGGACTTTTCCAGTGGCAACACAACACATGACAACAATTTTCTGGCAATTAATGAAGAATATACTGTCTCTTCCTGCGTCTTCTAGAATTTTCTAAGGTAAGCTCTTAGGGTCTTCAGTAACTTAAGAGTATAAAGATGTCCCGAGGTTTTAAAAAAAAAAAAAATTGGGGCGCCTGGGTGGCTCGGTTGGACAACTGCCTTCGGCTCAGGTCATGATCCTGGAGTCCCGGGATCGAGTCCCACATTGGGCTCCCAGCTCCATGGGGAGTCTGCTTCTCCCTCTGACCTTCTCCTCGCTCATGTTCTCTCTCACTGTCTCTCTCTCAAATAAATAAATAAAATCTTAAAAAAAAAAATTGAAAACTACTGGCACACAGCAAGAGATGTAAGGAAGACAGCATGCCTATTAAAAAAGGAGTTAATGGTTTCTCATTTTCTTACCAATCAACGTTCTCTAAAATTTTCTAACATGTTTGAACAAAAGATATAAAAGGAACTATAAATGGGTAACAAATTTAACTAGCTACAGTGCTCTGAAGTATCTCAGGATGAAAGTATATAGGTATTTTGTTACCTACCAGAAAATTTCATTCCACATAATGAGCAAGACTTCTGAATTTAACCTTCAGTCATATTTATGTCCTGAACTACTAATAGGATTCCATTAAATTTATAGAAGCTCAAACCATACAGGAAAAAATTTCATAGGATACCTCTAAAACAGCTTTTAAAAAGCCTTCCATATTCATATTTCAGTGAATGAGAACACTATGCTCACAAATCAAAGTCAAACGCTCAAACTTGGCTTAGATACACTCCTGAACTGGGGGTAGGACCTCACTTCTTAACCTTTGCCACGTGTTTCAAAAACTCTCACCCTATCAAGAGGGCCTAGGTGACAGTCTAACGCTGTATCAGCACAAATTTGTCTGATTTACTGAAAAAACAACTCAAAGTACAAGTTTTATCACTTCAAAAGCTGTGTTCCGTCAAATAATTTTAAATACATTGGAAGAGTTAAGTATTTAAAGCATTATTTCTGTGTAATCAAGATTTCTAGGCTCTGGATACATTTTTGGAGCATCAATGGCAGGAAAAATGAACAAACAAACCAACAATTCAATAAGGCATTTGGATAATCCCTTGGAAAGAACTGGAGAGTCAAATTTCAATTATTCATGGCAACAGGAAGCAAAGACTATCATCAACCAAACTGAAGACACAAAGAACTGAAAAATGTTATTTTAGCAATCTCAACCAAGAGCACATCTTTTAAAGAAAATACAGAGTAATGAGTACATGGCTTATGTGTCTGTCTTCTAATTTAGGTGCTAACCACAGTGACAACTGAGTCCCTAGTAAGTAAATCGGAGAGAAAAAAAACCCTGAAACATCCAAACAATACATACACTAGTTCAGCAACCACTGAGCTGCTGACATTTAGCGTTATGGAAACTAATTCTATTCTTAATTAGTATCACTCTCTTCCAAGCATATCCAGCCTAATCCCACTAAAAAAAAAAACAAACAAAACTTAAAATGAAAGGAGCTGGAGTAACGTGTACTCCAGATAGCAGCATACATACTAATGTTCCTTGATTTTTTCTGGCAAAGAGCCCTTTAGATATAAGGAAAGCACGAAGCAGGCACTGTTTCTACCCTGCCAATGTCATTAAGAGACCACAATTAAATTAATGCTGACATCTAGTGGCAAGAAAAAAATCTTTCTTTTATAATGCTACCTGAATTGTACCTTATGACCCCAAACCGATCAATCTGAAACCAAAGACATTTCCAAATAGCCACAAAAGATTATCCACTTAATCTACAAATTATCTATTAACCTTAAGCAAACAAAAGAATAAGAAAATAGTTCCTCATTACTAAACCAGAGGGGAAAGACCCTCTCTAGGACATAAAATTGACTTAAGAATCTTTGGGGGGGGGGGGGGACACAGGGGATGGTAAGGGGCTCCTTATGAAAAATCTGTTTGAAACCACAAATCTGTGCCCTAAAAGTCTAGAAGAGATGACTGCTTTAAAATTAAGAATGCAACTGAGTATTGCACTTGAAAGAGATGTCATTCATTAATAAACAGTGGGATGTCCTAAGAAGCTAGTCCCCCCCCAAAAATGTTTTTAATTTTTAAAAAGGTAAACGACTGACAAAAGAACAAAAAAACCAGTGTTCCCCAACACTTACAAAACAGAACTGTGAATATTCCAAGCTTTACAAAGCCATTGTTTGGCTGAGAGGCTCAATTCAATCAAATGTTATGCCTAATTTCCAGACACTGTGAACATACAGCATGAATCTTGAGCAAACATCACCCTTCATAAAAATCGGACTATTTAAGATTCTACACGGAATTCTAGGATGACATGTTTGGGGAATGCAGGGACAATCAATTTTGACAAACGATTTTTCAACTGAAGTATCTTCCATTCTGCAAGACTGGCGTGGTAGAACTGCTGGGCTGACTAGAAAAGAGAAACCTGGTCATCAGTTTGAATCAAAATTAATAAACTTTCTTTAAAAAGTATGATTTCCCTTCCAAAACGCAATTAGAATCGAATTTAAACTGGAGGTGTAAACCTAAAATGTGGCACACGAACGAGAAAATGCTGTACACACTACATTCAGAAATATGTCTTTGTCCTCTTAAAAACAATCCCAAGCACAGATTGAGCTCCTACACAGAGTCGGCACAGAGTCCCTTCAAAATGTCCACCTCCTTCAATTTCCTTCCCACTTAAAGGATAAATTCCCCGACAGGAAGCCAAAGATCTTAACTGAACTAAGACATTCATCAAACCTTCAGTCCACGGTGTGGAGCGAGGTAAAGTCCTCCTTTCTATCAATCACTTGAACTACTGTGATTTGAAGCTGGCGGGTGGGCGTAAGTCACTAGTTAGAAAATGAACTGCAAGAGAAACCAACCCTGTCCAGGGGCGAGGTGCTCCCCGAGGGTGGGAAGTGTCGGGGCGAGGCCGAGCCGGACGCGCTCTCGGTGGGCTCTACTTTACTGGTCACCTGGGGAGCTGGGGCCACCAAATGGCGTTCACGCCCCTCGGAGCCCCCACCGGGTTTGTGGAGGCCTCCCCGACCCTACTTCATCTTCTCCAACCGGGAAACCTGGGTCGGGGTTGGGGGGGAAGCGGGGACACAGTGCGTGATTCCTGCGGACCGACCAAACCTGGCTGGGCCCGGCCGGGGGCTGGACGCTGGTGCACAAAAGGCGGCGACCCGAGCCGCGGAGCCGGCGTTCGGGCCCGGCGGCGCTGGGACGCCCCAACTCCCGCCGCCGCCCCGCTTCCGGGCCGGGGCAGCGAGCCCCCTAGCTCCGCGGCAGGAAGGGGAGGGGGGATGACCCCGCCGCCCGGCGCCGGGACTCCGCGTCCTGGAGCCGGCTGCGGCTCCCTCCCCGGGGGACGCGCTCCCCTCTCCGCCCCTCCCCAGACCTCGGCCGGCGGAGGGGGCGGCGGGGGTCCCGCGGGGGCCTCACCAGGCGGAGCTGGCTAATTTCGTCGTAGGACATAAAGCTGAGGATGTTCTCGATGGCTACGATGGGCAGCGCCACCAGCGTGTTGTTTTGAGGCAGCTGGTCGGGAGCCAGCGCCTGGGCTGGGGGCGCCTGGGAGCCCGGCTGCGGGGCCGGGGGCGGGGGCGGGGGGGGCAGTCGCTGGGTAGAGCCGATGGCCGAAGAGGGGCCGCCGTCGCCGTGGCCGCCGCCTCCTTCCTCAGCCATCCGCTCCTCCGACGCCGCCGCCATCTTGGGGGTTTGATTTCTTCCCCCCGCTGCAAGAGGAACTAGGGCGCTTCCGGTGCGTCACTTCCGCCTCGGGCCGCGGGGCGGGGCCCCGGAGGGGTGGAGCCTGCGCGGTGGCTGGCGGCGGGATTCGCTTGAGTTGCAGTTGGTTCCCGTGGCGGTGCGGCCAGGGGGTGTTTTTCCCGGGAAGGCGACCTTTGGAGGCCCTCTGACCCGAGGCCGGCAGGGACCGGAGGGCGAGGGAGCCCGGTCGGTTAGAGTGCAGTCCGCCGGCGCGATTTTCTTGTCGCGCCTCCTGACACGGGGCGGGGAGAGTAGTGTTGCCTCGCGGGTGTGGACTCGTCGTCGTTTGTGGAGAATGAGGTAATGGTCCCTTTAAGCGAATGACGAGGAGTGAAGTACTGACTAAAGCCACCGTGTACAGGGACCTTGAAAACTTCCTGTTAAAAGAAAGAAGCCAGACCCAGAGGACAACACTGGTCTGGGGACGTCTGCAGCCGTCAAGTGCGCGGAGGGCGGAGGGGCGGTTTTCGGGCTCCGGGGCTGGAGGGAGGGAGGGGCGTCCTGCTGCGACCCCAGGGTCGTGCTGGGGGATGGAGAGTAAGGAGGGGAGCTGGGCGGCCGGGGTCCTGCTGGGGGAGGGAGGTGGGGCAAGGAGAGGAGTCCTGCTGGGGATGGAGGGGAGGGAGAGGAGTCCTGGGGGGTGGAAAGAGGGAGCGGTGTCCTGTTCTGGGGCTGGGGTCCTCCTGGGGTGGTGAAGTGGAGGGTGGGAGGAGTGGTTAGGGCGGAGGCACCCGCAGAGTGGAGGAGGGAGAGGCATCCTGCCGGGGTGAAGATGCTTCCGGGTTAGATAGCGTGGGTGCACAACCTTGTGAGTACCCTAAAGCCAGTATGTTAAAGTGGTTGTACACCTTGCGCATTGTATCTCAATGTAAACGTTGACTTAGGCAAGAGTCATTAAAAAATGCTATAAGGAGGTATATAAAGGTATGACGCGGAACGTAAAATTTAGGTAGTCTCAAAATAACTCCCCATAAATTACATGTTAATTACAAAAATAAATAAGTTTGCAGTAGAGAAGTTGGGTGGACAACTGCCGTGATCAAGTCACTAACACTAATAGGCGTTTTGAGAGGGATGAACATCATGTACCTTCTGACAGGATATCCTGAAAACGTGACACAAGATAGTACTCCTGAAAAAAAGAAAAAAGCAAGCATAACCTTTATTTGAGGCAGGCAGATCTGATTAATTGTTCCATGCTCTTCAAAAACATTACTGTCATGAAAGACAAAGACTAAGGATTTGTGTCAGATTAAAAGAGGCTAAGGAGGGCGCCTGGGTGGCTCAGTGGGTTAGGCCGCTGCCTTCGGCTCAGGTCATGATCTCAGGGTCCTGGGATCGAGTCCCGCATCGGGCTCTCTGCTCGATGGGGAGCCTGCTTCCCTCTCTCTCTCTGCCTGCCTCTCCATCTACTTGTGATTTCTCTCTGTCAAATAAATAAATAAATAAATCTTTAAAAAAAAAAAAAAAAAAAAAAAAAGAGGCTAAGGAGGTAAGACAGCTACATTCATAGGTGATTTTTTTTTTTTTCATTCATAGGTGATCTTGAATTGGATCCTGGATTAGGAAAAATAGCTAAAAAGAACATTGTGACAATAGGCAAAATTTGAATATGGGTTATATATTAGAGAGTATTGTAATCACTACATTTTTTTTATTTGGTTAATTTTATTGTGCTCTTGGAAGAGAATGTCCTTATTCTTAGGAAATACACATTGAAGTATTTAGAGGTCAAGGGGCAGATCTCAATTTGATCTCAAATGGTTCATTGGAGAATGAGATTAATAAAGCAAATATAAATGTCAACAAATTGTGAATCTGGATGAAGAATATACAAGAGTTCCTTGTACTATCTTGTAATTATTTCAAAATAAAAACTTTTTAAAGGTCGTGCTTGTTAAAATCAGTAAAGGGAAACCCCACCAGAGTGGATTCTGGGTGCAGAAGGGGAGAGGGAGCCGCGCCACTCAAGGTCAATCACAGACCCAACAGAAGAACCCTCCCCAGGGAAGGATCCCAAATTCCAGGCCCCCACAGGGAAAGGTGGACATTGCATCTCCTATAGAAGTGAGCTCCCTGGCAGTGCGGCCAGGGACAAACCACCACCACCCTGAACTCCTGTGTTTCTCCAGTGGATTTTGCTTCAGAACAGCCCTCCCAACTTCCTCCTTGTCCACAAAACCACGTTCCTCTCCTTTGTGTGTTGGACTTGCCTGTGGTCTTGCCGTAGCTTGCGTGTCCCAAACTGCAATTCTCTGCTATTCCCGAATCCATTTCCATGGGGAAAGTAACAACTTTTATTTTTAAGGTTAGTAGTTAATATTTCCATATTTTTGTATTCTCATAATCTCCTATAACAAAGGTGAGGATGCACAGGTGACTAAATTTTGACGCTTTGTCTTCTTAGTCCTGAGTCTTAATCTCAGTCTCCAGTGTGTCCCTTCTTTTGCAGCTCTGGTTTGGAATCTGAGGGTTGCAATGTAGATGCAGAAACCACAGGAAAAGCTATGCGTAAGGGCTATGGGCAAGGGGGCAACGAACACAAGGAGATTAACTGGGGGTAGGGGTGTGTTGGCCAGAATGGGCACACTTTCTGGTGATGGGCATTAAGGAGGGCATGGGGTGTAATGAGCAATGGGTGTTACATGCAACTGCTGAATCGTTAAATCCTGACCTTGAAAAGAATAGTACACTCTAAGTTAACTAACTGAGTTTAAATAAAAAATAAAAAATAAAGGATTGGCACACTTTACCCATTCACAGGCTCTTAAACAACTGGTCACTTCATCTACCTTGTTGCACCTGAGAAACCCTTTGAAATTACTTCTTTAGTTCGCCCCTCGCATGTCTAGCATTCCATAAATGCTTTATGCCTAAATGTTCCTGATACACTTGAAAATTTATGAAATGTTTGTTTCATTGACACTAGTAGATTGTATGTTCACTTTTTTACTTAAGGTATTGCTTGCTATAGAACCAATTACAGTTTGAGCTGAAGTGAAACTTCATTTTATTCAAGTTTGATGCTTTTTTTTTTTTTTAAAGATTTATTTGTTTATTTGAGAGACTGTGTGCTTGCATGCAAGCTGGGGGGGAGTGGGGCAGAGGCAAAGAATCTTCAAGCAGATCCTCACTGAACATGGAGCCCATAACAGGGGCTGATCCCACCACCCTGAGGTCATGACCTGGGCTAAAACTGAGAGTCCAACGCTCAACTGACTGAGCCACCCAGGTGCCCCCAAGTTTGATACTTTCTTAATAGTCAAAATTGAAATTGGACGTCTATAAATGGAACTATGTTTTAAATACATTATGGCAACTCTTTTTTTTTTTTAAATTTATTTATTTGAGACACAGAATGAGAGGGAGAGAGAGAGCATGAGAGGAAGGATGGTCAGAGGGAGAAGCAGACTCCCCACTGAGCAAGGAGCCTGATGTGGGACTCCATCCTGGGACTCCAGGATCATGATCTGAGCTGAAGGCTGTCCCTTAACTGACTGAGCCTCCCAGGCATCCCGGCAGCTGTCATTATAAAGGAAAACCATTGGAAATTTTTTTTTTTTTAAATATTTTATTTATTTATTTGACAGAAATCACAAGTAGATGGAGAGGCAGGCAGAGAGAGAGAGAGGGAAGCAGGCTCCCTGCTAAGCAGAGAGCCCGATGCGGGGCTCGATCCCAGGACCCTGAGATCATGACCCAAGCTGAAGGCAGCGGCTTAACCCACTGAGCCACCCAGGCACCCCACCATTGGAAATTTTTGAAAGAGTGAATCATCACTCCCGAACTTATCTGTTCTATAAATCCACTAATTACCTCCAGTTTTGTCTTTCTTGAAATGGGTGGGTGAAAAGCCTTCCTACTCCCTTCTCTTTCCATCTGTGTTCAACTAGTTAACCTAGGGCAGGCTGACCACAGATCTGCACAACAGAATACAACTTTGGAAATGACTTAAGCCATTTCCTGCCAGTAAGCTCATTCAAACTATCCTCTGCTTATGAATATTGGACCTCGTGTCCTTATGTTCCCTATACATTTTTTAATAGAAAAAATTTCAAAGCATATAGCTTTTTTCAATTACTGAAATCAATGCTTGCTTTGAAGATGCTTTCCATCAAAACAAATAGTTGTAACTAAAACGAATATTTGAACTTTCAGGAGTTCTGGGTTCTAAATTAGGCTGCATACCAGTCAAGTACTGTAAGACCTTTGTAAAACAGTGATTGTAGTATAGGATGGAAGTATGCATCTCAGGAACTCTATTTCCAGTTTCATATTTACATGAGAGAACAACATTACCTTCCTCCTTAAATCTCCCAAATATGAGGATGAGTTGATTCAGCAATTAAGTGGAGTTTTGAATTCCTCTGATTAATTTATTACCATGCAGACACTGTATCTCACGTATGTTATTTTGGTCTGCCTTATCCATCAACCTTCCCGGTCAGGGTGTGTTGGCTTGGGTGCAGTCAGGTGTAGGGAAGGATGAACTGAGCTATGGCACCTCTACAGGAAGAAGGGCTTTGTATATGAAAAAGAGGAAACCCAAACCAGACATTGGTTTTCCTATTTGTTAGCAGGTTTATAACATACAGAGAAAGGATGAGCTCACAGACGAAAAAGAAGTTTGGGGGCACCTGGGTGGCTCAGTGGTTAAGCGTCTGCCTTCTGTTCAGGTCATGATCTCTGGGTCCTGGGATCAAACCCTGAGTGAGGCTCCCTGCTCAGTGGGGAGTCAGCTTCTCTCTCTCCCGCTGCCCCTCCTCCCTGCTTGTTCTCTCTCTCAAATAAATAAAATCTTAAAAAAAAAAAAAAGATTAGAGTGTTTCTACAGATTGTAATTAGCTATGTTTTTCTTTTTAATGATAGTAAGAGAAATAACAAAATTTACCATCTTAGAAAAAAAAATTACCACCTTAACCATTTCTAAGCATACAACTCAATAGTATTAAGTATATTCACACTGTTGTGCAACCAGCTCAGAACTCTTTCGTCTTGCAAAACTGAAACTCTACACCCATTAAACCACCCCCCCCATTGTCTGCCGCACCCCCCACCCTTGGTAGCCACATTTCTACTTTCTGTTGCTACAGATTCGACTACTCTAGATACCTCATCTAAATCTTACTATATTGGGGGGGAGGGGTTTGGTGACTGGCTTATTTCACTGAGCATAATGTCTTCCAGGTTCATCGAGTTGAAGTGTGTGTCAGGCTCTCCTTCCTTTTAAGGGCTGTATAATATTCCGCTGGAGCCATATACAGCAGTGGGATTCCTGGATCATATGGTAGTACTATTTTTAATTTCTTGAGGAACTGCCATACTGTTTCCCAGAGCACTTACACTAGTTTTATAATCCCACCAACTGCGTGGGAGTTCCAATTTCTGTCCATCCTTGACAACGCTTGTAATTTTCTGGTTTTTGGATAGTAGCCTGTGGTTGTTAATGTGAAAATGTTGGGGTTCAGAGCAAATGATCAAGAAAGAATTCTTGAGTGGTGCCTGGGTGGCTCAGTGGGTTAAAGTCTCTGCCTTCAGCTCAGGTCATGATCTCGGGGACCTGGGATCAAGCCCCACATCGGGCTCTCGGCTCAGCAGGGAGCCTGCTTCCCCCTCTCTGCCTGCCTCTCTGCCTACTTATGATATCTCTCTGTCAAATAAATAAATAAAACCTTAAAAACAAAGAATTCTTGAGACATCTTTGGTGCAGAAAGGTGGTTTTATTTTATTTTAAAGATTTTATTTATTTATTTGACAGAGAGAGATCACAAGCAGACAGAGAGAGAGGAGGAAGCAGGCTCCCTGCTGAGCAGAGAGCCCGATGCGGGCCTCGATCCCAGGACCCTGAGATCATGACCTGAGCCGAAGGCAGCGGCTTAACCCACTGAACCACCCAGGCGCCCAGAAAGGTGGTTTTATTAAAGCACAGAGACAGGACCCATGGGTAGAAAGAGCTGCTCTGTGGTTATGAAGAATGACTGATTATATATTTTCAAGTTGGGAGAGGGTTAGAGATAGCGAAAGTCTCTAAGGAATCTGGAAGCAAGGTTTCCAGGACCTTGAGGGGCTAGCTGTTAGGAAAAAAGTCATTTGTTACTGTTTAGTAAAACCTCAGTCATGAGACCCTTCACAGATCATGGGCTTGGAGATGAATACTAACATGTACTTTGTGGGGCAGAGATAAAGGGAGTCTCCAAACGAATTTTTATATGTTAAAGTAGACTCCTAGGATCCTGGGGGTCAGGCTAAGATTGCCTCTTGCCCTTAGCCAAGTATCAGCATCGAGGCAGCTGAGCTCCCAGAGGAAGGTCACTGCCTGTCTCAAGGATTTGTCAGTGGATTGTAAGTTGCAAGGAGATTTAATTTTTTTTCCTATATTACTTTTACCTTTGTTCTCCACATCAGTTTTGATTTGCATTTTCCAGATTGTTAGTGATGTTGAGCATTTTCTCATGTTTGTTGTTCATCTGTGTCATCTCTTTAAAAATGTCTGTTCAAATCCTTTACCCAGCTTTTAAAAATAATTTTTATTGATTTGAGAGGGAGAGAGAATCTCAAGCAGACTTCCTGCTGAGCACAGAGCCCAAGGTGGGACTCGATCCTTCAATAGCCATGTCACAGCCTGAGCCAAAAACAAGAGTCTAACGTTTAACCTACTGAGCCACCCAGGCACCCCTGGGGTATTTGTTTTGTTGTTGTTGAGTTGTCTGACTTCTTTATATATTCCGGATATTAACCCCTTATCAGATACATGATTTGCAAGTAGTTTCTCTCATTCTATAGGTCGTCTTTGTGTTCTGCTGATTGTGTCCTTAGATGCACAGAAGATCTTGAAAATAGAAGTTTTTAAGTTTTCTTTACAGATGTCCCATTTGTCTGTTTTGTCTCCTGTACTCTGGGCTCATATGCAAGAAATTGTTGCCAAATCCAGTGTCATAAAAGCTTTTCTCTATGATTTTTTTTTTTTTAAGGAGAGTTATAGTTTTAGGTCTTTCATTTAGGTTTTTGATCCATTGTGAGTTAATTTTTGTATATGAAGTGAGACTGGGGTCCTACTTTAGTTGTCCACATGCATTTGCCCAGTTTTCCCAGCGCTGTTTGTTGGAGGGCAGGCACCTTTCCCTATTGATTGGTCTTGGTGACCTTGGCAGAAATCATTTGACCATGTAGTTGAGAGTTAATTTCTGGGCACTCTACTCTATTCCTTTGATCTGTCTGTCTGTCCTTTTTTTCTTTTTTTAAAGATTAAAATAAAAAAAAAATTACTAGAGAGCATGTGAGCAGGGCAAGGGGCAGAAGGAGAGAGAGAAGCAGACTTACTTCCTGCTGAGTGGGGAGCCCAACGAGGGACTCGATCCCAGGACCCTGATATGACCTGAGCCAAAGGCAGAGACTTAGCTGACTGAGCCATCCAGGCACCTGTATGGTCTGTTCTTGCATTAGGACCACAGTCCACAATGTTTTGATTAGTATAGTTTTGTAATACATTTTGAAATCGAGAAGCATGAGGCCTCCAACTTCATTCTTCTTTAATTATCTTTTTTTTTTTTTTTTTTTTTTTTTTTAAGATTTTAAAAAGAGAGATCACAAGTAGGTAGAGAGGCTGGCAGAGAGAGAGAGAGAGAGAGAAGCAGTCCCTGCGGAGCAGAGAGCCCGACGCGGGACTCGATCCCATGACTCTGAGATCATGACCTGAGCCGAAGGCAGAGGCTTAACCCACTGAGCCACCCAGGCGCCCTTTAATTATCTTTTTAAAGATCCATCCCTGTGACCAGATGAGAAGTTACCTGTCATGGCCAATGCCTGAAATGCTATCATTAGATGCGTTCTTTTTAGTTTAAAGCTTTGACTCTATGGAAAGATAGCCCACTAACCTTCAACTCAGCAAATGCTGATTGGTTGCTAACCAGATAGGGTTAGCCGACCAATCAGACCAAGTGATTCAGCGAGCTGTGCCCTCCCATCGTTTGCAAAGTCTGCAAACCAAACTGAAGCAAACATCTAAGTAGGAGTCATTACTTCCAAGTGGAAGTGTCAGGGAACTCGTCACAGTGGAGGTTACAGGTCAGCCTGGCCTAGAAGGATGGTCGTGTTGGGATCCTTCTGGAGGCTTTCTTCATGAACAAGCTGAGGAGGATGAGAGGGCATCTCAAAGGAAAAAGGAACAGTGATAGCAAGTAGCGTGGACCCTGCGACAGTAAGGAGTTGCTCATGGGTTCCTCTGGGCACCAACTCCCGTGGTGCTCAGTGGTCAGTGGCACCCAATGGCCACCAGCGCCTCCTCTCCCCCCATACCTGCTGCTTCCTTCCGTGGCTATAGTGCAGTGCCTCTCGTGGGACACCTCCCCTGGCATCCTGGAGACCAGGCTTTGTTCAGGGAGTTCCCGAGGGCAGATTCCCAGCCTGTCCTATCAGCACCGCCCGCACAGCGATGCTCCGCCCTCCTCCGAGCCCCTGCGGTGCCCTCCCAACAAGTCTGGGTCCTCTACCGTGGAGGCTGTGTGTCTCAGCTGCAAGGAGCCTGTGGCTGCTCCCCGGTTTGCCGTGCCTGCATTGGAGTCCTTCCAGCTTACTAGCCAGTGTCTCGTTCTCATCCCCTGCTAGGGTTATGAAAGCTTGGGTGTGAACCGAACTGCCGCCATCTTGAACAAATCCCCCATAGTGGCCCCTCTGACCAGAAACCTTCCAAAGGGCAGCCCCCACCACATTCTTCCCCTCCCTATGCCCTTGAGGCACAATCCCTGACCTGCTGGGAGGTCTGACTGTGACACGTGCTGATTGTTAAGGGTCTGTCCTGGTTGTCCCAGCTTCTAGGGCTGTGAAAGCAGATCCTGAGGCAGCTGGGGTTTGGAGACCATAACTGGTGGCGGCGCAAGACTCACTTCTTCCCTAAGGCCCTTTAATAAGCCATTTCTGGTCAAGCTGGACTTGTTGGCCTTTGGTTTCTGTCTTACAGCTCCTTTGGCCACTGGAGATCTTTTCCCACCTACACTCCCTTCCACCAAATGATATTAAACTCTCCCTGTTCAATTACCGTCTGGTTTCTCTCTTTATTGGACTCTGGCTGATAATAGCAGTGAAGTTTTTACCATGAAAATTTTTTTAAGAACCCTAGTACAGACCTTTTCTGGTAAAGCCTGGGGAGGTGGGGGGTGGGGGGACGGTAGAGACTCGCCCATCTGATTGATCTCCCTCTTGTTCCCTGAGGCAGCTTCTCTAAAACAGTCTGCAAACATTGAAAAGCCTTTGCTGTGAGCAGTTGGAAGCCCTGTGGAGATAGAGGAGTGATGGGGTCGGTTGTGTGTTTGGGGGGGGGGGGTAATTCTGGTGATAAGGAGACTGGACTGGAAGGCAGAAAGTTGGTGTAGAGGGAAGCCAGTTAGGAGGATGGTCAAGGACAAAGAAGACTTTGGATTTGAAACAGAGCAGTGACTCTTAGAGTGGAAAAGAAATGCACGCAGAGTTAAAAATTGTTAAAATTGATAGGTCTGTAACAGTACTTAATGACCGGGTGCTAGAAATACGGTGCTGGAGAAGTTAAAGAAAACACTGTCCTACAAATTCAGCAATAGGATTGTTGTAGGAAAATGTTGGAGTCCAGAGCCATCAGCCAAGAAATAATTCTTGAGATGTTTTTGGTGCAAAAAGGTCTTTTTATTAAATTAAAGCATGAGATGGGGCCAGTGGGCAGAAAGAGCTGGTCGGTGGTTCTGTCTTGTGGGTGATTCTATATTTTCAAGCTGGGAGAGGGTTGGCGACACCGCACGTCTCTAAGGAATTTGAAAGCAAGGTTTCCAGGATCTTGTGGGGCTAGCTGTTGTTAGGAAAAGGTCACTTATTACTGCCTGGTAAAACCCTACTCATGAGACACATAGTGTGGGCCATATGCTTGGAGGATGATTGCCAACATGTATCTTGGGGGGGGGGGGGTCGAGATAAAGGACGTTTCCAAAGGAATTTTTATACTTTCAAGTAGACTTACAAGATCTTGGGTGGGGGTGGGGTGGGATGGGGAGTTGGGCTAAGATTACCTCTTGGCCTTTGCCAAGTATTAATCAAGGTAGTTGAGTTCCCAGAGGAAGGTCACTCTGCCTGTTTCAGGGACTTGTCAGTGGGCTGGAAGCAGTAAGAAAATTTAATTTTTTCTTTTGCCTTTATTTCTCACATCAGGGTGCCTGATAGGCCACGGAGGGAGGCAAGGGTGACGGGAAGAGGCTCAGGTTGGATGGGAGGAGAGGGAAAATGAGTCCAGGGAACGATAACCCTAGCTCGAATTTATCAAATGGTTACTATGATTCCCTGAATCTCTCCTTATCTTCTGTTTTTAAATGCACCCAGGATTTTGTGTTGATTGGGAAAGACAACAGACACAGAGACAGCCCCTTGAAAGAAGCTTTTTCCTCCTGTAGTCCCCGAGCCCAGGCCATGTGGGGGAGCAGGGGGAATGGGAAGTCTGGCCCAGAGCCTTCATGAGACTTTCACAGGGAGGAACAGGCGAAGCAGGATGGGCAAGCTGACCAAATGTAGGGGTGCCTAGTTTGAATAATTTTGGTGGCCTGCGTTACAGGAGGGTCTAGTTCTCCAGTACCGGGGCCCTGGAGTGATTTAGAGACAGGGGACAGTCTTCCAAACTGCCAGAGGCTGATAAAAGGAGGGGGTGGAGTCTGGATGGGTTGGTCTGCATCTCAAGGACGTTCAAAGGCAGGTTATTTGCTCTCTCTAGGAATGCGCTGACCCTAAGGAATGCTTGAGGGGCAGCCTCTCCCCCAGATCAGAGTAGCCCCTGACACCAAAGCATCATAAATCTAGAAACAGAGCACATGACCTCATGTCCTCTGGTCTCCAGGATCCTCTCGTTTCAGTCTTAGCTGCTCACACCCATGGTCACTTTCCGTGCCCGCAACTTTCTGTATCTTCTTCACAGTGTTCCAAGCATCTGTCTCTGGCCTCCTGTCTTTGTGCCTCATTCTCTCACCTTGATGCTAATTGTCCTCTGAACCCTGCACCTGCCCCCGTTGCTCCCACTGGCCTGTTTACTGCCCCTCGTCTGGCTCATGGCACCTTCCTGCCTGATGCTTCAAGCCTCGTGGACTTGTTACCACTTCTCCAGGCAGGGAAGCCTCTTTGCGCTGTCATGCTTCTAGCTCTGACGTGGTTAGCACACACTCTGCTCACCCCTGCCTGCACTAGTGGGCTGAGCGTGGCTGCCTGTGGATATGTACCTGTGCTGACCATTATCCCTTCAACCTCACAGTCACCACCGCCAAGTGAGCCTCACTGCTGCTCTGCAGTCATTGTACGTTTCCCCAGTTCACGCCGCCCGCCATTTTCGTAAGTGATTGTTTCATACCCTCCCTTCTGTGCTCAGATCTGCCGTACTTCTCACCCAGCTCCCGACTCCATTCAATGGTGACCTGGCTTCTTACATCAATGACAAACCAGACGGAGTCAGGAGAACCTCCACCAGTTCCTGATGAGCCGACTGCAGACCTGTACCTGCCCAGATGCTCTGCCTTCTCCTTTGTTCTTTTGACGCACTTGGCTAGCTCCCAGCCTGGCTGACCTTCCGCGGGGTCACCTCCCCCAGGCCCCCTCCTACCTTCTCTCTGCTGCTCCAGGACTCCCTCCCGCAATCCTCCTTTCTCGCTTTTACAATATCTCTCTTTACCTGACATTTCTGTTCCGGTACACCCACACCACTGGTTTCCCATCTTGGAAGAAGAATCTCTTCTTCTTTTACACTGTTGGTGGGAATGCAAGTTGTTACAGCCACTTTGAAAAACAGTGTGGAGGGGCACCTGGGTGGCTCAGTCGTTAAGTGTCTGCCGTTAGCTTAGGCTGTGATCCCAGGGTCCTGGAATGGTGCCCCACATGGGGCTCCCAAGCCTGCTTCTCCCTCTCCCTCTCCCCTTGCTTGTGTTTCCTCTTTTGCTGTGTCTCTCTCTGTCAAATTAATAAATAAAATCTTAAAAAAACAAAACAGGGGCGCCCGGGTGGCTCAGTGGGTTAAGCCTCTGTCTTCGGCTCAGGTCATGATCTCAGGGCTTTCTGCTCAGCAGGGAGTCTCCTCCCTTGCCCCCGCCTGCCTCTTTGCCTTCTTGTGATCTCTCTCTCTGTCAAATAAAAAAATCTAAAAAAAAAAGCAAAACCCAAAATAAACAGTGTAGAGGTTCCTCAAAAAAATAAAAATAGAGCTACCTTGTGACCCAGCAATCGTACTTCTGGGTATTTACCCAATGATACAGATGTAGTGAAAAGAAGGGCCATATGTACCCCAATGTTCATAGCAGCAACGGCCACAATCGCCAAACTGTGGAAGGAGCTGAGATGTCCTTTAACGGACGAATGGATAAAGAAGATATGGTCCATATGCACAATGGAATATTACTCAGCTATCAGAAAGGATGAATACCTAATATTTGTATCAACATGGACAGAACAGGAGGAGATTATGCTGAGTAAAATAAGCAGAAAAAGACAATTATATGGTTTCACCTATTTGTGGAACATAAGGAATAGCATGGAGGACAGGAGTAGAAGAAAGGGGGAAATTAAAAGAGGGATCAGAGGGCGCCTGGGTGGCTCAGTGGGTTAAGCCGCTGCCTTCAGCTCAGGTCATGATCTCGGAGTCCTGGGATCGAGTCCCGCATCGGGCTCTCTGCTCAGCGGAGAGCCTGCTTCCCTCTCTCTCTCTCTCTGCCTGCCTCTCCATCTACTTGTGATTTCTCTCTGTCAAATAAATAAATAAAATCTTTAAAAAAAAAAAAAAAAAAAAAAAAAAAGAGGGATCAGAGCGGGTGACAAATCATTAGAGATTACGGACTCCGGGAAACAGAAACAAACTGAGGGTTTTAGAAGAGGGGGTTGGGAATGGGTGAGCCTGGGGTTGGGTATGAAGGAGAGCCGGCACTGCATGGAGCACTGGGTGTTATATGCAAACAGTGAATCATGGAAACTACATCAAAAGCTAATGAAGTACTGTATGGTGACTAACATAACATAATAAAAAAATTATTAAAAAAAAGAAAAGAATCTCTCCAGCTCCGCTGCCCTTCCAGCCACTGTTCCATCCCTCCTTCCCCTCCCTGCAAAACTTCTTGAAAGAGTTGGCTGTGATTCTACCCTTAACTTCTCATGTTCTCTCTTGATCTTATTCTAATAGGCTTTTACTCCGACCACACACTTCCAAAATTGCTCTTACTAAGGTTCTGGGGCGATGCATCGCCAAGTCGAATGGTCAATTTTCAGTTCTCATCTTACTTGACTTGTCAGGAGCATTTCACACACTGATTGCTTTACCCTCTTGAGGACACTCTGTGCACCTATCTTCGGGTGGCCTTCTGCCCGGGTGTCCTGTCTACCCACTAGTTCCTGCCCTGACTCCTTAACGTTGGAGTCCTCAGAGCTTGATCCTTGGGCTTCCTCTCTTTATTGTCTATACTCACTGTTCTCACCCAGCGCCTTTAAAATGAAAGTATCTCCAGCCCAGTCCACATTGTGAGTCTGAGATTCAAATATCCAACAGCCTAAGGAATGTCTCTATCTGGACATGCATCTCAAATTTAGTGAGTCCCCACATCGCCATATTCCCAGCTGAGCCCCGTCAGACCTGCTCTTTCCACAGACTTCCTCATCTCTGGAAGACTTCACCCTTCCCATTGCTCAGGCCCCAAAACTTGAGTCATTCATTAAAAATAATAACAATTTTATTGAGATATAATTTGAATATCATACAAATCACCCACTTAAAGTATACCACTCAGTGGCTTTTAGTGTATTCGCAGAGTTGTGCCACTGACACCAATCAATTCAGAACACTTCGTCACCCCAAAAAGAGACCCTGTACTTTTCACGGAGGCCATTCTTGACTCTGCTCTCATGCCCCACCTGGAATCCATCAGGATTCTGCCTTCCATCATTCTGAATATTCCACCTCTCACCACCTCCGGTGAGCACCCAAGCCCCATCACCTCTTGCTTGGGTTGTTGTGACAGCTTCTTTGCTGGGGTCCCTGTGCCCTCTGTGGCACCTCTTCAGAATGTTCTAACCAGTAGCCATAGCAATGTCCCAAGGCAGACCGCATCCCGCTGCAGGATGATTTCCATCCCACTCAGGAAAGCCAGAGTCCTCACAACGGGGCATGACAGTTCTGACGCCACTGTTCCTCTTGGTCTTCTGTCACTCTGGCCTCCCCCCACCATCAGGGCCAGTACTCACCTCTCATGGTCATTCTCTCTGTCTTCAAAGTCCCTCGCCTAGGCACTCCCGTGGTTCACTTCCTCACACAGTGGGCTTACCGGAAAGCTCAAACCTCAGCCTTCACTTGCTGCTTCTCTCACGTTCAGAGAAGCTTCTAGTGAAGGGGGATGGGGGAGGATGGGTGGACAGAAGGGAAGCTGGATATTTGAATCTCAACATTCCAGGTAAATCTTGGGACAACTAGGCATGGCCTGCCTTGGCACCTGTCAATGGGTCACCATGTCTCCCATCTGATCAGAATCCTGGCTCCGAAAAATCTGGAGCTTTGGATAAAAATGATAGTTCCTAGACCCTACACAAGATCTACCAGATCAAAAGCATTTATTTGCTTCTGCAATAATCTTTATTGTCAGTAAACTCCACACTGATTTCTTTTCTTGCTTGCTTATGTTTTAATTTTAATTCTAGTTAGTAAACATACAGTGTAATACTAGTTTGAGGTGTACAATATGACAATTCAACACTTCCCTACATCACCCCGTGCTCATCAGGACAGACACAACCCTTCATCCCCATCACCTGTTCCACCCAATTCTCCATCCAGCTCCCCTCTAGTGACCAACAGTTTGTTTCTCTATAGTTAAGAGACTGTTTCTTGGCTTGTCTTTCTCTCTCCCCCCTGACTTCGTTCGTTCGTTTTGTTTTTTAAATTCCACATATAAGTGAAAACATATGGTATTTGTCTTTCTCTGACTGACTTATTTCACTTACCATTCATTATATTCTCTAGCTCCATCCTTGTTGCAGCAAGTGGCAAGATTTCATTCTTTTTCATGATTGAGTAATGTTCCATTTACATATTTACATTCACATACACTTCTTTTTTAATTAATTTATTTATTCGGGGAGGTAAAGGGAGAGGGAGAGAGCATCCCAAGCAGGCTCCATGCGCAGCACAGAGCCGAACACAGGGCTCAATCTCACAACCCTGAGATCATGACCAGAGCCGAAATCCAGATTGGATGCTTAACTGGTGGAGCCAGGTGCCCCAATATACCATATGTTCTTTATCCATTCGTCACTCAGTGGGGTGCAAATGGTCACTTTGGGGTGCTTCCATATCTTGGCTATTGTAGATAATGATGCTATAAACATCAGGGTGCATGTATCCCTTTGAATTAGTATTTTTGTATTCTTTAGGTAAATATCCAATAGTGTAATTGCTGGACCATAGGGTAGTTCTATCTGTAATATTCTGAAGGACCTCCATACTGTTGTTCACAGTGGCTGTACCAGCTTGCATTCCCACCAACAGTGCACAAGGGCTCCTCTTTCTCCACATCCTCTCCAACACCTATTATTTCTTATGTTGTTGATTTTAGCCATTCTGACAATGTGAGGTGACATCTCATTGCAGTTTTGATTTGCATTTCCCTGATGCTGAGTGATGCTGAGTATCTTTTTATGTGTTTATTGACCATCTGTATGTCTTCTTTGGAAAAATGTCTGTTTACATTTTTTACCCATTTTTAATTGGATGATTTGGGTTTTGGGTGTTGAGTTGTATAAGTTCTTTATATATTTTGGATACTAATCCTTTGTCAGATATGTCATTTGCAAACATCTCCCATTCCATAGGCTGCCTTTCAGATTTGTTTGTGGTTTCCTTCACTGGGAAGAAGCTTTTTGTTCTGATGAAGTCCCAATAGTTTATTTTTGCTTTTGTTTCCCTTGCCTCAGGAGATATATCTAGAAAGAAATTGTTATGGCCGATGTCAAAGAGGTTACTGTTTGTTTTCTCCTCTAGGATTTTTATGGTTTCAGGGCTCACATTTAGGTCTTTCATCCATTTTGAATTTATTTTTGTGTATGGTGTAAGAAAGTGGTCCAGTTTCATTCTTTGGCATGCTGCTGTCCTATTTTCCCAACACCATTCGTGAAAAAGACTGTCTTTTCCCCACTGGATATTCTTTCCTGCTTTGCCAAAGATTAAATGACCATTAGTTTGGGTTCATCTCTGGGTTTTCCTATTCTGTTCTAACGATCTATGTGTCTGTTTTTGTGCCAGTACCATGCTGTCTTGATTACTACAGCTTTGTAGTATAATTTGAGGTCTAGAATGGTGATGCCTTCAGCCTTGCTTTTCCTTTTCAAGGTTGTTTTGACTATTCAGGGTCTTTTGTGTTTCCATACAAATTTAGTTTTTTTTTTTTTTTTTATTCTAGCTCTGTGAAAAATGCCATTGGTATTTTGATAAGGATTTCATTAAATCTATGGATTGGTTTGGGTGGTAGAGACATTTTAACATTTATTCTCCCAGTCCATGAGCATGGAATGTCTTTCCATTTCTTTGTGTCCTCTTCAATTTCTTTTCTCTATTTTCCATGTATAAGTCTTTCACCTCTTTGGCTAGGTTTATTCCTAGGTATATTATTGTTTTTGTCCACACCCATTTCTTGGGCATGTTATATGATTTGATTGTCTGGATTTGTTCCTTCCCCCACACCAATCTGTGTGACTGTGACTCAAGTTCAGGGTGCGCTGGAACTCAGATTTCCTGCTCAGTTCACTATTTTAAAACTCCTTTTCCTTATTTTCCTCTGACTTTGAGGCACTGGCTTATATTTTTGTGATTTTCATACAGCTTTTTGGGGAATAGGCCATCCAACTTTTTGTTTTGGGTAAATACTTTTTTTTTTCTTTCTAAATTTGCATCTGTGATTCTTTTCAAGACAAATCTTGTCTCATTTACCTCCATGTGCCTTGAGTACCTAGCATGGTGCATTGGCATAGTAGATGCTAACAAGTACCTAAGGGATTCAATTATGTGATAATGATGCAGAGTGAGGGGTGTTAATAGTTATTTGTCATTGGAATGGGGGCAGCTCTTTAACCATGGAGGGCTCAGTATCACCCTTCTCTGTGGGGGTGGCCAGCAGCAGTGTGAATCATATCTGGTCGACAGTCTGAGGGGAATTGTCCTCCAAATCCAATCCTGATCTACATAGTTTCAGGGTCACCTGGGGTACTGGTCCAAGATCAGTAAGAGACTCCTGCCTGCAGGGTCTCTGGCAGAAATTATGCAGATGATGTGACTCATTAGTAACTGCTTCATAGTTCTGCAGGCTTCCTCAGAACGTGGAGCCCTGGTTTGGAGTCCCAAGCCATAAACAAGTCAGAATGAGTCTGCAGCTTTCAAGGGAAGAAAGGCCTGCAAACTTTGTATGGAAATGAGGTATGGCCTTTTGAGCATCTCTGTTGTCCTCCCCCGTCATCGTTCTAGGGCATTGGTTGTGGAAGGAGGTGTAGCAGGAGGGCAACATAACCAGGTGAGGACATGCAGGGAGTTGAGGAGCAAAGCTGTTCCTATGCAGTTCCTTCTTCCATTATCATCCTCTAAACTGTCATCCCAATCATGTTAATGCTCCTGAAAATCATGCCTTCCTCATCCCAATGTTTACGGCAGCATCATCTACAATTGCAACGATATGTAGTCAGCCCAAGTGTCCATCGACAGATGAATAGATACAGAAGTTGTATATGTGTGTGTGTGTGTGTACATACATACTAGGGAAAATACAGCATACACACACACATACACAATGAAATATTATTTGGCCTTAAATCTTGCCACTTAGCAACAACATGGTTGTTGCAAAATCAGCCAGTTAGAGAGAGACAAATACCGAATGATTTCACTTGTAAGTGGAATTTAAGAAACAAAACAAATGAACAAAAGGGGAAAAAAGAAACAGAGAGGCAAGGCAAAAAACAGATTCTTAACTCTAGAGAACACATGGATGGCTCCTAGAGGAATGGGGGATGAAGGGATGGGGATAAAGGCGTGTGCCTGTTGTGAGCACCACGTGTCTTATGGAAACCTGGAATCACTGTATTGTACACCTAGACCTAATACCACACTGTATGATCACTAACTGGAATTTAAACAGAAACTTAAAAGCCATTGTATCTTAAAAACAGAACAAGGCAAAAAACCTCCCCAAACCCTACAAAACAGAGTGCTTGGGTGGCTCAGTCGGTTGGGCATCTGACTCTTGGTTTCAGCTGGGGTTTTGGTTTCACAGGCTGTGGGATCCAGTCCTGCATCAGGCTCCTCACTCAGCCAGGGGTCTACTTGAAAAATTCTCTGCCTCTGCACATCCCTTCAAAATAAATAAACAAATCTTTAAAAAACAAAACCCCAAACCCCATAGCTTCCTTTCCTTAGTCTCTGGATCTCATAAATGACGCCTCGGTCTACTCTCTACCTGTGATTCACTGAGTGATTCAAGCCAGCCCTCCTGTTTCTTTTCTGTTACCATGTGTGGCCTGAGACGTTGCTGCCTCATGAGCTCACGGAGCAAGTAGCTTGACAGGCTTGTTGACATGGTTCTCTGAGGCTCCTTAATGAGAGGGGATGGGGAAGAGTAAGCAACATATACTTATGGATGGGACAAATCAGTTAGTGGCCCACAATCGACCCTGTTCTTTTATGTCACAATGATGCTATTCTCTGCCCCAAATTAGTGGTTTCCTGATCGTCAATTTTAAAAATACAGCTCCCTGGGCAACTCCTCTGGGGACGTGGACTCCGTGGACCTGAGGAGGGCACGGGGCATTAATAAGAACTCCACGTTCCTCAAGAAGTTGAAAATAGAGCTACCCTACGAACCAGCAATTGCACTACTAGGGATTTACCCCAAAGATAGAGATGTAGTGATCCAAAGGGGCACGTGCCCCCTACATTTATAGCAGCAATGGCCACAGTAGCCAAACTAGGGAAAAGAGCCCCGGTGTCTGTTGACAGGTGGATGGCTAAAAAAGGTGGTGGATATACAACGGAATATTATTATGCAGCCATCAAAAAATGAAACCTTGCCATTTGCAACAGTATGGATGGAACTAGAGTGTATTACGCTAAATGAAATAAGTCAATCAGAGAAAGACAATTATCATAGGATTTCATTCATATGTGGAATTTAAGAAACGAAACAGGATCATATGGGAAGAGAAGAAGAAATAAAGCAAGATGAAATCAGAGAGGGAGACAGACTGTAAGATACTCTTAATCATAGGGAACAGACAGAGGGTTGCTGGGGGGAGCAAGTAGAGGGTTGGGGTAACTGGGAGACAGACATTAAGGAGGGCGTGTGGTGTAGTGAGTGCTAGGTGTCCTATAAGACTGATGAATCACTGATCTCTACCTCTAAATCTAATCATACATTGTATGTTAATTAATTGAATTTAAACAAAACTAACCAAAACAACAACAAAAAACCCCCAAGAACTCGACAGATTTCTCAGGTCCAGAATGTTTGGAAGCCAAATAGTGTCCACAGGATCCAAGGATGTAGATGTCATTTTGCTCTGTATCCAGATCTTCTTAGAAAAACTTACTGAGGGTCACCTGGGGAGCTCAGTTAAGCATCTGCCTTCAGCTCAGGTCATGATCCCAGGGTCCTGGGATGGAGCCCTGCATTAGGCTCCCTGCTCAGCTTCTCCCTCTCCCTCTGCTCCCGCTCCCTCTGCTTGTGCTCTCTCTCTATCAAATAAATAAAATCTTTAAAAAAAAGGAAGAAAAACTTAAAAACATTAAAGTTGAAAACAAACTATCTTTATTCCTGCCGTTTGAATATAGGGATTCCATGTTTTTGCAGTTCCTTACAAGCTATACTCACATTTTACGTACTTATAAATGTAAAAATACAAAAAGTTGGGCTCTGCCTCTTTTTTGCTTACAAAACATGTCAGAAACATTTTTTTCCTTGGTGTTCCACAAGTTTGGTAATTATAATGTTAAACATCTATAATTTACCTATTTACCAAGTACTGGGTGTTTTGATTATTTCTAATTTTCTGTTTATAGCACAGATGATATAGTAAATATTTTGTGTATAAAAGTTTTACCTTTAAAATTTTTTAGAATAGTTCTTCAGGAATGATATTAGTGAATTAAAGAGTTTGCATATTTTAAGGCCAAAGTGATTAATACTGGAATATACAGTATTTCCTGTAGAAATTGATTAACTAGATTTATGTTTCAAATGCTTGTGAATCTGTAGTACATTTCCTTCACTTCTTCATATTTAAAAGTCCATTTGCCTTTATTTGCATCGTAATGGTTTAGCGGGAATGTTGTTTATACAGTGATGACCTCTCTGATGAAGTTTCCGGAATGTCACCAACGTCACTGAAGGCAAAGGAATAGCTCAAATGTCCTGAGGTGGGTGGTGTGCTTGAGAGTGCGGGAATGTGGGGGACGAACGGGGCGGGGGGGGCAGGTCTCGGAGGTCCTGCAGGCCATGCAAGCACACTGGAGGACATACTGTGCAGGCAGGGGAGTCACCTGTATGTCATGGGACACCAGGGAGAATAGCAGGGTGGCTGAGGATGGGGTCAGGGAGGCTAATCGGAGGCTCCTGCGTCAGGCAAGCAAGGACAGTGGCTGGCAGCGAGCCAGAGGAGGGGAAGGGGGTGAGAGACATCAGAGCAGGATGCAGAGAGGAGTCAGTGATGCAGGATCTGAGCAAAGTAGGAGGAGAGCGGACATTTTCTGAGACAGAGGAGCCCAGTCCAGGTGAGGGGATCATGAGCTTTGCTTTGAATGTGTTCAACTTCCCTTTAAAAGCCAGTTTTATGGGAGCACCTGGCTGGCTCCGTCAGTGGAACATGTGGCTCTTGGTCTCGGGGTTTAGTTCAAGTCCCACGTTGGGTGTAGAAATGACTTAAATAAATGAACTCAAAACCCCCAGCTTCATGCAGGTATGACATGCACACAATTGATGGTGTGGTTGGTGAGTTCCACGAAGCCACCACCATAGGTGAGGTGCAGGACGTCTTCCTCACTCCGAGGGGCTCCCTGGACCCCTTCTAGGCCCCCCACCTCATGCATTCCTCGTTGCAGGGGACCACTGTCATGCATTCCACTGTCCCGGAGAGGACTTTCTGTGACGTTTCTGTGCAAATGGAGCCATAAGCGCTGGGGAGAGCAGGAGGAATCCGACACGTCCACTGTCTGGCAGTGTTTCTTTCGCACCTGCTTAGTCCACATCCTCTCTGATAGCTTGGGGGGCAGTCTCGGGTTCTGTCCTGCCAGACTGGTTATGTAGGCTGGGACCCTACTTTCTGATCATGACTGTGAGACTCACGACTTCTCTGTATTCTCTGCAGCCAGGAAGATCTTGTTGAGCATGACTTTCAGAAGTGTTTACAATGAAAATATTCATTTCCTCTTTCCTGATGTAAAATAACATCAGATTCCAGTGTGACTCCAGCTTACGTTGTTCTTGTCTCCAGATTCTGAGAAGTCCGCCTGTGGCGGGGAGAGCCCTTGCTCCCCACAATCACCTGCCTGTTCTAGCAAGCACATGGGCATCGGATGCTAGCCAGTGGCGCTGACCTGCTAGGCGACATCCGGGGAGGACGTCGTGTAACTCGTGCCTCATGCCGCCTCGTTTCCGGTGCTCGGCCTACTCTGGACACCAAGCACAGAGCAGTCACAACCCAGGGCAGTCGCTCCTGACCCTTTTTTATATCCCTCGGCTTCCTGACGTTATTTTAAATGGTTCTTCCCATGATCATATAATAAAGAGCAGCATGTCAGAGGTCACCGGGATCCAGGAAACAGGGAGCATCAGACAGGTCTGTCAGAGACAGGAAAGAGCTGCTCCAGGCAGGACATCCCCAGGAGGGCTGCTAAGGGTAGCATAACGGGGCCAGGATCTCACAGCAGAGATGTGAAGAACTATTGTATTGTCACTGCAACGGGAGATGTCAGTGTTGGAATCTATGTGTCCTAATGGCACATTCAACATTTGACCTGCGGGATGGCAGAACGTGGGGCACACGTCTATGGTAGCGGGTTGGTTTGTCTACAGGAAGGACCAGTTGATTTATTTAGGGAGTGACATCCTCCTTTTGCTCCCCCACTCCTCTTTATGACAATGGTGACTGCCACAGTGATTTTGCCCTTAGTCTCTGTTTTCAGCCCAAGACCTCATAGCTTCTCCACTAATGCTCGAAATACCAAAGAGCAGGAAAAATTTGAAAATGTTGCGAAGGAAAAATTTTGAGAGAGAGAGAGAGAGAGAGAAGCTAGGCATTGTGTCCATCTTTCTCATTCCTCTAGACTCTCTGTGTGCATTGAGCTACCATCAGGAAGCTAAATCACCAAGTTTGGCACCCTACAGATGTTTCTGGGGACGTTGATGACTACACAGGATTTCCTTTGTGAGCACCTGCAGAAAAACATTTTCCCTGGTCTCCACCAGGAAGAGTTGCGTCAACTTCCCGAAACATGCCGTGCATCCCGTGGTCAAATCTGCTTCCCTCTGTCCTGGAGTCTTTCGCACTCAGAGCTCGGAACCCGCGGCTCCCGTCTCTACCCAGAACAAGCCTGCCCAACTTCCTGCTGTTTCTCCTGCCCATATTCTTTTCATTTGTAATTGTCATTACACTGTTGTGTAGAATTACTGAGACTCCTGATACCCTCTTTAAAAGCAGTGGCATATAAATAAATTGTAGTTAGAAACTTGAGGGGAGAAGTCTTTGATTGTAGGGGTCTTGGGCAACTATCCTGTGGTTTTGCTGTTTGGTTTTTTCCAGTAGGCATGTAAGGTAGTGTTTTAATTCACAGGTTCTGGAGTCTGGCCACTGGGGGCTTCAGGTCTTCACTTTGCTACTTACCTCCTGTTTGAGCTAAAGTCAGTCACTTGATCTGTCTGCCCTGGTAGTTTGCTGCTTGATAATCCAGCCCATTTTTTTTCATTTATTCAGCAAAACTCCAGGAAGTCCATTGGTTTGATTGCAAATTCTGGTTTTGCTATATTCCGGACATCCCTGAATTTTAGGCCCAGTACAGTCAGTGTACTGCTGTATTATGTGTATTTCTGTGTAACAAATTATCCCCCAAATCCAGCAAATTAATACAGCACACATATTATTTCATAGTTGGTTGTTCCCCATGAGTCACGAACCTGGGAAGGGCTTAGCTGAGTCCCCTGCTTCGGGATTTCTGTTATCTGAAGGCTCAGCTGGGGAAGAGTCAGCTTTTGAAGTTACATGGCTGTTGACACGATTCCATGCTTCAGCGGTTGTTGGACCCAGGCCTCCCTCAGCACCTTGCCATTCGCTTCACCAAAACTGGCAAGAGAGATATGCTAACAGCAACACGGAAGCCACGCTCTCTCCTACCCTGATACTGCACAGTGAAGAATCTTCTGGTCCTGGCTCCCGTTTGCGGGAGAGAACGTCTAAATCCTGAGATTTCCCCGAGCTGCAGGCATGTTTTGTTACTCAAGGAGGCCCTTCTACCCTGTTGCATTTCTGTTGATGAGGTGACCCAGGGTGACCAGTCTGGAAGACCAACCATGTGAAATGGGGGCGGAGGGGGGGTAGGTTGGGACTTGAGCGGGACCTCCTGTGAGGGAAAGGCTGGAGATGGAGTCCAGCCACACCAGTAACTGTTGGTAGAGCAACCACGCACCCAAGGAAACCCTAGTAAGAACTCCAGACACAAGCTCAGGGGAGCTTCCTGGCTGGTGAGCCCAGCGAAGTGCTGGCAGGTCTACTTGTCCTGGTTCCACAGGGAGAGGGTACGGGAAGCCTGCCTCTGGGACCCGCTCCAGCTTTGTGCTGTCCTGATCTGTATCCGTTACAGTGAAACAGTAATTGTGTGTACTTTCCGTAGTTCTGTGAATCACTCTAGGGAATGATTAAACCTGAGAGGTGGTGAGAATTCCCCAGATGTGGAGCCACTTGCTCGAAGTGGGGCGACCCGCTGGCCTGTGCCCTTAGGTGCCGAAGCCTGAGCTCCCTGAGGGTGCCTGACGTCAGACTGCACCTAATCGTGCAGGGACAGTCCCCCACCTTGCTTTACTCTGTGGGTCACAGGTAAGGCCCTGGGCTCGGCCCGCATTGCAGGGCAAGGGGATTGCGTAGAGGGGAGGGGAAGCAGACACTTAAGTTTTTCTATTTTATTTTAAGATTTTATTTATTTATTTGACACAGAGAGAGAGAGATCACAAATAGACAGAGAGGCAGGCAGAGGGGGAGAGGGAAGCAGGCTCCCCACTGAGCAAAGAGCCTGATGGGGGGCTCGATTCTGGGACCCTGGGATCATGACCTGAGCTGAAGGCAGAAGCTTAACCCACTGAGCCACCCAGGTGCCCAAGTTTTTCTATTTTAATCGTAGTGTAGTTAACATAGTGTTATATTAGCTTCAGGTGTACAATAAAGTGATTCAACAATTCTTTTTTTTTTTTTTTAAGATTTTATTGATTTATTTAGAGAGCATGATTGGGAGAGAGGGTTGGGGGGGATAGAGAGAGAATCTCAAGCAGACACCCCACTGAGTACAGAGACTGACCTGGGGCTTGATCTCAAGACACTGAGATCAGGACCTCACCGAAACCAAGAGTTGGATGCTTAACCAACTGAGCCCTGGTGATTCAACAGTTCTCTACATTACTCAGGACTTATCATGTTAACTGTGCTGTTCATCCACATCTCCTAGTTCACTCATGCCCCCTACCTCCCCTGTGGACCTACCCGTTTGTTCTCTAGAGTTAAGAATCTGGGCTCTTTTTGTTTTTTTGTTTTTGTCTCTGTTTTGTTTCTTAAATTCCAGAGTGAGGTCATTTGGTATTTGTCTTTCTCTGATGGACTTATTTCCCTTAGTATTATACCCTAGTATACCTTTATACCTTAATCGTATACCCTCAAGATCCATTCATGTTGTTGCAAATGGCAAGATTTCACTCCTTTTTTAATGACTGAATAATATTCCATTTATGTATATTATATGTGTGCGTGTGTGTGTATTACATATTCTTTTTTTATTTTTAAATTTTTTAAAAGATTTTTTTAAGATTTAAGATTTAAATCTTTAAATCTTAAAATTTTAAATTTAAATTTAAATCTTAATTTAAGATTTTAAGATTTTTTTATTTTTTTAAAGATTTTATTTATTTAACAGACAGAGATCACAAGTAGGCAGAGAGGCAGGCAGAGAGAGAGGAGGAAGCAGGCTCCCTGCTGAGCAGAGAGCCCGATGCAGGGCTCGATCCCAGGACCCTGGGATCATGACCTGAACCAAAGGCAGAGGCTTTAACCCACTGAACCACCCAGGCGCCCCGTGTATTACATATTCTTTACTCATTCATCTATCTGGGCATACTTGGGCTGCTCCTCTATCTCGGCTATTGTAAATAAGACTGCTACAAACATTCAGGTACGTGTATTTCTTGAATTAGTATTTTTGTATTCTTTGGGTAAATACCCAGCAGTGAGATTGCTGGGTCCTTGGGTAGTTCTATTTGTAACTTTTTGAGGAAACTCTATACTGATTTCCAGAGTGGCTGCACCAGCTTGCATTCCCACCAACGGTGCACTAGGATTCCCCTTTCTCTGCATCCTCGCCAACCCCTGTCGTTTCTTATATTGTTGATTTTAGGCATCCTGATGGGTGGGATCTCATTGTGGTTTTGATTTGTGTCTTCCTGATAACAAGTGATGTGGAGCATCTTTTCATGTATCTGTTGGCCATTTGAATGTCTTCTTTAGAGAAGTGTCTAGTCTGTTCATGTCTTCTGCCCAATTTTTAGTTAGATTGCTTTGTTTTTGTTAGTTTCTCTCTCTCTCTCTTTTTTAAAAGTAATCCTAACACCCAGCATGGGACTCGAACTCACGACCTGAAGATCAAGATTTGCACTTCTTCTGACTAAGCCAGCCAGGTGCTCTGGTCTCTAAATATTCTTATTTCTTGAATGCAGTGTCTGTCTTCTCTTCTTTCTGAGGTTATTAGTTAAGTTTTGTGCTGTCTCACTATCTCTGTAGTCTCTGTGTTCTTTGAGTTGTTTTCTTTCCTTTTTTTTTTTTCCCTGTGTATTTATTATGATCTGTTTTTCATGCTGGAGATTTTCCTAGGCTGCCTGGTGGGCCTTAGATGTATTGTATTCTGCTTGTATTGAAGAGAGTCACCCTCAGAGGCTGTCTGGAAACTCTGAGTGTGTGGGTGGGGCTTGTTCATGGGTTTTGCCAAATGATGGAGGTGGAGGAGTGGCAACTCTTCAGCTAGGTTCTTAGGTCTCTACTCTTTGGACTGGTTGGACTCTGTACAGAAGGATTCGGTGCTATTTTCCCACTAGGAAAGGGGCTGAGCTCAAAGTACTTCCGTATATCCATGAGAACAACACGGCAACCCTCCAACAGAGCGTTTGTCCAGACAGTGTACCCCCTACTAATGGGGTGGGGCAGGGGCTCGGGGGCCCTGCTAGGGATCCCTTTCTGCCTCCCGCTTTTCTTATAGGCTCTTCCAACATCAACAAGAGGAAATCCAACAAGGGCAAACTCTCTCATGTCCTGTACTTGAAATGCAAATTCCAAATAACCCAGAACATAAGAGGAAGTGTTTAATGCCCCCTCACGGGGAAGAAGACTGAGAGCGATGTGAGGATGAGACACTACTGTCCTTCAGATGCTAATCCACGCTTGGGCTGCATGAAGGGAAGTGGAACCCTCCCTGTCCCCTCTGCGGCCTTCTGTGCCCTGGGGTCACCTGGTCTCATTCAGGACCCCGAGTCTTTGATTTGTCTGTCCTCATTAATCGTGAAACCTGGGCTCGGGCATTTCCATCGAAGACCGTCCCTACCCTTGCCATACTGTGAGGACGGGCCTAGTCCAGAAGCCCAAGAGTCAGAATTATGGATCGGGTGGAAGGCAAGGATCTATGCCGGTCGAGTTGTGTTAAGGAGCAGGTGTTATCAGAAGTCAAGAACGGGTCAGGAATTCAGGGTGGCAGGTCACCAGCGAAGGGGCAGTGAGGTCCCCAGACTCAAGCAGACAGAGAACTCAGGCCCAAGGCTAGTGTGAGTATTACTCTCCCTGACGTCTTCCTTGGGGGGGCAAATCAGAAATCTAAGAGTGCGTGGGCATAAGCTTGAAGGTCACTTGTCGCTGTGATTACACCTGCTCAGACAGGAGGTCGGACTCCAGAGACGGTGGGTTCTGCTAACCTGGAGAGAGCTTCTGGAAGGTCATACTTCTCCTAACTGACCACCTAAGGGAAAAAGCATGTGATGATAACACGATACTTTGCAATCACAGAGCACTCTGGCCAAAGAACCAATCTATTCATCCCTTAAAATCCAGCTGGGGAGACCAGCTGGAGCGGGGAATAGAGAAGAGGCAGGTATGATTTCAGAGTCACACCCTACACTTTTAGGAAGTGATGGGCAAAATTCAAAATAGCCTCTCACATCTGACCACTGGAAACAAGCTCCCCACCCCCTACACCTCGCCCCGTGGTAGCTTCCCTTTCTTTCTCCGTAGGTAAGAGGAGATGAGCACCAATCTCGGCGGCCGGGCGAGGGCCAGGAGTCGACTGGGGTGAGTAAGACTCAGTCAGGGGCAATATGTTCAGTGCGTAACCGCAGTGAGCTACTGTTTGGTGTCGCATGGCGGGACCGGTGACCCATGGCCAGGCCAAGTCCCGTGGCTGGAATGGCTGTAGCTCTTACACTTCATTGCTTGGTGATGAAAGGGGACCAGAACAGAAGCGCTGACCTCGCTCCTCTGAACCTTTCCATCCCCTTCACTCAGATTCGTTTTATTTTCAGGTATTATTTCAGGAAGATTGTCCCTCTTGATCTGAGCACACAGGAGTCCATCCCTTACGTTTTTTTGGCAAGACTTGAATATATAATCGCCTTATCCTGGGAGCCTCCTTGAGTTAGAAAACAAACAGAACACAATTGGAAAAAACTGTCAGAGGTTACCTAACTGTGCGGAGTAATGGCCTCACTTGGAGCCTGTTTTCAGGAAACTGGCTTTGTTTTCTTGAAGAGTCTCAGGGACGAACGTCTTGTAATGGTGCAAGGCCAGGACTCCAGGACTGGGCTTCAGCAGTTTGTCCCCAGGGGCTGCTTCTGGAGAGGGGAAGCTCAGGGGTCATCTGCAGAGTCTCTTGGTCTGAAATGATCACAGGGACATTAATTCCTATGCGGGGAGGCGGCTACAGGTTGTCCCACTCAACCTTACTACATTTGCAGGACGCTTTTCAAACCAACTGTGGATGACAGGTGCAGAGGAAGAAACTGAGGCACAGAGTACACTGGCAGACCGTCTTGCTTTTGCAGCAAGGATGGGACTTCTGTCTGGGTGATGAGTTGTCTAGACAATGGTTTTCAGTGCTGGGCTCCCTGGGGTGAGAAAGGAAGGTGTGGGTCTGGGGGGACTGGGGAGGCTTGGAGTGGGCTGCTGCCTGGGAAACATGTCTATTGCGGGGAGGTTTTTTTAAAATGTTCAGTTAGTTAACATATAGTAGATTGTTAGTTTTTGATGCATGGCAGAGTTTTGTGACTCACCTTGAAAAAATTAAGTAAAATAAAAGAGAAAGGAAAGAATGAGAAAGGAAGTTACCCTTAAAAATGATCCATTAGGGGTGCCTGGGTGGCTTAGTCAATTGGGCAGCTGCCTTTGGCTCAGGTCATGATCCCAGTGTCCTGGATCGAGCCCCATGTCTGGCTCCTGCTCAGCAGAGAGCCTGTTTCTCCCTCTCTCTCTGCCTGTCACTCAGCTATGTGTGCTCTCTCTATCGCTCTGTTGAATAAATAAAGTCTTTTAAAAAATGATCCAGTAGCAGTGGAATTTTCACATGCACACTGCCCGTGTTTTGCCTCAGCCCTAACTTCTTGCTCTGTTCCTTTTTGTTTTTAAGATTTTTATTTATTTGTTTGACAGAGAGAGAGATCACAAGTAGGCAGAGAGGCAGGCAGAGAGAGAGGGGGATACAGGCTCCTTGCTGAGCAGGGAGCCTGATGTGGGGCTCAATCCCATGACCTGAGCCGAAGGCCATTGAGCCATCCAGGTGCCCCCCTGCTTTGTTCCTTTGCCTTCTACTTCTTTTTCGACACCCACCGGAAAAGATGGCAGGAGGGGCTCTCTGGGCAGTGAGGACGGGCCCACTGTTTGCTCCTGGCTATCTGCCTCTCTGATAGGATGCTCAGACTCCCTTTGGATTTCCAAAGTAATTGCCACATATTACTTTTTTCATCTCTTGACCAAAGGGCTTTTTCTCCGAGGGGGGTTTGCTTGACTGGTATAATTTTGTATTTTCGGAGTCAAAACCTTAAAAATTAGATTTGCCGAAATGTCTCTCTCCTTTTGTGTCTTAGTCTGTATTCTGTATAGTACATTACTGAAGGTCAGGAAAAAAATCAAGCTCTGAAAGTGTTGTCCAATAAGTGAGCTGAACAGTCAGAACATGAGGTAGACTTTTTTGTCACTGTTCAAAGACGGGTCCAGCAAGCTTTTGCAAACAAAGCCAAGGGAGCTGCTCTCGTTGCCTTGAGAGATGGACCATCAGAGGCTCTGTGCTGCGATGGGATGCCTGCCTTGGCCAAACCTCACGTCGGGTCTCATTCGTCCCAAGCCCCTCGCCTCGGTTCCTTGGCTCCTGTGCTTACTGCAAACAGTTGGCTTTGAAAGTCCGCAAGGACTCTCTCCCTTAGCACAAGCACCCAGATGATTTCCCATAATTCTTGCAAAACGAAATTAGGTTAAAAACCAAACCCGCTATTTTAAAAAACGAAAGTGTGAAATCCAAATGGCTCCCAGCAGAGAAACGCTTAGAAGCTGCAGAGAAAGTTCTGGAACAGCCAACGAATGTTCGTGGACATGAGTCTATTGATTTTTCATGAATGTCAAGGAATTTGCCTCTGGAATCAGATACCTAACACCCTGGATGAGATGGTTTGAACAGCAAGGCCTCCAGTCCCACACACCAGAGCTGGGGAAACAGCCTTCCCTCCTCTGTCCCTTGGGCTGTGACTGCCAGGTGCTGAACAATTCCGACTGAGCCTCTCAGCGGGTCTGCTGTTTACCCACCTTCATCCTCACATTCAGCCGGCCTCCCCTGCAGGGTCCTCCATAACAGGTACAGCATGGGTATCTGTCGGAGCGTCAGCCACGAAGACGAGCCCAGTGTCTGGGAGGTGGTGACAGACTGGGCACAGCAGAGGAAGGTAGGCGCCACCTGATTAACATTCAGCTTTTTAAATTTTTTATTTAAAGTAGGCTCCACACCCAGCATGGGGCTTGAACTCACGACCCTGAGACCAAGTGTCCAGGTGTTACCAACTGAGCCAGCCTGGCGCCTCCTGCTTTAGCGTTTGGTTCCATCAAGCTTCCACTGCCCCTAGATTTAAAAATGAGCACGAAGAGCACTAAAAACCACAGACTGCTGCCCCCTCTTAGACTCCCTCCCCACCGCACCCACACTCACTTCTGTTAGGCGGTTCTTCTGAGATTCATCTCTGTATAAAACAAGCATGCTTGAACTGTTAGGTTTTGGTTTATTGATTTTAGACCTCTTCTGAGAATCTCCTGGGATGATGCATGGTTAGTGATTATAGGAAATGGAAATAGAAAGAGGGTCCAGTCTTTTTAGCTACACAAAATGTGGCCCCATCTCCCATTCCTATTAGCACAAGTTTGGTGGCTTCAAACAACCCCAGTGCATTATCTTACCGTTCTGTGGGCCAGCAGTCCGACAGAAGGCCAAGTGAGCTGCCATCAAGGTGTCCGCAGGGCCATGTCCTTCCCAGGAGTCTGGGTGAGAGCCTTGCCCAGCTTCCCGATGCTGTTGGAACTCCCCGGCTTGCGGCCCTTCCTCCGCCTTCAAAACCTGGGATCGAGAGTCACCCGCTCCGCGGATGGAGCCGGCCATGGGCCCCGACGCACCCAGGTTTAGCTCTCAACCCCACCATGGAGAAGTTTGGAGTCCTCATGAAATTTCCCTTCTGTATCTCGGTTCCTTCATTTGCGAAACTGTGGGTGTCACAACAACACGTGTCTCCTAGGATTGTTGTAAGAATTGTGTTGTAATGGTGTTGAATCTTCGCTTGATGCCTCACACGGAAGCACCAGCTTCTCATTGGCTGTTGTCTGAGGGCAAGACCAGCAAAGCCTCCCTGGGCCCGTAGGGCCGGAGCCTGGACTGACCTGGGGGAACCCCGAGGCACATCTGCGCCTTGTTCTCAGAAGAGTGTTGCCATGCCAGGTCCAGACAGACAAAGAATCGAATCCCGACAGCGAGTATGACCGCTCCATTTAAAAGTGCAGCTCCTGTGAGAGCCTCAGCCTCTTTTCTCACTTATGTGAAAAACCCACGAAACGTGGAAGGGGAAGACCTGAGTCTTGAATGTTCTATTTTTGTGCTCTCTCTTTTCTTTCTTTCTTTCTTTCTTTCTTTTTTTTTAGAAATAATTTCAAACCTACAGAAGAGGCACAGGAATAGTGCACAGAGGGGCACCCGGCTGGCTCCGTCGGTGGAGCGTGTGACTCTTCATCTCGAGGTCGTGGGTTCAAGCCCCACAATGACTGTATTTCTATTAAAAAAAAAAAAAAAAGGAATAGCGTGCTGAAGCTGCACGTTTCTTGACCCCACTTTTCATGATTTTGCACATCTGCTTTATCACTCCCTTTCCTCTCTATATTCATATTACTTTTCCTCTAAACTATTTGTGCTGCCTTACTTCAAAATACTATAGCAATGATCACCTAGAGCAAGGACGTTCTCTTGTCTAATAGGTCAATTCTGAAATCCAGGAAATTTAACCTTCCCATGATCTTATTATCTCCCATTAGCTCCTTATATAAAATTCTGCCTCTTCCCTCAATAGCGTCCTTGCAATGACTCTTCGGTGTCCTTGAATCTGGAACAAAAGCTCCGCCTTTGCTGACTCCCATGACCTTGTTATTTCTCAGAGTAGAGGTCAGTAGATTTGTAGAATGTCACTCACTTTGCTTGTGGTTTATGTTTCCTCATGATTAGATTGACGTTGTGCGTGTTTGGCAAGAACGCAGAAGCGATCGTGTGTCCTACCTGGTGCGTTCTCTCCACAAACTCGTGCTATCCGTTCGTGGCACTGTTGGTGATGGTAACTGTTGGCCAGTGCTTTGATCCCTGACGAGCACAGTAAGGATGGAGGGAACAGAGAACAACACATACTTTGGAATCCAGTTAAGACCTCTTTTAGACAAATGCCAAACATGTTCCTAAGTGTTTTGTGTCTCTGTTCTCAAGTTTTTTGGGGGTGGGTAGCACATCTTCTAATTTTCAGTGAGTTTGGAAAAATCAGGCCATTGTCATGCTGTCACAAGTGGATTCTGGGAAAAATAATTTAGAACATTTCCTGACCTGGCACACACAGGCCCAGGTTGGAGAAGATGGGCTGATGGATGGATGGGGATTCTCATGCAATGCATAATGTTAAGGTAGATGGGGTGGCTGAGGGGTACTCTGATCCTGGGACTCATCAAAGCCAGAGATGGACCTAACAGCTTCCTGTCTGGTGTGACCGGTCCCTGCCATTCTGTCCCAGACTTCTGGGCTTTACACAAGTCTGCTGGTCTAAACCCCGTAGAAGGACGGGCGTCAGTTAGGGCCCTGCTATGACCCACTTATGGCCATGGCAAATAGAAGAGCAGCGCTCAGCTGAGTAACCGGGAGGCAGAGGCCTGCCGGAAGCTGGTCAGAGGGAAGCTAGGGGAGGCAGGTGTCAGCACACCAGGTCCTCTCTGGAGACACGTTTCTCACCTTTGCAGCGACGTGTCACCTGGGGCCCTTCCTTCAGGCAGCCAGGGCCCGCTGCACAGGGTGCTACTAGAAACACTAGCAAACACAGACACAAAACAGAATGATCTGACTCCCCCAAACTCCCCCAAAGGACAATCAAGAGTTGACTGAATAGTGGAATGAACAAGACATTAAAAAAAAAAAAAAAAAAAAAAAGGGAGCGTGAGACAGTGTGGGTGTTTGTGTTTGTGAATCAAGCACTCCTTTATTTCTTATTAATAATACAAACACATCGCTGTGCTCCCGGAGAAGCGGCAGGGGATGTGGCGAGGCGCAGCGGCGGTCTTCCCGGCTCCAGGCGCTGGAGCGTGGTCACCCGCGGGCGATGCTGACGCCCCTGCAAGTGGCATTCTCAGAGGCAAGATGGTGATAATTCTGTTGCCTGGGGCCGATTGAAGGCACGACCGAGAGCCTCGGCCAAGACCGAGAGGAACAGGTCTCACAGGAAGCAGTGAGATGAACCAGGAGCCAGTGAAGACGCTTTTGTGCGCCTGCAAAGCTAACAGATGAGAAGTGGGGGTCACTGCAAGTCTTGGCCTGTCCTCGCGCCTCTGACTTCCTGGATTGAGGCTGCACTTCTCAGCGTAGCCAGCAGGTGGCCTCAACTCCCTCGCGAGCACCTGGCACGGGCAAGTCTCGGGCTAGGCCAGCTGGTCTCCGGGTCCTGAAGGTGGGACGTCAGTGATCCTCTTGCCCGCGTTCTTTCCTCCGCCAGTGCTGACCTGCTACTGAGCCCATCTGCTCCTCCGTGCTCTGTTACAGCGCCTGGCGGACACTGTAAGGTTTCCATTACAAGGGAGCAGCCGATCACCCAAAGACCAACCCACACTTCAGGACAAAACACTTCCGCTCCCCCAAATTCCTTTTCTACTTGCCATAGTGTCTCCATGTAGATTTTCTATAGTTGTAACAAGTGTGCATCTACTATTGGGCATTCTACTTTTCATTCAGTGTTTTCCCACCTGAAAATTTTTATTTTATTTTTTAAAGGTTTTATTTATTTATTAGAGACAGAGACAGTGAAAGAGGGAACACAAGCAGCGGGAGTGGGAGAGGGAGAAGCAGCCTTCTGGCGGAGCAAGGAGCCCGATGTGGGACTGGATCCCAGGACCCTGGGATCCTGACCTGAGCTGAGGCAGATGCTTAACGACTGAGTCACCCAGGCGCCCCTCTCCATCCATCTATTTTAGAAGGCAAGGGGCACCTGAGTGGATCTGTGGGTTAAGCGTTTGCCTTTGGCTCCAGTCCTGATCTTGGAGTCCTAGGATCGAGACTTGCATTGGGCTCTCTGCTCAGCAGGGAGCTGCTTCCCCCTCTCTCTCTACCTACCTACTTGTGATGTCTCTCTCTCTCTCTGTGTGTGTGTGTCAAATAAATAAAATCTTTTAAAAAAGAAAGCAAAATAAAGTTTCAACCTATTTCTCACATTCCCATTATTATACAAAGCATTGATATGAACCACAGGAGTTTTCGACACCAAAGTAGAAGGATCAAGAATGATTTTAAATTCTTGTTATATATTCCCAGATAGCTTTATAGGAGAACAAAACAAAACAAAACCCACATTACCTCCCGCCCCCGATTTCCACTTTCCCTCAAAGCCTCTAACTCCCAATAAAAAATAAATCACTGGTGCTGGAATCTTGCTAAGCTGAAACCTTCCCTGCTTGCCTCCTCTCTCCCTGGCACCGGCAGGTGCCCCTTCCTCCCTTCTCTGCTAGGGGCTGGTGAGCGAACAGCAGGGAGGTTGAGGACCTCGACTCTGAGGTTGGGAACCTCAGAGTCTCTTGCCAGGTGCGCATCAATGTTGTTTGGGGAAAGTGCTCAGACGCCATCTGAACGAGCAGAACATCTTATAAACTTCAGTTTTATCCATTTTCATCTTAGAGAGTGTCATGTTTTCCAATGCTGCCCGAGCCTATATCTCTTCCATGAGTGATGGGGTCAGTCGTCCCCTGCATTGTGACCCGTCTGTGCTTATGTGTCTGAAGATGACCCAGCTCGTCAAGGGAAAAATGAGCACCAACTTTATCCATTTTTAAAATTTTGTTGGATGTCATATTTTTCACTCTGGTGTTCCCAGTTTTTAATCTTCATTTAAACATTTTAAATTGTGGGGTGCCTGGGTGGTACAGTCCGTTGAGCATCTGACTCTTAGTCTTGGCTCAGGTTGTGATCTCAGGGTCATGATCCGGGGGTTCTGGGATTGAGCCCTGAGTCTGGCTCCATGCTCAGTGCAGAGTCTCCTTCTCCCTCTCCCTCTGGCCCTCCCTCTTGTGTTCTTTCTTTCTCTAAAATATATAAACCTTTAAAAAGAAAGTTTTAAGTTGCATTTTTCTCGTGAAGAAGCTGTTTTGAAATTAAATACTTTTAAGGAGCTTAATAAAATGTGCAAAGCTCAATAGAGCACAAATGAAAAGTGACCACTTCCATCTAGTCTCCTAGTTTCTTTTCCAAAAGCAGCCTAGTTTTTTTGTTTTGGTTTCTTTTAGTCATTTATTAGTCGCTTTTTATTACTTCCCAGATGGGTTCATTGTACAAAGTGTATATATTTTTATAAAATGTGCTTTATTTAAAAGCACTGAGGATAGACACAGATACACCACGTTAGTACCTTGCCTGTTTTTAATCTTCACAATGTACCTTGGAAAGGTTTCCACATTGCGATATACGCTCTGTGTCCTTATCACAGGTGCATAGCATCTCGTGCATGGATCTGTCACCGCTGGGTGAATGGCCTGCTTTGTGTAGTCATTCCGGTTATTTCCAAACTCAGGTTGCTACAGGCAGCAGCTTGGTGAAATCCTGGTTTCGCGTCCACTTGTGGGCGTGTCTGTAACATCGATGTTTAAAAGAGGAATTGCTGAGTCAGAGTATCTGAATTTGAAATTTGATAGCTACTTGTGATTTTCCCTACAGCTTTTAATTTATATGTTTAACATTATGAGAGAGGTCAACATTTTTTCATTTTAATTTATGTTTGTTTGTTTTTTAAATAAGTTCTTATGCCCAATGTGGGGCTTGAACTCACAAGCCCCAAATCAAGAGTCCCACGCTGCATGGACTGAGCCAGCCAGATGCCCCTTTTGATAAATTAAGAAGCCATCTATCTTTTCTTTTCTGAGAAATATCTATTCTTGTCCTTATGTTTTATTGGTTTAGACAATTGATATAGGAGTTCTTTATATATTAAAGGAATTGGCTCTTAGTCTCTGTGTTATTAATACTTTCTTCAGTTTTTCACTTGCTTTTTGTCTTTGTTTTTTCGATTGCTTTTTTTCTGTTATATTTTCCTATAGAGCTTTTTTATAAAAAAAATTAAAATATAGTGTATTATTTGTTTCAGGGGTACAGGTCTGTGATTCATCATCTTACACAATTCACAGCACTCACCATAGCACATGCCCTCCCCCAGTGTCCATCACCCAGTGACCCCGTCCCTCCCACCCCCCTCCCCTCCAGCAACCCTCAGGTTGTTTCCTGAGATTAAACCTTATGGTTTATCTCCCTCTCTGGTTTTATCTTGTTTCATTTTCCCCTCCCTTCCCTCCCCCCCCAAACCTCCCCGTGATCCTCTATCTTGTTTCTCAAATTCCTCATATCAGTGGGATCATAGGATAATTGTCTTTCTCTGTTTGACTTATTTCACTGAGCATAAAACCCTCTAGTTCCATCCACGTCATTGCAAATGGCAAGATTTTGTTTTTTGATGGATGCATAATATTCCATTGTATATATATACCACATTCTTTTTTTTTTTTTAAGATTTTATTTATTTATTTGACAGATAGAGATCACAAGTAGGCTGAGAGGCAGGCAATGAGAGAGAGAAGGAAGCAGGCTCCCCGCTGAGCAGACAGCCCGATGTGGGGCTCCATCCCAGGACCCTGGGATCATGACTGAAGCCAAAGGCAGAGGCTTTAACCCACTGAGCCACCCCGGTGCCCCTATATACCACATTCTTTATCCATTCATCTGTTGATGGACATCCAGGCTCTTCCCATAGTTTGGCTATTGTGGACGTTGCTGCTATAAACATCGGGGTGCACGTGCCCCTCCAGATCACTACATCTGTATCTTTAGGATAAATACCCAGGAGTGCAATTGCTGGGTCATAGGGTAGCTCTATTTTCAACTTTTTGAGGAACCTCCATGCTGTTTTCCAGAGTGGCTGCACCAGCTTGCATTCCCACCAACAGTGTAGGAGGGTTCCCCTTTCTCCGCATCTTTGCCAACATCTGTCATTTCCTGACTGGTTAATTTTAGTCATTCTGACTGGTGTGAGGTGGTATCTCATTGTGGTTTTGATTTGGATTTCCCTGATGCCAAGTGATGTTGAACACTTTATCATGTATCTGTTGGCCATTTGGACACCTTATTTTCCTGCAGAACTTTTTAAGATGTAAAATTAAATGTGCAACTAAAATACATGCACGTGTATCTTCAGTGTCACAAGTTTGTGTTATTATCCACATCTGATGTCACGAGTGTTTCCTCACCTTCCCGACTGTCCTCTTCCTGAAGAAAACCCTCTTCCCAAAACACTGGCTAGTTTACTCAGGATGCTTCCTTACAACACACACAAAACAGTCTTATCCCTATAATACCACTGCACCTACTGAAGATTAACCTACCAGGTAAGGTTCAAGATTTCTTTCTAGTTCTTTTTGTCCTTTGAATATGTCCCACTAATTGGTGTGTAATTTATTTGAATTAATTTCTGTGTGGTATGGAATTAACATTTTAATTTCATTTATAAAATCTTTTTGACAAAAATTCTGTCTGGACTTTGTGTCATACTTAGGATAGCTTCTCCCACTAAGATTATATAGAACTTTCTCCATGTTTCTTGAAGTACTTGTAATTTTTTTTTTAAAGATTTTATTTATTTATTTGACAGATCACAAGTAGGCAGAGAGGCAGGCAGACAGAGAGAGAGAGAGGAGGAAGCAGGCTCCCTGCTGAGCAGAGAGCCCAATGTGGGGCTCAATCCCAGGACCCTAGGATCATGACCCGAGCCGAAGGCAGAGGCCTAACCCACTGAGCCACCCAGGTGCCCCTACTTGTAATTTTTTATCTGACATCCAACTGATGCAAGAAATACAGAATATAATAGGCTACATAACCTAGTATTAGAGCAGTTTCTTTCTTTCTTTTTAAGATTTTGATTTGAGAGAGAGAGAGAGAGCATGAGCGGGGGAAACAGCAGAGGGAGAGGGAGAAGCAGGCTCCCTACTGAGCAGGGAGCCCACTGAAAGGGATTTGCTCTTTCTGTTTCCGGGTTTAGTGAAAGTCTAAGTAGCGATCTCAGATCAACCTGTTACATAAACAGAAAGGGATGAATGATTTTCAGTAGAAGGATATTTGTGATGAGAAGTGACCACGTCGCACAGAAGGGAGGCGCAGCTGTGGGAGAGACAGGAGATCAGCCATCGTCTTCCATCCTGGAACAGTCACGGTCATGAAAAGCGCTCAACCCTAGCCTCCCGACTCCAGGCTGGGAGGGGCCTTGGAGGTGGTGTAGGGGTCTCCCACTCTCTGCCCTTTGCACACAAACCTTATTTTAGAAATCACTTTTAGTGTCTTTTTGCAGATTACCCTGGTATCCACTGAGCCTGGTCCAGGGCCACTGGTTCATTAGTCAGACCAAAAAAAATTTTTTAAAGGTTTTTTTTTTTTTTTTTAAAGATTTTATTTATTTATTTGACAGAGAGAGATCACAAGTAGGCAGAGAGGCAGGCAGAGAGAGAGAGAGAGAGAGGAAAGCAGGCTCTCCGCTCAGCAGAGAGCCCCATGCGGGACTCGATCCCAGGACCCTGAGATCATGACCTGAGCCGAAGGCAGTGGCTTAACCCACTGAGCCACCCAGATGCCCCTTTTTAAAGGTTTTTAAACATTTTTTTAAAGTAATCTCTACACCCAACATGGGGCTTGAACCCACAACTCTGAGACCCGGAGTCGTATGCTCTACCTACTGAGCCAGTCAGGCAACCCAGACCAAGCATTTTTATCATAAAGAGGTCTACATTTAGCATGCATTATATATATATGTGTGTATATATATATGTGTGTGTATATATATATACACATATATATATATTTATATATACATATTTATATAATGTGTGTCTGTAGCTATCCTCAGTGCTTTTAAATAAAGCGCATATATAAATATAAAAACATATACACTTTGTACTATATATATATATATTTAAAGACTTGTTTACTTGAGAGAGAGAGAAAGAGCACGTGTGCATGCGCAAGCAGGGGGAGGGGCAAAGGAAGGGAGAGACCAGCGGACTCTACCCTGAGCACAGAGCCCTGTGTGGGGCTTGATCCTAGGACGCTGAGATCATGACCTAAGCCAAAATCAAGAATCAGACACTCAACCAACTGAACCACCCAGGCGCCCATAAAATGTGAACGATGCATTTTACTTGGTCTGTAGAGTGTTTACTGATACAACTGCTATCTGTTAAAAGGGAGGTTCTAGATAAACATTCTGGTTTGCGTAATTACCAGAAAGACTACAAAACAGCATTCTGAAGTCTCACCTCACTTGTTTTTTCAGGCCTAAAATTGAAGCTCAGTAAATGGGTGACAGTCCAGGGACTTCTCCCCTGAATGGCTGGGATGCCCTTCCTTCTCTGACCAGCAGGACACTCAGACTCAGAAACCACCTCTGGAGTGAGATCATTCATCTATTTCACAAAACGCTTAGAATATTGTGGCCAGTGGACCATGCCTCCAGGCTGGGAGGGACCCAAAGATAAATTTAAAATAAAACCTAGGCTAGCAGACTTCACTTCTCATATGTGGAAAGGCTTTAAGCCAAGTCCATGGACACCTGTAAAATTATAGTGGCAGATGTCTTGGGCAGTGGCAGGGAGATGATTCAAGGGTGTGGGGTCCAGGTGGGGGCTTCTTCTTGCTTGAAAGCATTCCTGGAGGAAGTGGAGTGTGCAACAGTAGTGGGGGGGGGCTTCGACATGTAGGATGGGGGGGAAGGGGCTCCTGGCATCAGAGGGAGCTGGAGGTGTCTTTCAGCCTCAGCTGAGATGGAGAAGTCTGAGAATCAAAACTTGCAGAAATGGGAAGCAAGAGGACGACCGTGAACCAGGAGACAGTAAGGTGTATGTGTCCAAAGGTGACAAGGTTGCAGGGTCCTAGACATGACCACCTGCCTGCGAGACAGGAGGATGTTGGGGCTTTCATGTCCCAGCATATGAGCCAGGGTCTGAAAGGGGGCTGCTTGGGACCTAGTGGGAGATCGTGAGCACCTCCATGCACTAGCAACGATGGGGAGGGAACCAGGAGGCAGCCACGTGGATAGTGTTGTAGGGTGAGACCCCGCAGGACCTTGATCACCAAGAAGAGGACTTAAGACATTTTTTTTTTTCTGAAGGCACTAGATTCCTTGAAAGGCAAATCTGGCATGTGCTGGGAAGACTGTTCCTGGCCCCGCCTGTGGCTGTTCGGAAGGTCCTTGCAGCCAGAAGTGCTCCTTAGCTGTCTCTTTCTGCCGTCATCCCCTGGGAGGGACACAGTCCTGCTTCGTGGTTCCTGTCTGTGACCCCAGCCCAGGGCCCAACTGGGGAGGAGGACCAACTGGCTGGGTGCTTTCCAGGGGGGCAGGCGAGGGGGTTGGAGCCACATCCCGGCTGAGCAGAAGGCATCAGGAGGAGTCCATGGGCTGGAGGACACAACCGAGCTAGGAGGACTGTCACTTATGAGGGAGCGGAGATGGGATAGGACAGCTGGACATGCACTGCCTCAAGGGTTGAGAGCAGGGGAGAACCAGGTAATCAGGTCTGCCTCGAATCATCCAGAGACGCGTCTGCAACTTCTGCCTGCGGGTGGGAGTGGTGGTCGAGACTGTGGGTGATGTTTAGAGCACCTGATTTTGGCTCGTGAGGCAGAGATATGTAAATAAGGCGGTAAAGGAGGAGGAAGACAGAATGATCACGGACATACATGTCACATACGCACACGTCGTTATACGCACAGTGTAAGTATACGCTATGTACCTAGTCCATGGTGGGCGGGAGGGAAACAATCGGATTATTTTTGTAGGCAGACAAATACATAAACATGATTTCCTAGGGCCTGGATTTCCTGAGTCTTTGGTTCAGGTCATGATCCTGAAGTCCTGGGATTGTGTCCAACATTGGGCCCCCTGCTTAGTGGGGAGCTTGCTTCTCCTTCTCCTGCTGCTGCTCCCCCTGCTTGTGTTCTCTTGCTCTCTGTCAAATAAATATGTAAAAAAATGAGTTCTTAGCAAGGCCTTCATAAACTGTTCCTTATGACATAGCTGTGACTTCAAAGCATCCTGATATGTAAAGGGTTTTTTTTAGTGGGGGGCAAGGGTTGTCACTGATGGGAATCCAGTGGGTCACACACAGCCCAGTGGCACCTCTGCCACTTAGGGACCTTAGGGACCGAGGGGTCCTTAAGCTCCGGGCTCAGCTCAGTCCTTGGATTTTTTGGTCCAGCACCTGGATTTTCTCTGTCCTCATGGGGACAGATGCATGTTCATTAGAATTCCAGCAGAATGATTTGTAAGAGGGGTTTGTTTACCTTTCCAGTGACAGAATGCCTGAGTCTCTGATCTATGCCTGTGGGAGGGAAGCTACTGTGACCCATGCTAGAAGGGCTCTCGGTGATGGCATTGTGTGCCAGAAGGCTGTTTCCAGAGCATAGAACACAAACAAGAAAACATGGCGGTGGGCATGTGTCCCATGTTCTGGAAGCCTGAGGAACAGTCCCTTCTCAACAGAGGCTACTTCTCCACGGACATGCGGGGTCTTGGATGGAGGTAGATGCTATTGGCTTCATTGTCTCCCTGGACCCATGAGTTCTTCCCAACCCCCCTCCTCTCTGACACTTGGATCTTTCAATGACTTTAGTATCGCCAACACAAGCCATAGTCAAGGGCTTTTTCCGTTGGCTGCCGGACGACGCAGGTCCCACTTCCCAGAATTAGAGGACTGGACTCCTGTTTCAGCCCACAGTGTTGATTAAACCAGGAGTTTGGGAAGGATTTCAGCTTCTCTGAATTTTTCCCACGCTGACGAATGTGTTATTTGTGTTGGGAAATTAACATGACCTGCTTTCCAGCAGCTTTGGCTGTTCCCTCTCTGCAGCTCCAGTAAGAGGGCACAAGCCAGACAGATGGAGCATTCTAGAGGCTACCCAAACTCCTACAGCACACCCGTGTGCCCCTCCACTGATGTGCGATGTCTTTATCTGTCAGGAAGTGTGGGCCTGGACGCTTCTCTGGAGCACGGCTCCCACTGTGAATCTTTAGCTCCGGATGAACCCCTAACCTTGAACGACCTCTGGCCCGCCCTGTTGCAGGTCTGTGCAAATGTGTGAATGTCTTCCCCAAGAGAACATTAGAAATCACGTGGTGGGGGTCACCTCCCAGGCAGCAGGGAGGGAGTCCACAGGGGGCACTGGGGATCATCCTGGAGGCTGGAAGGAGGCACAGCTCAGGGGAACAGGTGGCTGGTGGGCCGCTACGTGGGTGAGGACCAGATAGGGTGAGTCATCTTGGGAAATGGAATACTGCACACACTCATGTTAGGGTTGACTTATGGGTAACGACCCACAGGGATTTAGCAAAACGTTTACTTCTGTTCTTCTGAAAGATAAACAGGGGACACCCCATGTGATCACAGGATGAGGTTAAGGGTCATTGACCCAGGGGAGATAATGCCGGCCTGTTCTCTCCTTTGTGGTATGCCACTCCTCCGCTAGCAGGACCACAGGGAGTCTAGATGATGAATAGGAAAAGTGGGGTTGGGAAGCGAGGATGCCAGGGTTTCAATGACACTCTGGGTTACTGGGACAGACAGCTGTCCCTTGTCGAGGAGTCAGTGTTTCCCTCTGCAGAATGAAGTTCTAACAACTAGTAGACAGAGTCGTTGCGAGAATTTAATAAAATAATGTGGTTCGAGGGCTCAACAATTGTAAGCACTCAAAAAAGGAGACGGTCCTCAGTATTCGACCTAAAATGTCACTTTGTTTCTTGAGACAGCTGAGAAGAAAGACACCTGACGAGACTCAGGGCTCCTTCTTCGGTCCTCTTGGCATCTGGGGTCCCAGGTGTCATTTCTCTTTCCGCATATTTGAGGTTAAGTTATAAAACCACAGCTTTGCTGGAAGCTCAGAATCGACACACTGCTTGTTCTTATTGTTTGTTTGCGGGAGAGCATGAGACAAGATCTTGTCGCCTTCTGCCCAGGGAGGTGAGCTGTGTGTAGGTTCTAGAAGGTTGTATAGGTTCTAGAAAGTTGTGAACGGTCAGGTGCCGGGAACATCAGTCAGGCAGAATCCCACAGGGCTGAGGCCCAGGAGGTGGTGTGATGGCCACAGGCAAAGCCACCAATGGGGCACGTGCAGATGTGTGACATTTCAGGAGCTGCTGGTAGCAACGGGGTTTGTCTGCAGCTGCCACCCCTTTACAGATGTAACAACCTGCATTTCTGACTTCTGTTTTATGACAAAGGACAATGGGTATAGGACAGAGAATGTGAAGTTATTGATGGTGTTGATGACAGTGTTGTTGAGGTTGGTGCAAGGAACTCACACGTTACACATTTCCACCCCATGCTTGCCTCTTCCTGCCATGACTCGCGGAACCCTGGCACACTCCTGGGCTCTTCCTTCCCTGCCCTTCACATCCCAAAGCTTCTCTCCGCAGCACACGCGTGTCCGTGTCCCTCTTTCATCCGTACCACCAGCCTGGGTTGGGAGTGCTTTGCTTGGATTATCAACATGGGGTTTCCCTGAAGCAGAGCCTGAATAAGGACCTGCTGGGAGGGGTCAGAGGGATGGCGGAGGAGGAAAAGCATTACCGAGGGTCCCCACGACTTTGAGCAATGCAGCGTCATCCCACCGGGACCTTTCAGGAAGCCTAAAGATTCTCCAGAAGAGAGAACTTTACTCAGTGTTTCTGTCCCCCGTGACTGAGGGGGACCCTGCCCTTGCCCGGGGCCTGGTGAGTGCTGAAAGACCCTGCCTGTCCCCTGGGCAGTGCTGACAGGTTCCCAATTGTCTTCCTGCCTCTGTGTCTGGCTCCACATCCTGTCCCCCCATCTACCACGACGATATGGTCAGTGTGGCCTCCAAAGGAACAGCTCTTTGCACAGACTCCTGTGCTCGAAAGCCTCTGACATCCCTGAGAAGCGGTTAGCAGCTCAGGGGGCTCTCCGGACCCCTCGAGCTGCCCTTGCTGGCACCCAGACCTTCCCACTCCCCCATGTGGTCCTGCTCTCCCCTTGCTTCTCACCATCTGAAAGCCTACCTGTCCCTCCGGGCGCAGCTCATGTGTCACCGGTGTCAGCCTTCCACTGCTGCATACAAGTTACCATACACCACACAGGAGACTGGCTGAGCAGGCGGGAGCCCCAGGGGGCCGCTGAGGGGCTTTCCCCTGGAGGCTGTGGGGTCACTCTGCTCCCCAGCTCATCTGGATTCCCTGCCAACCTCACTTCCTTGCTGTTGTCCCTTGTCTTGGTGAGGGTGGCTCTCAGCTACTGGAGGCCACTCTCTGGCCCCTATGCATGACCCCCATTTCAGAAGCAGCAGGACCACCTCAGTGAGATCCCCCCACATTTCAAGTCTGTTTCTTGCTGCAGGAGACTCGGTGTTTTGCCCGGGCCCACCGGGACAACTCCCTTGTTTTAGAGAAGGCAAAGCCATCACGTGGACTCATTCCACTCACGCTCTGGGGGGATGAGCTCACATAAGGCTGGGGGGCACTGGGGTCATTCCCAGAATTTGGCCCACCGCACCGCTTCTCCCAGACGGCCTTCCTCGGCGCCTTCCAGCCAGCTCTCTCCTTCCTACAGGGAGCGCCTCCGGTCCCCCCAGAAGAGGGGTCACCGGCCTTGCGGACCTGCCATGTGTCATCCCCAGTACTGGTTCCTCAATGTCTCTGAGTTACTCTTGTGCCAGGACGTATCTGGGTAATGTACTATATTTAAATATGGAAAGACACATCAGGGTCAAGAGCTTAAAAGGCGAAAGGAAAAGCACAGAGCCGTGAAATAAATGAGGTTCTATGGAAGAGGGAGGATCCATGGCCAGACGCCCATCCCAGCTGCGGCATCGTGGGGATGGATGGTGCCGGCCACCTCACACAGCGACACCTCCCGGATCTGGCTGGCTCTCTGACGTGCATACCCTCGGCCGCCCAGGTGATGTCATGAGTGTCCTCAAAGTGACCACAAGGACCAGAACTTCCTGATTTGCGTGATTTTGTGGTGTTTTCAGAGATCACATCTGGCCAGTTGTGGGAAGAGGAGCAATAAACTTATCCTCAAGTGGCAGTTTGGTCACAGGACCTGTTCTGTTTTGTTTTGTTTTGTTTTGTTTTTTAAAGACTTTATTTATTTATGACAGAGAAAGAAATAGCGAGAGAGGGACCACAAGCACAGGGGATCTGGAGAGGGAGAAACAGGCTCCCCACTGAGCAGGGAGCCCCATGCGGGGCTTGATCCCAGGAGCTGGGATCATGACCTGAGCTGAAGGCAGATGCTTAACCGCTGAGCCACCCAGGAGCCCCGGGCCTGTTTTTGTTTTTGTTTGTTTGTTTGGGGGAGATGATTCACATAAAAAGACCTTTAAAAAAAAATCAGACATTCAGAAGAGGGGGGTATAGTTTCACCTGTAAATTGCACACGGGACAAATCTGTGCACGTGATAAGTGTGAACAAGGCTCCCTAGGAAAGCACTTTGGCATGTGGTTAAAAACTGTATTCACACCTGCAAAAACAATAATGTTAAAATTTAAATCTAACTTCGGGGGCCCTGGGGGGCTCAGTCAGTTGAGCGTCTGCCATCTAGGGCACGGATCGTGTCTTATCCATATGCTTCATATCACTACGCATGTAGTAGACGCTTAAATGAAATAAAATTTCCTCCCAGTAAATCAAGGCCTCAAGTATACGGAATAGAAAAAACCCAACTTCAGGAAAGTTGGTTCATTTTTTATTTTTTTATTTGTTTTTTATTTTTATTTGTTTAAAGATTTATTTTTTATTTTTTATTTGTTTAAAGATTTATTTGTTTGAGTGAGAGTACGAGCGAGCAAGCAGGGAAGGGAGAGGGACGAGCAGACTCTGCGCGGAGCACTGAGCCTGACAGCTTGAGCTCCATCCCACAACCCTGAGATCATGACCTGAGCTGAAGGCAGCTGCCCAACCATCTGAGTCACCTGGGCGCCCCCCCCACCCTTTTTTTAAAAGTAGGCTCCATGCCCAGCAGGGAGCCCCATGTGGGTTTTGAACACACGACCCTGAGATCAAGACCTGAGCTGAGACCAAGAGTCAGACATTCCACTGACTGAGCCCCCCAGGCACCCCTCCTGCTTCAAATTCTGTAGTTCTTCCAAGTTTGCCTTCTCTGTGGATCTTTTTAAAAAAAATTTCTCTGGGCCTCAACTAGGGCAGTACACACGAGCTCAGACAGGACTTCTAGAAAGACTCCCCAGCGTTACATTGGGCAACGCTAGGGGTGCAGCGGGATACGGACCTGCCGAAGGATAATGAATGTGAGCTCATGCCTAATTGTTACTGGATAATGATGGGGTTTAAGTGTTGGTATAGAAAACCTTCTGATGAGATTTTTTTCCTTTCTAATTGTTTATCTTTGGCTACTGGGAAAAAAAATTTAAAAGTAGCAACATGATTGCCTTCGTTTAATAATTAACTGCTGGTAAAAGTGTGTGCTGGTTAAAGGGAATGTCAAGAACTCCAAGAACTGGTCCTTTCCCCAAAGGAGCCGTGCCATTTATCTACAGAACCAGTGTGTTGTTCACAGGCACTTGAAAATATTTGAATAAAGCCCATTTACAAATGGTTTAAGATGGTTTTTAAGCGACGAGAACGTAATTCATTCCAACCTAATATGTTACTAGAGACCGGGAAGGCATGCGTGCACATTCCTCTCCATGGAATTAACACCTTTCTGTGCCGGGGACCACAGAGGCCACGGCATGATAGCCCGTGATGACGGCCAGTGGCCTTTGTGATGTCTAGGCACTTGATAGTGTCTATCGCGATCTGCTGGGCCAGACTTTTCTTGCTTGCCCATAGCGAAGCCTCAATTCAGGCTTCTGAAATCCAACTCATTCAACAGATTTTCTTTATTTTCAGGTTATGCTAGAATTGTACAATTCTTCACACGCGCTCACGCCCGGGGCCAACCATCAGCAATGGGTTTGGGTTCCCTAGGTCCTTTTACCCTCGTTCAACCTGAGCCTCTTGTAGGCATATAAGGGACGGCTCTTTGGGGTGATAAGTAGGCCATAAGATAGGATAACTCTCTGGGTGCCATGGACCTTGCGGTATCCCCCCAAAATTCACAGGCTGAAGCCTTACCCTTCAATGTGGTGGTATTCGGAGGTGGGGCCATTGAGAGAATCACATTCATGCGGTCACGAGGGGCGGGCCCATATTGAGATCCTGTATGAATCCTTTGTAAGAAGAGACACCGGGGAGCTCACTTTCCTTCTGCCCCAGCGTATGTGGATACACTCCTGAGATGCCAGTCTGCCAGCGAGGGAGAGAGCCCTCACCAGGGAACAGGGCTGGCAGGCACCTTGATCTCAGACTTCCCAGCCTCCAGACCAGTGAAAAAAGAAATTCCTGTAGTTTCAGCCACCTAGACTATGATGTATGTATATATATATATATATATATATATATATATATATATATATTTTAAGATTTTATTTATTTGAGAGAGAGAAAGAGAGCATGGTGGGGGGTGTGGACAGAGGCAGAAGGAGAAGCAGACACCTCGTTGAGCAGGGAGTCCCACGCAGAACTCGATCTCAGGACTCTGGGATCACGACCTGAGCTGAAGGCAGCTGCTTCACGAACTCAGCCGTCCAGGCGCCCCTAGACTGTGCTATTTAGTATGGCCGTAAGCTGACAGAGACACTGGCTTGAACTACATGCGTTAGAGACAAAGGAACAAGTCGTTCATTTAATTCCCTCCCGTGATCATTCACGTGTGCACCCGGCTACCATGTCCTGGGCCCCGTGGTAGGCCGCCAACAATCAACGGAAAGTAGGGATGGGTAGAAGTCCCTGCTCTGTGGTTTGCAGAGTAACACCAGGAACACCAGGAACGCAGGCCAGCGTGAACATGTGGAGGTGGCGTGGGGCACAGAGGGGAGGGTTTTGGGGCTTGGCTGGAGCATGTACTGGGGAGAGCAAAGAGGGCACAGACAGTGAGGCGGAGTCTCAGAGGGTGTGGGGCAGGGACTGGGGGTGGTGGTAAAGGTGATTTGAAGCAGGGGTGTCCATTAGCACGTGTGGGACTTTGGATGGGCACTTGTGGGGATAAAACACCGGGAGTCTGAAGATATATTTGGGAACCAGAGAGGACTGAGCCCAGGTTAGAGGGGACGGAGAGAAGGTCCAGCTTGATGCCTCGTGCTCTGGTTTGAGAGAGTGAGTGAGCACCTGTGCCATCCTCGGAGACAGAAAGTACTGGAAGATGACTGGACTGGGGAGAAAGGCCATACATTTGCTTTTCGATGAGCTGTGGCAGCCACACTTCGAGGCAGCTGTGCGGCGATGTCAAGCTTGCCATTGGATGGGACCGGACAGGGTCCCCAGGACTGTCCAATCCAACTGAAACGAATGCAATACTATGTGTTAGTTATACTGGAATTCAAATTAATAAAAAATCACAACTTCAGCTTCTCACTTGCTCTGGCCACATTCCATCACTACACTTGGCCCACGGCTTCCGCATTTGGCAATGAGGTTCTAGAGCCCAGAGGAGCAGACCAGACCGAAATGTGGACCTTGGCCCCGTATGCTGGTGACAGTTAGGACTGTGGATGTATGAGGAAAGCAGGAAAGGGTAAGACCTGAGCCTCGAGTCAGGGCTGGTGGGGAAAATAAGGCTCAAGGACACGGAGAAGAGGCAGGGAGGGGAGGAGGGGGAAACCCCGAGAGCCCCATCCTGAAGCCCAGTGACAATTGCATTGGGAGAGGGAGGGGACAAGCATCGCTCCCACGAGAGAAAATGTTTAGGCATCCGTGAAATAAAAGTGACTCTGGCAAGTTTCAGACGAGGGTGGGACCAGAAGGCAGGCAGGGTGAGTGAGGGGAGGCCCAGGGTGGGGACAGAGCAGCCAACAGGAGGTAAGCACACCTCGCATTATCAGGGATGCAGGGAGTTCCTCAAACCACATGGAGGTACAGCCCACAGCACAGACAGATGTCTTCAGAGCCCTGAGTTTGTCCCGTAAAGTCACCAATTCTGAGTCTTTTATCACGAACACAGGTGCACATGGGCTGCCCCCCCCCCTTCTCTCAGAGAACAGGGGTGAGCTGGGCCTGGGGTAGGGGGCAAGGGGCCATGCTCACCGCAGGTGATTCCCATAGTGATGGAAAGCCACCCATGGCTTTCATGTTTCTTTTTTAGAAACGTGGTATTATCTAGAATGTAGAGCAGACCCAAGAAGACAGAGAAGTATAATAACCATCTATGTGCTACTCACCACCTGCCCCCACGTCCTCTAACTGACTACGTGGCCCCATGCTGAGATTTGAATTTCATGTGATTTTCATGTGTCACAAAATCTTCCTCTTCTCGGGATGCCTGGGTGGCTCAGTTGGTTGAGCGGCTGCCTTCGGCTCAGGTCATGATCCCAGCGTCCTGGAATCGAGTCCCACATCGGGCTCCTTGCTTGGCGGGGAGCCTGCTTCTCCCTCTGCCTACCACTCTGTCTGCCTGTGCTCCTGCTCTCTCTCTCTCTAACAAATAAATAAATAAAATCTTTAAAAAAAAAAATCTTCCTCTTCTCTCTGGGACTCCTCCCCTCCCCCCAGCTGTTAAAGAATGTCAAAACCATTTTTGCTCATAGGCAATACACAATCAGGCGGAGAGCCAGGTTTGGCCTATGGTTTGTCAACCACAAGGATGGAATGTGGACCGGAGGGCACAAGAGGACTCGTGTTGACAGTCCCCAAGGATGCTCAGGGAGACCCCCCTGAGGCTGCAGCAGGAGTCGGGGATGAGACTTTACCAAACCTGCAGAGACGAGAGAGAATGGTAAACTTACGATTATTATTAAGTTCCATCCATTCTATGCCCAAAGGACAACATTGGGGCTGAACGTAGACAAATAAGTGAATAAATGAATAACAATTGGTTTTTGCCACTTTGTCCAGTGGGGTGAAAACTGTGTTTTTTTTCTATATCACATGGTGTATTATGATTGACAAATAAACAAATAAATAAATAAAGCAAATGGGGGATCTGGGGGCCTCACTCTGTTGAGCTTTCGCCTCTTGGTTTGAGCTCAGGTCATGATCTCAAGGTGGTGGGATGGAGCCCCATGTTGGGCTCTGCATGCAGCAGGGAGTTGGTTTAGGATTCTCTCTTTTCCCTCCGCCTCTGCCCCTTCCCTGGCTTGTGCTCACGCTCTCTCTCTCAAATAAATAAATAAATACATAAAGCATATAATGAACATATATATATGTATATTCATACATTTCTGTACATCCTTAAAGGGCTACAGGATAGGGATGAGGTATTCATTCAACCTGACTTCCAGAGCCTTCCACTGAGGTGGGCACTTGACACATGAGTAGAAGTAGGGTAAGGGGGAAAAGGGAGATGGGGGTTCACCTTTGGGGAGGGGATAGCGGAGAGGCTGGCTGGGGTCGGACCGCTGAGGGAAATGGGAAAGGGGGTAACTGGGAGGAAGCTGTTGGGAACTCAAACACTGGACTCCTGCCCAACAGATGAGGAGAGGTACTGTGCCCCAGGCACAAGCTCCCCTTGGGACACTCCACCCAGCTTGCGGTTATGTGGCTTATCTGTCCCACAGGCAGTGAAGGAACAGAACCGGGCCATTTTACTCCAGGTCTTCTGTCCTTGCTTCTATTTCCATGTGACCGTTTTATGAATAAGCGGGGGCTGCCGGTGCTCCTATGAAATGTAAGGTACTCTAGCATGTGACCAGCTTCTGGGTGGTAAAGAGATGTGTTCTCTATTGAGAACGGGAAGTTTAGTGACTGATGCCCAGAATTCTTTTTCTAGATGAAGGTGGATCGTGATATCTTAGGTTGCTGCTAAGATTTCTTTCTGTGCAAAGAAAGAATGAAAACCCATGTATTATGAGGCCAGTTTTTTTTTTTTTTTTTTAAGTGCTCAAGGGTCCATTTATGAGCTGCCAGTTGCCCACAAGGATCCTTGTGGGATGGGATGTCTCGCTTGCTGTCTTCTGCCCCAGCTGCTGGCAGCTTCATCCTCTGCGACAAACATCTTGGACTTACCCTTGACTTCTTTCTCTCATATCCAGAGCTAACCTGTCAGGGAATTCTTCACAATGCATCCCAAAGCCAAGTGCCCGCACTACAGCCAGGCCACTGCCCAAGCCACTCTCATGTTTGGCCTGGACGACTGCAAGAGCTTCCTACATTTTCTGCGAAGTCCAACGGTTCCGCACAGCCACCAGCGTGATCCCAGGGAGATAGAGTCAGATCGTGTGCTACAGACCTTCCCAGGGCTCTCCACTGAGCCCTCAAGTCCCGGTTGGGGGGTGGGGGTGTCACTACGCGGGCCCCTTACGGTCTCTGCAGCTGTCTAGCACCCCCCCCCCCCCCGCCCGACGCAGACAGGCTGTCCGGAGGCCTTAGCACTGGCCAGTGCCTCCTCCTGGAAGCCTTCTGTCCTGGGGGGTGCTGCTGGACCACCCTCTTAAGAGTTGTACCTACAGGCTCCTCCCCCGACCTCCTTCAGTCTTGTCCTTAGGACCGTCCTGGTAATTTGTGTAATCATTGATTATTAATACACTTCGCTATTGGTTTCACCGCTCATCCAATGTTTGTTCTGTGCATCGGCGTACGGCAGCGCTCAGAACAGACGGCAGGCGATGGATGAGAACTGAACCAACGCAGCGACAGAGCCGCTTTGCTTAACTCTGGACTACGGTCCGCCCAACCTACCTAGACCTCACACAGCAGGTTTGGAGACGTTTGCATTCAAATGGAATCAGGCGCTCTTCACTATTTCCGGTATGAAGGGGGTTGGTGCGCAACACAGGGTTTAGGGGTACCTGGGAAGGGGTTGCCGGACCCAAAAAGAGTTGCCCGTCCTGGTGCTGGGCACTGGCAGGTGCTCTCCTCGCTGGCCTCACTTCTCAGCCTCGCTGCGGAGGAGGCACTTCGGGAGGGCCCCCCACTGGAGCGCCCGCAACTCGGGGGCTGCCCCCAGCTCTTCCCCGGAGTCCCCACCACGGGGCTGCCCCCCCCCCCCAGCTCTCCCCCGGAGTCCCCACCACGGGGCTGCCCCCCCCCCCAGCTCTCCCCCGGAGTCCCCACCACGGGGCTGCCCCCCCAGCTCTCCCCCGGAGCCCCCACCACGGGGGCTGCTCCACAGCTCTTCCCCGGAGCCCCCACCACGGGGGCTGCCCCCAGCTCTCCCCCGGAGCCCCCCTTCGGGGACTGCCCCGCACCGGAGCTGTTCCCCCACTGGAGCGCCCATCCTCCTCTAGGGCTGCCACGCGGACCCAGGCTGCGGCGAGGCCGCGCCGCCCCTCCCCCAGCGCGCGCCCGCCGCAGGGCTGGGGAAGCGCGCCCCCCTACAGGCGGAGGGCCGGACCGGCTAGAGCCGCAGAAAAGCGGTTCCTTGCAAGGCTGCTCGGCACACTTTAAACCGTTTTGGAGGCTTGTTTATTGACTATAGCAAAAATATGTACGCTCTTCCATTGAAGTCATTTTTAGTGTATTCCTTTACTTAGTGAAAGCGAGTCAGACAAGAGTTTTCCCATGGAACCTGGGCTACGGGCAAAGGGCTGTAGGCGGAGGCCGCGAACCCGCGCCCAGCGGGCCGCCGGGCCAGCCACCCCAGCCTGGCCCGCGCAGGCGCGCTCCCGGCCCCGCCCGCGCAGGCGCGCTCCCGGACCGCCCCGCCCCCACCGCCGCGCGCGGGGGGCGGAGCGCAGAGGGCGCGCGGGCCGTCGCGGGCGCGGAGGAGACAAAGCCGCGTCGGGGCCGCTGGGGGTGGGCCCGGGGCTCGGTGGCGCCCCCGCCTGCGGGGAGGGCTCGGCGGACCGCCCACGCCGCGGCCGCCTCGCAACAGGTCGGCGGCCTTCCGGGAGCCTCGCCCTGCACTGCCGCCCCCGGCTCCCGAGACCCGGGCCCCCCGCTCGGCCCGGGGCGCGGCTCCCATGCGGTTCGGGTCCAAGATGATGCCGGTAAGCGTGCGGGCGGGCGCGGAAGTGCGCGGGGCGCGGGCGGGCGCGGGAGCCAAGCCGGGCTGCGGGCGGCGCGGCCCGACTCCGGGTCCCCAGGCCGCGGTCCCCGGCCCAGCCCCTACCCTCGGCCCCCTTCACCCCGCGGCGCAGCCCCCAGCCCTCGGCCCCCAGCCGGGGTGAGCCGCGGGCAGGCAGCCGCCGAAAGTTTACTCCGGTCTCCGCCGGGGTCCTCACTTGGTGCGCTCCTTGAGCGTCGAGAACAGGGACCCGGAGTCTCGGTTGCTTTGTCTTTTTAAAAAACTTTTTGTGAAACAGGCATCAAACTTGCCCTTGCCTTAGTTTTGGTTGGGTTTCGCTCTCGGTGTGCGGTGGCAGCCCGAGAGTCGGATCGCGGGAGACCTGAGTGCCCGCGGCGCCTTCGGTCCACGGCCCCCTTACCCGAGCCCCGCGAATGCCCCAAGTCCTATTGAGCCCCCATCCCTCCATGAACACCCCGTCGTCACCCCCCCCCCCCCCCCCACCGAGTCCCCGGCCCCAGAATCCCGCGAAGCCTCCCTAGCCCCCCACCCCGCTGCCCCGCCCTCAAAATCCCCGCGAACCCACGGAGCCCCCATCCCCCCACGAACCTCCACTCCCATCCCCCGAGTCCCCGGCCCCATGAATCCCCCGAAACCCCCAGCCCTCCACGAACCCCTGGCCCACCCGTTCCCCCTCCCGAGTCCCCGGATCCATGAATCCCTGAATCCCCCCAACCCCCACGAACCCCTGGTCTCCCCTTGTTCCTCCTCGACTCCCCGGCCCCATGAGTCCCCTGAACCCCCCAAACCCCCACGAACCGCCGGCCTTCCCCGTACCCCTTGTCCACCCACCCCTCGGAGTACCCGGCCCCCTGAAACCCCCGAATCCTCCAGCACCCCCCCGACTCTGATCTCCGGCACCCCCGAGTCGCCCCCCTACGAGCCCCTGGACCTCCTGGCCCCCAGCCTCTGGCCCCACGAGACCCCCGACTCCCCAACCCGCTGAATCCTCCGAACCTGGCCTCCAGTCCTAGAACCTCCGGTCTCCCCCAACCAACCTTCTGAGTCCCCGCTCCTGAAGGCTACCCCCCCTCCCCCGCTCTGGCCCCCCAGGGCTGACGCTGGAGTGAAGTGGTGCTTTTCTTCTGCGCCCGCGGTGGGAGTGGGAGGGGGTGCTGGGCTGGGGGCTCGTGCCTGTGTCCCCTGCGCCCCGCGAAGTTGTGCTCGCGCCTCTCCCCCGGACCAGGGGTCATTTTGTGGCCCTTGCTGTTTCCTTATGGCTTCGTGTGCTGAGACAAAGAAGCTGGCAACTTTTACCGCATTACCCCATCTGTAGAATGGAGCGAGGACAATCGTGTTCACTTGCAGTTACAGGTAGTCGTCGTCGTCCGGGTTCACCACCCTCACCCTCACCCCTCCCGCAAAGTCATGGGAGGGCATCCTAAATGTTCACAGTCTGGGCAAACTTAGTTTATCCGGATTCATTGATTTTCAATGGTTTGGGGTATTTTGTCCTGCCAGGATTCAAGGAATTGGAAAGTGTTGAGCGTTCTGCATCCTGTTTTAGTTTAATACCTGGTTACAAAGTCAGGTTTGTGATGCAAATGCCACATATTAAAATATGGACCATGGAAGAGGGTGAAGGAGTTTGCTATTGAAATATTTATCCCTTCGGTTTACAATTCTTCCCTCCCCCCCTTTTTAATATTTCTCTTGAAATGGCTTTTGCAGGTTGTCTCTGAATTTTCCTAAAAATAGGAGCAAGATAAGTGTTGGTTTTTGCAATGGGATATCTTAAGGATGGTTTCATGTCAAGATATTCTTTGGGCTTTCTTAAAACTTAGCAGAGTTTTCCTTGTCCCTGCTGTATACCAGATGACCAGAATCTATGAAAGGTTATGTTGCTCTGGAGACTCTGTGTTCCTCAGATCGCCCTCAGCCCAGACTCCCAGTGTGGGGGCAGCGCCGAAGCCAGGAGCAGCCAGGACCTCACTACTTCAGCTACGACCTTTGTGACCAGAACCATCGTCTTTTATTTTTTAAAAAAGATTTTATTTATTTATTTGACAGACGGAGATCACAAGTAGGCAGAGAGGCAGGCAGATAGGAGGAAGCAGACTCCCGGCTGAGCAGAGAGCCCAGTGGGGGTTTGATCCCAGGACCCTGGGATCACGACCCAAGCTGAAGGCAGAGGCTTTAACCCACTGAGCCACCCAGGCGCCCCAAGAACTATCTTCTTTTAAAAAGTGATTTGTCTCAGGTTCAGCATCTGTAAAATGGGGATTATGATCCTACGGAGGTCTTAGAGGGGGTTGGAGGATTAGGGTTGCTAGTCTTGAAGCACTCAGTACCGTGTCCAGTTTATGTGGGATTTGCAATCTCCCTACAAACGGGAGGCAAGTTTTCATTTAGTGCCATTGTGTTAGGTGTGTCTTTATCCTGTCGCTTCTTGGGTACTGGAAAATAAACCCATTTTCTTAAATATATTTCTCATCTTTGGCTTTTAATATACTTGGATTTTTTTTAAAGATTTTATTTATTTATTTGACAGATAGAGATCACAAGTAGGCAGAGAGGCAGGCAGAGAGAGAGAGAGGAAGAAACAGCCTCCCTGCAGAGCAGAGAGCCTGATGTGGGGCTCGATCCCAGGACCCTGGGATCATGACCTGAGCTGAAGGCAGAGGCTTTGACCCACTGAGCCACCTAGGCACCTCAGTATACTTGGATTTTAATTTTAACGTTGAGGGAAGTTTCATATTTTCTTACTTTGAAAAATTCTAACCAATTTATTGGTAAAAGCTGTGTGCTTCCTCTGAAAAAATGGATTGTCTCAGCATGTAGATAGTTGTCTTGTGCTTTTTTTTTTCTCGTTGTAGTGGTTAAATGTACATAACAAAAGTTTCCATTTTAACCATTTTTGCTTGTGTGGTTCTCTGGCACTAAGCACATTCCTTGATTTGCTCTTCTAGGCATTCTAAAGATAACAGCTTGCTGTTTAGACAGCATTATATTAAAAATGTGCAAATAAATGGTGTCTGTGTATTTTCTCACCAAATGGTAGAGAAGTAAGTGATTTTCATGTGGGACATGAAGTGATAATTGGACCCAAAACCATAGGGGGAAGGTGCATTTTAGTAGGCTAACTAAAAATAAGTAGGCAAACAGCTGAGTATCAGGGCAGAGGTAATGATAGGGTGCGGCGGAACGGGAGTGATAATTAACACCCATTTTCAGATACCCACCAAAGCATCTCTGATTCTCTGATATTTCTACCACTTGGTAAGAAGAAACTGATTAACTTCTCCTACTTGACACCGTATTTTCCTCATTGCAGAAAGCATCGTTTGCAGGCTGAGTATGGCTCTTTAGTTGAGCCTTCCTCACTCTATTTGATTATCAGATAGAGGGAGATAATTATTGCAAACAAAATTTCTCAACTATTCAAATGATACCAGCTATGTTTTTTCATTACTTTTATTTTGCAAAGCCATTGTATGTAAGCAGAGCCTGTATTCAAAAATGTCTTTATGAGTTAGCCAACTCTCAAAGCATTGTTCACTGCTTCTTTTAGATGTAGCTTTACAAAAATTCCTGTTTGTGCCTGCTATCGAAATGGTGGATAAAAACAAACAAAACTGTCCATAAAATCACGAGGTATTGTGTCGTGCCCCACGGAAGGTTGGAGGACTTGAATTTGCCTGTCTCTATGGTAGATACTATGTGTTACACACATTTCTGGCTGTTACAGAACTGTGCTGTGTCCGTCTTGTCCCCTGTGGTGGCCACCAGCCTTCCCCTGTGGTGGCCACCAGCTACCTGCAGGTACAGCATTTGAGATATGGCTGGTGGGATGAACAACTGGTCTTCAAACAATTATTTAGTGTGAATTATATCTAAGTAGCCACATGGGCCTAGTGGCCACAGCACTGACATGGCGGGCAGTTTGGCAAAGTAGCCCAAAGAGTAACTTTACGTTGCAATCACATATTTGCAGCTTCCTGTTTACATTCGCACTTAACTAAAAATTTTTTTAATTAATTTATTGGACAGAGAGGGAGAGAGAAGGCAAGAAAGCACAAGTGGGGGTGGGGGAAGAGGCAGAGGGAGAGGCAGGTCCCAGGACCCCCTAGCACGACCTGAGCCCAAAGCAGACAGACGCGTCACACCGGCTGAGCCCCCCCAGGTGCCCCTGCATTAATACTTTCAAATGAAATCATGATGTCCTGTTTAACCTTAATGACTTGGGAAATGAGTTTCCCAGGGCCTTAGTTTAGTGTTCTCTTTGATCGAGTCTCATCGTGTGGCCCTGATACAGATCATGACTCTAAGAAAAGGACAGATCATTTTCAAAAGCTCAGTTGACCTGAGCATGATTTAAGTTTTAAGTTTGTGGCATTTTCTAGGGCTGCAGAGTGTCCTAATTATTTCTAGTTATTCTGTGATGCTGTAAGATAATACCCAATTGGGTGAGCTTCTAGTTAGGGGAGTCTAGGACAAAAAAATTGGGTTCTCGCCGCATCTTCTTTGGCAGTCTGAGGGCTGGTTGGTAGGATCTGTGTTTCTAGAGGAAACCACCTTGTGCAACTTACAGACCAGAGGCAGGACTTCTGCTTAAATACTTGTATTATTTTCCTGTGAAAGGGTGGTCTTATTTGCATATATCTTTCAAACTGAAATTATGTGTTGAAATTAAAAAGCTTTTGGGTTACAGCTTTAGAACTTTGTATTCATAGGATTATACCACAAGGTGAAAGAATTTCTCCTTGTTGAGTAGTAATGTAGCAACTTAGCTTGGTTTGACTCTAGGATAAAGTTTAAGGTAAGTTCTTTAGCTTTATAGAATTGTAATTCTCAAAGGCTGTTAAATCATCTCTTTAAAAAAAAAATGTGGCAAATACCTCACATTTTGTATGCTGTAGTGAGATTTGTTGCCTTGTGACTTCTATATTCATTAAAAGCTGAAATGCATTAAGATTTTCTGTATGTTTCCCTGTTTCAGGGAAGTGGTTTAGACTTTCTAAAGAACATTAGCACAAGCTTACAGGTGCTTGTATTTTAACAGTTAACTTAAAGGGAATTTATTTATCTGGAAGGCATGAGGAGGGAGGGTCATTTACTCATATACTGTTTCTAGGAAGAACTATTTTCTCTCCAGTTCCTGTCCCCTCTCCCCCAACTGTAGAAACAGTAGTACAAAACCTGTTGTTGTTTTTTTTCCCTGAAGCTTTTAAGGAATACTATAGACCTTTATCTCTTGGTAATCTGTGATAGTTTGTGGCACTGGTTAAAAACTCTGTCTGAAGCTAACTCCATGCCGTTTTTGGCGCTCCTGTGTTGTGCGGCCTCTGTCCAGCTCTGTGGGGACAGCATACGAGGGCCTGTTGGTGGGATATGCCGTCCCGGATTGTGAACCTCTCCCCAACCTCTACTAAGTATGAAGTGATAAGGAGAGTGGGGTGGGAGAGTTGAGGAATCCAGAGTGTTCTTTTCTGCTCTTGCCACTTAACCAAGTTAAACAGGATGGAAATACTTGCTTTTCGATGGTTGCTATGTTCTGAAGAGAGCATTTTTTTCACTAATCAGATGTAATTGAGAAAAGAAAACACAGATGACAGATTGTGTTTGAAATGTATACTTATTTTGGAGTACTGAGTGAGATGTTAACGTTTTACATTCTGTTGCGGAGAGCCAAGAGGAGCTGTAGTCCATAGAGGGCCCTTTAGGAGCACTGGGTGACGCGGAGGCAGGGCCCCCAAAACATTTTGCATATTGTCCCAGCAAATGAAAGTCATTTCAGCAAAGAAGTGCACATTCTAAATAGATCTTGTGTAGGAAAAGTAGTTGTCCAGACTCAGCAACTTGTGGTCATTTTCTAGTTTTTTCTGCATAAAATTTATACCAAACCACATAGTTTATTGGGATGGTAAGAGAACTAGATTTTCTTTGAAAATACTCATTTGGCCAGTAATACATAACTATTAATTCTGCAGTACAAACTTAAGTGATCTCTGTAGAAACTAATTTTTAGCTTAGTACTTCAATTACATTTCAACACTTGAAATAGAAGTGTCTGAGACACAAGTTGAGGAAAGTAAAGGAACACCGTCAGGAATCAGGAGTCTGGAATTCCAGTTGTACGTGCTGGTGGTAATAACGGAAGAGGGATATCACAGCTCACCGATACCCCCCACCCTCACCCCCACCCCGTGGAATGAGTGATTCTGTGAGCAGAGCGGGGGCTTGGAGGCCCTGTGCTCTGGCGTCCCTCCCAGGGAAGGGGAAGGAGCTTCCCCTGAGACCCTGTCTGTGCCCCACACTGTACCCCCTGCTTTAGGTCAGTCATCCCATTGAATTTCCTGGTGACCTTGTGAAGTGTGTCTTCTCCTCCTCATTTCACAGATGAGGAATTTGAAGCTCAAAGGTTTTTAGGAATTTGCTCCTGATTACTCAGCAGACATGAGATATAAACCAGGTCTGCCTGTGACAGATATTCCTTGAGGTAGGTGGCGGTGCCTACATTAGACTATTTCTGTATATGCTGTATGGGATGCAGTGGCCATGGTGTTCTTTTAGTGAGTGATAGCCTCAAACATTAGTGTTCAGAACATAATTACAATTGTTTTTGAAGTTGCAAAAGGAGAATAGATATCTTTCCACATTTAAACCTAAACTGGGTGAGATGAGAAAGTTTCGAATGAGAGGGAGGTGACCACCTTGTCCCCGTGCCACAGAAACACCTCAGTACGTGTTGTCTTTGTGCCTCTAACACTCCATGGAGATCTCAGCCCCTGCACAGCATTGGTGGGGTTGGGGGTAGGAGCCACCGTTTGAAGGAGACATGTGGAGTCCTCATTCTCTGGAAGATGTTTGTAAACAGGGAGAAGGAACAGAAGTGGATGGATGCACTGGGAGATGCGGAGGATGGGGGGACGTACAGCGTCTGTGGGGACAGTGCCGTCCCCAGCCTTCAGCCGGCTCCAGGGGCGGAGTGGTACAGCAGTGACCTGATGCGCGCCACTGCTGCTGGGAAGTAGGGGAGGACGCTGAGGGACCGTGCTGGCTCTGTAGTGAGGAGTAGTGATCCAGCTTATTGAGATGAATTTGTCACGTGTAAACTAGGGCCTGATTTGGTTTGGTTTGGTTTGGTTTTTAAAGATTTTATTTGAGAGAGAGAGCACGCAAGAGCGCACTAGAGCATGAGCTGGGGGTGGGGTTGTTGGGGAGAGGGGCAGAAGGAGAAGTACACTCCTGCTGAATGGGGAACCCCATGCTAATGACCAACTGAGCCACCCAGACACCCCCCAGAGACTGATTTTGGATGAAATCACCTTAGATCATTGTTCTTTGTCTTTCTGTATTAATCTGTGGGTTGTGTTTGGTGGCTGTTCGGGCCAGCATCTGCTCTGCAGATACATGGGGCCCTGCCGCCATGTTCTGGGCACTGTTCTGAGAACCCGGATACAGGAGAGGATAAGACCGGGTCCAGGGAGCTTACCTCCCGTGGAGGTGAGTGGGGGGTAGTGGTGGTGGGGGAGGACGGGGAGAATAAGAAAGAAACACAAGGGGAGTGGGATTCCAGTAGGATCCTGCCGCTGGGATGGCAGCTTTATACTGGGGGACCGGGGAAGTGACAGTTCAGCTGGGACCCAAGTGCTCAAGAGGAGCTGGTCCTGTACGTCATGTGGGCAGACGCTGGGCCGGGGGCGCAGGCCTGGAGGACACAGTGCAGCCCGGGAGGCTGGTGCTTCGTGGACAGCGGAGAGGGTGCTGAGAGGGGAAATGGGCTCAGGTGGCACTGAGGTGGGGTGCAGTAGTCCCCCGGGGGAGTGGCAGCAGGAGAAGGGACCACATCTCATTGACTAGGGAAGACTCCTGCGTTGGTGTGGGCGGTGGGCTGTGCAGGTGCCCGAGGGAATCGGCCCGGGGCTTCGGGGAGAAGAAAGGCCTCTTGAGGCCCCCTGAGGAAGGTCCACAGCCAGCCTCTAAAAGGAGGAAGAGCCATACCTTAGCACAGCGAGGGCCCAGCTGGTAGTGTGACTAGTTGTGAGCTTGTTAACCTTAAATAAAATAGTCACTTTCCCCCTGAGAGTGGTTTATTTGGGAATAGCAGAGAATTGCAGTTTGGAACACGCAAGCTATGGCAAGACCACAGGCAAGTCCAACACACGAGGGAGAGGAATGTGGTTTTGTGGATAAGAAGGAGGAAGTTGGGAGGGTTCTGAAGCAAAGTCCACTGGAAAAACATTGGAGTTTGGGGTGATGGTGGTTTATCCCCGACCGCACTCCTGGGGAGCTCACTTCTTGTAGGAGATGTGGTGCCAGCCTTTCCCTATGGGGTCCTGGAATTTGGGATCCTTCTCTGGGGAGGGTTCTTCTGGTGGGTCCATGATTACCTTGAGTGGTGCGGCTCCTCCTCCCCATCTGCATCCAGAATCCACTCTGGTGGGGTTTCCCTTCACTGATTTCCACTAACTCCATGGACATGTGTGTCACCTGCTTCAGTGCTCTGCGCTTGTGCCCTGGGGAAGGCCTGGGGTGAGAGAAGCAGCAGTGCCTCCCCAGGGTGGGGAGTAAGACCAGGCAGGAGCAGGGAGGACTGCCACCCTTGCACAGGCTCCTTCCTGTGGGTCTAGAGAGAAACCAGACTTTGTCTAGAATCCTAGAGCTCTGAAGAGCTCGAGAGGAGCACACAGTTACTGTGGTTCTTTAAAACCAAGTTGGGCAAGTCCAGTTTCTGAAGGAAGCCCTAACCTTAAAAATGTTGGACAACAACTGTCCTTTTGACCCCATGACTCTATGGCCTTGGCAGCTTCTGACAGGCTCACCTCTAAGTCCCTTTACCGATTGTTTTTTTAAAATCAGAGATATCTTCCTTTTATTGACAAATACATAGTAGCCAGCCATCTGGGAGATAAGGGTTAGAGCTGCCTCAACTCTAAAGAGTACCTGCTCATGTTTTTCCGAGCCTCACCATCCAAATACTGAGCCTCTCAGTGCAAGTGATAGAAAGACACAAAACACCCAACAAGTCAGCATCTGCTTGTGCCACCACTCTCTGGCCTGCTGTTGGAATTGTGTACCTGTTCCAGAAGATGCGCTTCCTGCCTTGTTGGTGCCCCCCAGGGGATCTGTGTGAGGACTGCTGGTGGGGTCGGACGTCTGCGTTCCTTCTGCTCACGGCAGGTTGTCCTCTATTCCATGCTTCTGTTCATGACATGCCCTGTGCCCTCTGACCTCGCGGTAACTGTGTGTGTGTGTGAGGGGGGAGGGTGACGCCAAGTGTGCACACTGACAGTTTCTGCAGCACGTCTGTGCCCCACGGGTTGAGCACTGACTGGTCCCTGTGTATTTGTCCAGTCTTGCTCCTGCCCTCCGGCTGTACCAGCTCTGGGACCGCAGTGACGTTGTGTTCGTGCGCTGCTGGCCTCTGCCCGGGATGAGGTTTTCCGGTCTGGATGTTCCTCTTCCTGCTTGTCTCACTCAGCCTTCAGTTTCCAGTTCCATGGCGCTCCTTGAAAGGGAATGGTTGCTTCCTGCTTTCCCCGGACCTTGTGTGTGCCTACCCGAGGTGGCTCCCATGTGTGGCCCGTCTGTTTGCCACCCCGCGGTGCCCCTCCAGCTCTGGGAGGCTTGGCACACTGTTTGACACTTAGTGGGGACCTGATATTGCTGGAGTGCATGAATGGTCTTCATTTTTTTTTAAAAATTATATTTATTTATTTGAGAGAGAGAGAGTGAGAACATAAGCAGGGGCAGAGGTAGAAGCAGACTCCCCGCTGAGCAGGGAACCCCATGTGGGACTTGATCCTAAGACCTTGGGATCATGACGTGAACTGAGGGCAGACGTCTGCTCAACCGACTGAGTCACCCAGGTGCCCCTGAGTGTTCTTTCTTTCGAGTGTCTTTGGTGAGGGTAGTTCTCGCCCACCTATAGTTATGTCCATGATTGGCTTTTGGGCTTTCTTAGAGAGTTCCCAGAACTAGACTCTTTGAGAATGGAGGAACACTTTGATTACAAAATGCAAAGGCAGAAGGGGGAGACCTGGGGGCAGTGGATTGGTTGATCTCATGGCCTCATGGGCGGGTCTGAGACATAATGTGTTTAGTGGAGGAAAGCAAGACGTAGGATGAAAAAGTGCCTTTCCGTGCAGCGGTTCTTGCACCCATGAAGCAGCCATGCTCAGTGCGGAGGAAGTAAGATCGGAGAGCGGGGTTCGGGCTGGCACTGACCTACTTACCTTTTTGCTCTCTGTGTTTGTTTACGGCAGATACTGAAAGCAGATGGCCTAACGGGAGTTGCTCTGCTGCGTGTGATTGGAATTTGAGATCCAAGTTGGGCTTAGGGGCGTGGTTGAACAGGAGAGAACAGATTTCTTCAGTTACTCTGAGCAGAATGCCTTGTTTCCCGTTTTGAGCCCGGTCTGGTTTGGGAAGGCTCCCTTCGAAGTTTCACGGCACATTAGCTTCAGCCCCTGCTCTTGCCCCTGCTCTTGTTCTTGCTGACTGTCCTGGGCCACGGAGCTTGGACCCCCGGGCCCTGCAGCTGTCCCCGCCTGTCACCTCTTGGGGCAAGTGCTGTCAACTTGCTGTGTGTGTGAAGTCTGAGAGCCTGTGGGGTGGAGGAAGCCTTTCAGGGTCAACACCTCTGTCCTCAAGGAATTTATACACAGCGAGGCAGATGAGACAGGGCTGTAAACAACTGTGTGTGTCGGGGGTGGGAGGGGGTAGGGGGGTGGGTTTAGAGAAGCCAAGAGAAAGTTTCCTTGTGGCTGGAGACCCTCCTACATGTAGGAGGGGTTGGAGGCAGCTGGAGGGTCTCTGAATCATTCTAGAAGCATGGGGATGATGTGGACACTAAGGGACAGGGTGTAGGCAACAGGTGAGCTAAACCAGGGAGATGAGTGAGGAAAAGTGTGCGTTTTTAGGTTTCTTATTTGGTGATTTGAGGTCATGATTGTGCAACACATGATGTAAATGAAGTTCCCTGAAAGTTGAATTATGCAAAGATAAATGCGAGTGCCAGCGAGTGTGTGGTGTTCCCACACGGTTTCTGTTTCTGGGGTGCCTCCTGGTGCGGTGACAGTTAAGGTGTGCAGGGCGGGTCATCATGCGCCTTGGTCACCTGGACAGTATTGACAGCAGGGTCCTCCCACCCTTGCACATAACAAAGCTCGCGCTTCTCACTAGTGGGGTAGTGGGGTGGCGGGCCCACCCCAAGGGCTTCCTATTCAGGAGTTCTGCCAGGGGGGGTTGCTGCAACTGAGACAGTTGCAGCAACAGTTCTGCTTTGACAGGTCCCCTATCAATAATGCTGATGCCACTGGTCTGGCAACCAGATTCTGAGACCCGCCCTCTAGTGAGCTCTGCTGTACTAGAAACTGGAAAGCCTGCTTGCTTTTCACCTGCGGGGCCCTGGTCAACCGGCCCTTATTTGTGCCTGCCTCCGTTCCTGGGATACTGCCCCTTTCTGGTCGTTCCCATGTGTGGCCTTCATGTGGGGCGTATTCCCCCAGAGTTTCCAGGTGGCTCCTTCAGCCTCTGTCCAGATGTGTCTCTGGGAACCACCCCATGTCTTAGTTTCCTCCCTTGCCTTTCTGGGCCGCACCTGGCTGGCCTAGTAGGTGCTTAGGAAATCCTAATGGGTGCAGGTGGGACACGCATCTAGGTCAACAAGCAGTTGGGGCTGGGAGGGGACAGAGCCAGGAGCTTCTCCCGAGGGACAGATGTCAGGAGGACACCAGTCCTCTGAGGCCCAGAGGTGACCGTGCTGTCGGCTCACGGGCACCTAGTGTGGATGTGATCAGACATCTGAGAGCAGCGGGCAGCTTTCTGAGACAACACGATTTTTCCATAGAGGATTTTTCTCTCCAAGTCACCACTTTGTATTTGCTATATAATTTTTTTTCTGGAATGGAGGTGGTCTTGGAGGATAACCATGTTCTCTGCATGACACTGGGTGCCTGGGGGACTCCCTCTTCAGTGTTGTCCAGCTCGCTGTTGACACTTCTGGGGTGTTGATTTCCAACTTCCACTAACTTGCTGTCCTGACCAAAAGAGTAAAAAAAAAATCCATTGGTGATGATTTTTATGCTTTTGCTTTAACTCAGATGTGGCCGATGGAAACTGATGGACTGATTGTAAACAGTGCTGTAATAAAAAGCAGCGCACTTAGCGTCTGGGTGGGTTTAAATGTCGCAGAATCTGACCAGAGCGCTGGTAGGCGTGACTCACGGTCTCCTGTGGCCTTGAAAGGAAACTCCAGGCCAGAGTCCTCGTGGCTGGGAAGCCAGGGTGCCCTGACAGCTGACACGAGGCCCTGGCTGGTCTCTGAGGGCCAGGATGCAGCACTGGGAGGTGTGTGCCCCCTCCCCCCCAGGTTCCCCTGAGACCCCTGTGGCTACCCATGGGTACACTGGGGAGCGGGGAAGGGCATGCAGGCTGGGGAGGGAGCCGGGGAGAGCACTGGCCCATGGAGAGGCCCACCTGTGAGGAGGCTTGGCGGAAGATCCCAGGAGGTGGGGATGACTGGCTTGTCGTTTCTAACCCTTTGGTCGTTTCTAGCCCTTCTGCACTCGGCAGCCGGCAGCCGCGGCTGGGTCAAAGGGCTGTGTGCCCCTGAGCAGTGCAACGAAGCTTTGGCTGATGTTCCTTGTTTGTTCCTTCTTTTCCTGTTCACTGGGATCGTGTTGAAGGAGGGGTTGCTCTGGGTGGGTGGGGTGAAGCCCAGGAAAAAAGGAGGTGTTGGCTTGCATATCTCCCCGCACTGGCGAGTGCTGAACCCCAAACCATGCAGACTCCTCCCTGGTCTCACCCCCCTGTCTCGGTCTTGTTGCTTCTTCCCGACACCGAGTTCCTGAGAGTTTTAAGGTTTGGGGAGGATTTGTGTCACCCTTCTCACAGATTGTTCCTTTTCCTCTAAGGGACATGTTTTCCCCTCTTGTGTTCTTTTCTCTCCTCGGTAAACCTGAGCGATTGAAGGTTTTCTGAGTCAGAACCCTGAAGCTGCTATCACAAAGCCTTGTTTCCTTTCTATGACGAGGAGATCTTAGACTCTCGGTTCTTTTTCCTTTCTGTGGAGCTTTACATGGTTTTGTAGATCAAAGGAATAAACTGTAGCCTCTGATACAAAGTAAATTTCTCATAAATGCCCTAACCAGTTTTTGTGGGATTTTTTTTTTTTTTTTTTTTTTTTTGTATTTCCTCCTGGAAGACTCTTCCCACTTTTAATCTGAGATAATGCCTCCGTGAAGATGAGTCACTCTTGTGTTAAGACCATAACATCATAGTCACACTGAATACATGTCCTCCAAAACGGAGCTCTCTCTCTCTCTTTTTTTTAAAGATTTTATTTATTTATTTGACAGACAGATCACAAGTAGGCAGAGAGGCAGGCAAGAGAGAGGGGGAAAGCAGGCTCCCTGCTGAGCAGAGAGCCCAATCCCAGGACCCTGAGATCATGACCTAAGCCAAAAGCAGAGGCTTAACCCACTGAGCCACCCAGGCACCCCTAAAACAGAGCTCTTAAAAATAAATCTGTGACCCATTGTTTTTAAATGAAGGTTGTCTGTGACTTGGGGATTCTGAAAGGGCCGTGACTTGGGCATGTCATGACTCACTGGTGATTGGGGTGGGGAGCCGGGCCCTGACAGAATGTTGTCTTCTCCGAGCCTTTTTTCCCCCATCGAGCAGCTTAAGAAGCAGACAGAAGTCCTTGTCCTGGCTGCCACGTTCAGTAGAGTATTTCCACATTCTTTGATCATGGTCTGTAGTCAGTGTACTTTGAAATTGAGATTATCCTGAAAGTATGTTAACATCGAGAACGTTTTAAAGTGACGTCTGTACCCGCTCTCCCGTATGTTCTTTCCAAGCCAGTTTTCCTGTTTGTGGTTTTAGATGGTTCTGATCGGGGCGCCTGGGTGGCTCAGTGGGTTAAAGCCTCTGCCTTCGGCTCAGGTCATGGTCTCAGGGTCCTGGGTTCGAGCCCTGCATTGGGCTCTCTGCTCCGTGGCGAGCCTGTCTCTCTAGGCCTGTCTCTCTGCCTACTTGTGATCTCTGTCTGTCAAATAAATAAATAAAATCTTAAAAAAAAATAGGTGGTTCTGATCTACGATGTCACATGATGCTGTTTCGTGGCTTGCTCTCATCACTTGCCCAACATCAGATTATTTGTGGGAGTTGGCGGCTGGGTTCTAACCCTTCCAGTGGAGGTTTTCCAACTTTGCCATGTTGCCAGATATTTTGTTTTCCATGTTACTCTTTGGAGATCTAAGCCTGTAGGGAAAATCTTGTGGCATATAGAATGTTTCTTCCTTTCAGCTATTTCTCTGGGATAAATCCCTACAAGTAAGGTCATGAGGTAGACCTAATTCTGTGGCTTTTGACACAACCCGTTTTACTTTCCAAATGGATTTTTACAGTTTATGTGGTGCAGTCGTGTCCGAATGAGTCAGTGTCCTACAGTCTCATCTCTGTTGGATCTTTTAATCAAATTGCTGATATAAGAGCTGTAAGTGGTGCCTCGTTTCAGTTTAGTTAAAACAATCACTTCCTCGTGGGTTTTGCGGTGTTTTATCTCCTGTGAGCCGCCTGTTACTTCTCTGCTCTGAAGGGTACTTTAGAGTTGATCGTGTTTTAAGGAATCTCTTCTCTTTGTGGCTCATGCTATAAAAAAATGAAGTTCCTGGTTTACAAGTTGGCAGGAAGTTAGCATGTCTCTGGTCCTGGGAGGGGTTGCGGGTGTTCACCTGTACCAAGGGAAGAAGAGCCATCTGGTCTGTCACTCCGTTGCTCTGTCACCCTGTCACCATGGCATGCGTTTTCAGGTGCCTCCACAGTTCCTGGTCCTGGCTATGAGGGCTGCCGTGCGGCTTCGGCCTGATGGTTGCTGCGTTCTTCCTGGTGACAATAATTCACCTCCGAGGTTCTCAGGAAATAGCCGGAGCTTGAATCCATGAGAACAGGCACGACTCTCATGACAGCCTCCTTGGTAGCCCCATTTTTGGGTGCTTCCCTTTGGGCCAGGGTGCTGATGAAGTCGTCTCTGCATTCTTGGGAATATGGTATTTTAAAATACACATGCCAGGAAAAGATGATGTATTTGGAAGTAAGGTTACTTTTATTTTATTGTTTTATTATGCTTTCCATTAATTTGTGCCTCCGGGCTGAAACCTCAGCCTGTCTCTGATCATGTTCGTTTTTTTCATTTCTGAATTTTTTTTTTTTTAAAGATTTTATTTATTTATTTGACAGAGAGAAATCACAAGTAGATGGAGAGGCAGGCAGAGAGAGAGAGGGAAGCAGGCTCCCTGCTGAGCAGAGAGCCCGATGTGGGACTCGATCCCAGGACCCTGAGATCATGACCTGAGCCGAAGGCAGCGGCTTAACCCACTGAGCCATCCAGGCACCCTGAATTTCTGTTTTTTTTTTTTTTTTTTTAATATTTTATTTATTTGACAGAGATCACAAGTAGGCAGAGGGGCAGGCAGAGAGACAGAGGGAGAAGCAGGCTCCCCACTGAGCAGAGAGCCCGATGGGGCTTGATCCCAGGACCCTGAGATCATGACCTGAGCCGAAGGCAGAGGCTTAAGCTACTGAGCCACCCAGGCACCCCTGAATTTCCATTTTACCTTCAGTCTCATTCCTTTACTTTATTTAGTAAATTATCTCATTTTTCCATAAGCACATTTCATCTCCCTTAAGAGATTTTTAACTGGGGCGCCTGAGTGGCTCAGTTAGTTAAGCATCTGCCTTGGGCTCTGGTCATGATCTCAGAGTCCTGGGATCGCGTCCCCCATTGGGCTCCCTGCTCAGCGGGGAGCCTGCTTCTCCCTCTCCCTCTGTCTCCGGGCTTGTGCTCTCTCACTCTCTGTCAAATAAATTAATAAAATAAAATCTTTAAAAGAAAAAAAGAGAGCTTTTGTATCTTATACAAAGCATGCAGTAGGCCCTTTAAATAGTGATACAGTTCACGCTCCATGAAATTCACCCTGTGCAGTGTGTGATGCAGTGGTTTTAGTACTTCATGGGGTTATGTAACCATCACCACCAATTCCAGAAGGTTTCCATCACCCCAGATGGAAACCCCGAACTCTTGAGCAGTTACCCCACGCCCCAGCCCCAGCTCCTAGCAGCTGCTCATGGGCGTTTTGTCTCCATGCCCTTGAATCCTTGGGACGCGTCCTATGTGTGTCAGGCTTTTGTCACTCAGTACAATGCTGTCAAGGTTCATCCATGTCATAGTGTCTCCGCACTGCAGCCCTTTTGATTGCCAAACACTGTTCTGTTCTAATGTGTTGGATTTCCAAGATCTGTTTCTGGACTACTTGTTTCTTGTGGCCCCTGACTAAAGTTGAGGCAGCACTTGTGCCCCAGAAAAGCACGATGGGGCACATGCTTCCAGTATGTGTCACAACAAGGCCCCGGGAGGCGGTGGCGACCTGTGTTCATCTTACTGATTTCATCATCGGCTCCTTAAAATATCAGTTTTCTTGTGTGTGTGGTACATAATCATTCTAGAAAACTTAAGCATGGCTGAGCTCCCAGAAAGTCCCTTCATAATCTTCTCACCCTGGCATCACTACTGTTAACTTGGTGTATACAATTCCAGGCTTTTTTCTGTGTGTGAATTGCCTGCCTGCCTGTGTGTGTGTGTGCCATCTTCCCATTTGTGGAAAAGGATGTGGTGAACAGCCCTGTAACTAAACAGTGGGTAACCAACACTATTTTCAAAAATGTGTGCTTTTTCCTTCTATGATGTTTTGGTAGCAGATGATGGAAATTCCCAAGATTTAACAGTTTTATTTTATATCTTAAAAAAATTCGTGAATTATAGGCTAAAATTGTTCTCTGCCGGGCTTAGTTGGTAGAGTCCGCTAAAATCTCTTTTTAAAAAAATTTTTTCAACATGCTAATAAAACTTTAAACAGAACAAAATAAAGCAAAGCAAAAACAGCTTCAGCTTGTTTTTATTTTAACTTTTTAGGGAATTAAATTACATTTTTAAAAAGATTTTATTTATTTATTTGACAGACATAGATCACAAACAGGCAGAGAAGGAGGAGGAAGCAGGCCCCCTGCCGAGCAGTGAGCCCGATGCGGGGCTCAATCCCCAGACCCTGAGATCATGACCTGAGCTGAAGGCAGAGGCTTTAACCCACTGAGCCACCCAGGCGCCCCTTAAATTACATTTTTTTTTTAAAGATTTTTATTTATTTATTTGACAGAGATCACAAGTAGGCAGAGAGGCAGGCAGAGAGAGAGGAAGGGAAGCAGGCTCCCTGGTGAGCAGAAAGCCCGATGCGGGACTCGATCCCAGGACCCTAGGATCATGACCTGAGCCGAAGGCAGAGGCTTTAACCCACTGAGCCACCCAGGTGCCCCTTAAATTACATTTTTTAAGACTTTCTTTATCCTTTCAGAGCATAGCAGATTTCTGAACAGAGATAAAAGGAAGGTGGCTACGTGAGGAATGTATGTACCTGCTTTTTCTCAGGTTAATAGGATGATTAGTTTAGCTGGCCCTCTCTTTTGATTCTCTTTTGTTTTTGTTTTTTTGCTACTCTTTCAAGTAAGAAGAAGAGAAGTGATATTTATTAAGAAACTCCCTGATTCACTTCTTCTATAAAATTTTAAATAGGTATAAATTATCACATTAAAGCCCATAATTGTGGCCAGATTATAACTTAAAAGATTTTAAATTATAAGTGATATATTAATGTAAATAATATTTAACTTTCATAACTTGGGGACATACTTATGAATACATTTAAAAGTGGATGAAATCAGGGCCCCTGGGTGGCCCAGCGGGTTAAAACCTCTGCCTTCAGTTCAGGTCATCTCAGGGTCCTGGGATCGAGCCCCACATCGGGCTCTCTGCTCAGGGGGTAGCCTGCTCCTCCCACCCCGGCCTGCCTCTCTGCCTACTTATGATCTCTCTCTGTCAAATAAATAAATAAAATCTTAAAAAAATAAAAGTGGTTGAAATGGGTTTAGAAGTGTATTTCAAAGTTGGGATGCCTTTGCTTTGTTTTACTCATATTTTTCTAGGAGGGAGAAGTAGCAGTTATAAATACTGTGGCCAGCAGCGGTAGTGGCGTCCACCCAGCAGTGGCGTGGGTGGGGGAGGCACCTCTGTGGTTGCCTGGTGTAACGTATCCCTTCTGGTGGCTGGTGGATGCCTCCGATTTGCCCTGGAGGCTCCCCCGGCCAGCCCCCTCCTCACCTCCCTGTGTCACTTACCAGAGGGTGGGGGGTGGGGAGTGGGGTGGGGGGGGGCACCCAGACAGCATATCAGGTTCATACCAGTCTCTCCCTGCCTTTCATATCTGCCTGCTGTCCTTAAGCATGTCTCTGGCTCTGCCTTCGTAAAAGATCCATATCCAGCCGTTTCCCCGTGTCTGCCATCACCCTACAGCTCGGGCGCTGCATGTCCTCTCAGATGGCATGTGCGTCGTCCCCTGGATCTGCTCCCACAGCGGCCACAGTGTTGTAGATGACATCACTTCGCTACCCTGCTTGGAATCCTCCAAGGACCTCTTTTTTTAAAAGAGCATTCTGAAGTATGCAGTTCAGTGGTTTTTAGACTTTCCACAAGGTTGTGCAACCCTCACACTCACTCCAGCATTTTCATTGCCCCAGATGAAACCCTGTAGCTGTTAGCAGTCACTCCCCCAGCTCCCTGGCAGTCACCAGTGTCTCTGTCTCTTGACCATTTGCCTCCAGTGGGCTCTTCGATGGGAACTTTTTAGAAATGGAGCATCTTGGCCCTCTTCCCGGATCCACTCAGTCAGAGACTGAGGATGGAGCCCAGCCGTCTGCACCCCAGTTTGAGGAGCAGTGACCTGACACCCCTATAATCCTTTCCCCTTGCTGCCCCTGCAGATGTACTCTGCCCGCCTTCCCCTCCTTGCCCTGTGCAGAAGCCTGTGGCACCCATGTCCCCTCTCCACACGGCTCCCCCTGTTTTGAATTTTGGGCCGTGTGCTGTGTTAGCTGTTCAGTAAAGGTAACCTGCACAATGGGACCGAGTCTGTAGAGCCACTGGCCTGTCAGTACCAGATGAAGGGAAAGTGTGGAAGCAGGACGATGGCTGGCTAGGGCCAGCGGGAGGACCAAGAGGACACTAGCTCTGTTCCATCGGAGTGGCCGGTGGCAGCTGTGTGCTCTGCTGCACCTCTGCACAGATGGAGGCGGACTCGGGGTGAGAGCAAGTCCGAGGGGAGTCTGTAACATGCAGGACCCGCTTGTCTGCAAACAAGCACCTACCATGTGCGTGCCGTGTGCTGGGCTGAGTGGTCCGCGGGGCCGAGGATGTGGTGCTAAAGAGACAGACCTCCAGCTTTTGTACTGCGGATATTCCAGAAGGGCCGATGGAGGGTAAAGCCAAATTAACCGAATACGAAGTGTGGTACCTGAGGGACCGTGCCAAAGAGAGCCCAAAGCAGGGAGGTAGGCATGCATGCGTGTGTGTGCACACATGTGTCGGGATCTAGGCAGCGATAGTGGGGAGACCCTCGCTGGGACGGCGGTGCAGACCTCCAGGTCTGGGGAGCAGGCAGGCCAGCTGCAGACAGAGCAGGGCAGGTGTACAGGCTTGGTGGGCAGGATGGCTGAGATGGAGGGGATTAGGAGAGGAGGCCTGGGGAGGCAGTGGTGGCAGGTGTTGGCTCGGGCATGTCACGAGTCCTCTAAGCCAGACCAGCGCCCCCTCCCTCCCCGTCTCCCTGCCTGACGCAGCCACAAAGCAGAGCAGCCTCCTTTCCTCCCGAGTTTACTGTCTCCCGAGTTGCGCCGCTCACAGCGCTGCTCTCTTCCCCATTTTGTCACCAGGCCCCTCTTTCCTACGAAACCCATCCTTCCTCACAGCCTTTGTTCAGGCCCTTGCTCTGGCCCAATTGCTGGCTGTAGCGTGCCGGCTGTTGTAGGAAGGTGCACTTTGACGCTGACCCCCGAAGTTGGTGGCAGTGCTGGGAGCACAAGACTCTTAACTTTGAAGATGGGAACTGAGGCTCCGAGAGGTGACGTGGTTTCCCCAAGGAGGTCTAGCTAATAATTAACAGATTTGGAGGCAGAGCCCAGACCTCTTGCCCAGGAGTCCTGAGCAATGTCACACCACCCACATACCAGCCACCAGCCCAAGCACGTGAGCACGGGTCCTGCAGTCAGCACTGAGTGAGTCCTCACACGTGGGAGGTGGTAATGGGTCAGCTCATGTACCTGCCATTCATGTAATGCTGTGGGCTTGTGGGGAAAGGTAACCTTAAACAGAACACATCTCTCATCGTTCTTATTCGTAATCATACCTTTAAGTAAACGAAGCTGTTGTTTTCCAGAAAGTAAAAGACCAGATCCCTGTTAAAGTTTGGGTTACATAGAGCATTTCCTAATATTTTCCTGCTGTAAGGAACAGCCCGAAGAGTAAAGAATGGATCCAAAGAGCAGAATTAACCCTGTCATTTTAGTAGCAAGTCGATTTCTTCATAGGTAAAGAGAGAGTTGTGCTGGCTCTCTCGCCTGGGGTTGGTGTGAGTTTCTGAGCTGCCTGTGCAGCCCGCACGGGTCCTAGTACCCCTCCCCCCTCCATGTTCCCCCCAGGAGGTGGGGTGGGGTGGGGTGGGGTGGGGGTGGGGTACTAGGATCCGTGGGGCTGCACTCGGTATCCCTGCAGTTCCACAAACACTTGTCTGCTGTGTACAGCGCAGACACTTCCTGGTTTTGAAGTGTTCAACTTCGCAGACAGTGTTGGGTGGGTGGGGAGCTCAGAGAGCCGCTGTGCAATTCCGGAGTGTCATGAAATGTGCCCTATGATTTGTCGGAGCTCCGGCAGGCTGGAAGTCTGTGAGCATAGGCAATCTTTTTTATGTTTTTCCAGGTGATTTTTGACAAGGCTTTAGGCTTTCTGTGTGGTTTCTTCTCTGGTTGAAGCCTGGAACGATGTGTCTTTATTAATACAGTTTGTCGGGAGGGGAAGGACCGCATAGGATTAGCTTGAAAGCTGCTCAGTTCATCCTGGGAAGCCGTATGTTTTTTTCCCATGTTTTATTTGCTGTTCACCTGTATTCACTGTATTAATTTTTCTGGGTTCCCTGCTGCGTGCTCTCATGGGCCAGGTGACTCAGTGCATTGCATGGGTTCCTGTGAGTTGAGAGCTTTGGCTGGAAAAAGGAAGGACGCGGTGACCTTAAGGAAACGTGGTGGAAGGTGAAGGAGGACCTGCAAGGTGCCTGGTGCTGAGCCTGCTCACCCTGGGGTGGGGCGGTGTTCTCCCCTGCCGGCTCCTCCTCTCACCTGACCGCACTCCTGCGGCACCCGACCTGACCACTTGGCTGGTGTCCATCACTCCACAAGCAGGCCCTGCGTTTTTGCAGAGAAGAGCCTCGTGCTGCTTTCTGGAGGTGGGCGAGGAAGGCTGAGCCTCAGGGGGAGGCTGTGGGTGGCCCGTGTCCGCCTGAGCCCAGTGCGGGTCCTACTCATTCTGCTCTTTTGTGGCCTTAAACCCCCAACTTTTCCCAATGTTGGTGGCCCATTAATCAGTTATAGAACGTGTGCTGGTCCAGAGCGGACCCACCAAAGCCTTGGCCTTCTCCTTTCGTGGGAAGAATTATTCTCGCAGGATCAGTGCTCTCAGGGGGATTGCTTTCAGGCTGTGTGTGTTTTATCCAGATACGCGCGGACCTGCGTGGAGGAGGTGCTCATGGGTTGCCATCTGCGGTTTATTTGCTGGGTCAGTTTCTTCAGCACTGGGAATTCACATTTTCAGGGGATAGTTTATCTGCGTGAAAGTTTGCTTTCTTTACTCTCAGTGTTTACTAGGAGAAAGGTGGCAGGTGGGTTGGAGGTGGAGATCTTCTGCTGTCTGATTTATTTTCTCTGCGAGGCTGGGTGAGTGTTAGCCTGACAGCCCGTTGCTCGGCTAACACCTTGTTGATGAAGACTTAGACTGTAATGTAGGTATTTGATTAAAACATTTTAGCCTTATAAGTACGATTTTTTCAGTAGGTGGTTGAAGCACGTGGTATGAATGCTAGATTTCCCTCCAGGCTGTGTGTCCTGTTTCCCAGATCCACCATCTCAGAGCAGCACACTCTTAGGTCTCCAGCCTCTTTGGCGGAGGAAGGGTACCCGCAGCTACCCCGAATCTCCCAGTGTTGGTAGGAGGGTCTGTTTCGAGCATGGGTCTGGCACCTATGAGGAACCATGTAAGTATTTGGCAGACGAATAACAAATACAGCCTCAGAGCCTGTCTTTGTTGGGTCTTTTGTGTGAACTTGTTTGCCTGAACCCCAAGGATCCTGGAGGCTCTGCGGGCACTGCTCGCTGAGGGGCCGGACTGCTGTGCCGCTCTGCACAGGGGCTAGGGAAGGGGACCCAAGGGGACTGAAGAGTGAAAGGCACAGTATGGACACTGACAGAAGCTGTCTCTCTCTGTTGGCAGATGTTTCTCACCGTGTACCTCAGTGACAGCGAGCAGCACTTCACCGAGGTCCCCGTGACCCCCGAGACGATGTGCAGAGATGTGGTGGATCTGTGCAAAGAGCCCGGCGAGAGCGAGTGCCATCTGGCCGAAGTGTGGTGTGGCTCTGGTATGAGACCCGGATGGTGCTGCTGTGTAGATGTGGCTGTGGGCGGCATGCGTGTTGTCTCTGCGGGGAAGCCGGGGACTTGCATGTGCATCAGGGTGTGACATTCTCTCACTGGCTTCGCTGTGACGTAGGCAGCCTTTCCGCTCTTGTCCTTCTGTGCAGTATGGTGAAGACGCCGCACCCAGTACACAAGGTCAAGGACAGGCAGGTGGCCCAGCAGGGTGGGCTTCTGGGCTGGACGCGGGAAATGCTTGAGGTATGGTTCCTCTGTGCTGTGACTCAACTGAATTAGAAACGTAAGGCGTCCTGATTGCTTTGCCCTCTCCCGGTTTTTGTAGGTTTTTAGGGAAAGCTCTTCAGTGTTGAGTTACCATGGTGGCAAAAGGCAGTGGTGAAATCATAGGCATTATTTTAGGCTTTGAAATCAGTCCCTCACTCTATTTCTTTGGAGCTCTCAAATGGAAGAGCCTGGTCTTTTTCTGGCCCCTCAGGAGTTTGTAGACGTGTGAGTAATTTTCCATAATTTCTGCCTTGTTCCTGTACGGCCTGGGTGATGTCCCACTGCTTCTTTCTCTCCCAGGGGGCCAAGGGTCCCAGCACCCGTTATACCGGGTTAATTGGGTCCACACCATTCGTAATACCTGCCTGTAGCCAAACTCCCTCCCTCCCAGGCCTCTTTGTCATCTTCAGCCAGCTTTCTTACAGTTGGGTATCCTGGAAGGTCCTGTGCTCACTCCCTGAATTGCTTGCTTCTTTTCCCTTCACAAAGGAACTAGATTAGACTATTCACATAAAGAAACCCAGATGATCCTTTTCAAATGAAAATGAGATAGTCCAACTTTCCACTCCTCTGTGGCTTTCTCTTCTGAGAAAAAAATCTAAATTTCTGACCTTGGGTTGTGAAGTTTGTGTCACTGTCATTGGGCACCATTCTCCTTGGCCTGCAGCTTCCCTTCTGTTCCCGAGGAAACTAATCTCCTTCCCACTTTAGGGCCCTTGGTGCCAGCCTGTCCCATTGCCTGTGTCGCTTTCCAGGTGCTATTGCCTGCAGCTCAGCCGGAGTGTTCTGTCCTCCCAGAGACTCTCCTGGAGCATCCTGCTACTGTGGCCATGAAGCCACCCTGATTTTATCCTCCAGGTTTTGTGTGTTCATTATTTTTTTGCCACTTGACTTCCTGTAGCCCAAACACATGCGTTAGAATGTAGACTTCCTAAGAGGAGAGGCTTGCGTGTGTTGTGCGTCAGTGTTCCTGGCTCAGGGAGAGGGCCTGGCGTCCGACGCTGCTCTGTCAGTGCTTCTTGAATGACTGAATGAATGCACTGCTGGCCGCTTCTGGCTGCCTCCTTGCATTCCACAGATCATCGTGCTATGCCCTTTACTGAGATGATGGAAAGCCCCTGTTGGGAGCGAGGAAGCAGTGTCCTTCTCTTGGGAAAGGCTCGGTGTCTCCTGGGAACTCCTGATTCCACCTGTTCTTTTTCCTCTCTGTGTCTTGCTCACTTGAGGCCCGTAACCCTTACTATGGGATGATGTTTAGAAAAGTTCCTTTCTTCTCACTCTTTTGGTTAAAAAAAAAAAAGAAGAAAGAAAGAAAAAGAAATGACCGCACCTGAATGTGGGTTTTTTGTTTTGTTTTGTTTTTGTTTTTGTTTTGCAAAAGAGGAAATAATGTGGACAGAATGGAAACCTCTCCCCCATGCCCGTCCCCTGCTCTCAGTGTAACTGCTCAACGTAGCAGGGAACTTTTCATACTCTTGTCTCTACATTTGTAATTGTAGTACTATAGGAGTAATTCTGTGTGTTGTCTCTTTTTCTGTTTTGGTTTTTTTTTTCCCTTTCTGTAAGTAGTGTCATACATGTCAATATCCTGCAACTTAGTGTTTCAGACCAGTATGTGTAAATCCATATCATGATTTTTACTTTTTTTAAAAATTTTTTTGAGAGAGAGCGTACTCAGGGAGAGGGAGGGGAGGATGGGGAGAGAGACTCTTAGGCAGATCCCATAGCTCATGTGGAGCCTAATGTAGACTCAATCTCATAACCCTGAGATCATGACCTGAGGTGAAACCAAGAGTTGGACCCTGAACTGACTGAGGCCCCCTACCTCCAGGTACCCCTCTGCCTTTGTTTATATAAATGCTGTGGTGAGATTCCTTTCAGGAGCCTCTTGATCTGGGCAACTGTTTTTCTCTGGAGTACATACCACGAAGTGGAATTGCTTAAAGGTTCACACACTTGAAAATTTAACATGTGGTGCTGGATTGCCTTCCATAGAGGCTGGCCACTCACACCCATACCACTTATTTCTGAAAGAATCTTTCGTCAACAGTTGATAGGATAATATTTTAATTTTTGCTAAGCTGATAGCTGAGGTTGCCTGTTCTTTTATTTGTTTGTTGGCCATTAGGGTTTCCATATTTATTTATTTATTTATTTACATTTTAAGTTAGTTCCACACCCAGAGTCAGCCTGGAGCTCAAGTCTCATGCTCCTCTGCCTGAGCCCACCCAGCACCCCTGGATTTCCATTTTTAAAATATTGTTTCTCCACAGTCTTTGCTCACGTTTCCCTTGGCACTTGTCTCTTGATTTGTAGGCATTCAAAAACAGAAACTCTTCTGGATCCTAGGCCTGTTTGTGTGATTTAAAAGGATCCTTCCCGCAAGGCTGTAAACCTACTCTCCTCTTACGTAATGCTCTAAGTTTGAAAGAATTTTCCTTCCTCCCCCATTAACTTTTGTGATTTGTGTGAGTTAGGGAGGGAATTCCTTGTTTCCTGAATAGGGAGTGAATTGTCTGAGATGCCTTACCCAACGGTGGTTTCTTTCTCACTGACGTGAAACATCCCCGCAGGCCAGGTTAGATCTCGTGCACAGTCCTGTTTCTGGAAGCCTCATTCTGTTGCTTTTGTCTTGTTTATGAAAGGATCAAGCGGTTCTGATTACTATAGTTTAAGAGTACGTTAAGTGTCTGTAAGGCAAGTGCTTTCATTTCATTGTTGTACTTTTTCAAAAAAAATAAATGAGCCATTCTTCCATTTTTCCTTTTTCAGATAAATTTGAGGATGGCCTTGAAAGGTTCCGTGGAAGGTCGTGTTAGGACTTAGATTGGTTGGAGTGAATTCATGATTCATGTGTGGGCTGTCTGCATGATGCTGTGATTCAGAGCAAGGCCTTGGGTCTCAGGTTCCTGTCTTTTTCACTTAGTGGCTTTGTAACTGAAGCTCCTGGCCAGCCTTGCCTGTGACCCTGCAGCAGGGATGGCTGTGGGTGGAGCAGGTGGTGGGCACGGGGCACAGGCAGGACTGTGAGGTGTGTGTGTGCGTGCGCAGCCTGCTCTGCCTCCTTGGGGCTCCCAGAGCGCGCAGGGTTCCCTTCGGCGTTTCGAGGGAGTATGTGTGCGCTTGCACCAGTGTGCGTGCACGAGCATGCGTGTGTTTGGTCAGGAGGTGGCAGGTTACTCAGAAGCTCTGTTGGGGGGGTATCTGCTGGGGTGTTTCCTTTTGGGGGGTCACTTGGGATTTCTGGGGCTTAGGGGTGAGGAGGGGCACCTCTGTCACTTCCAGGGCTGCAAGCAGAGTGGCACTTTGTTGTGGCTGAGTGGACTGGGCTTGGGGTGCGTCCACAAACCTGGTGGCTGTGACGAAGGGCAGGTGCACAGTGCTTTCTGAGGCTCTTTGAGCATTCCTCTATTAAAACTTAGTGCTGGAGTAGCTCTGCTTTTTTTTTTTTTTTTTTTTAAAGATTTTTCTATTTATTTGAGAGAGTAAGAGAAAGAGTGCTAGAGAGAGAGAGAGAGAGAGAGCACAAGCAGGGAGAGGCAGAGGAAGAAATAGACTCCCCGCTGAGCAAGGAGCCTGACGTGGAACTTGATCCCAGGACCCTGAGAGCATGACCAGACCTGAAGGCAGACACTTAAGTATCTCTGGGTTTTGTTTTGTTTTTAAAGATTTTGTTTATTTATTTGACAGAGATCACAAGTAGGCAGAGGGCAGGCAGAGAGAGAGGAGGAAGCAGGCTCCCTGCTGAGCAGAGAGCCGGATGTGGGGCTTGATCCCAGGACCCCGGGATCATGACCTGAGCTGAAGGCAGAGGCTTTAACCGTCTGAGCCACCCAGGTGCCCCAGTATTTCTGGTTTTAAGCAGTTGGGTCCTCGAACAATAGGTTTGGTTTTTATATCCAGGTCCTTGAGGTTGGAGGATATTTTGAGGGTAGCTTAAGATACATGATTTCTCCTGAAGTTTCCATCTATTAGAGTATTCTGTGTCCTTTTTGTCTCTAGAGAAGTTTTGACAACTGGCAGTCTCACTGGAAGAGGGGCTGGAAAGATACACAGTTGGCCCTTCAACAATGTGGGGGTTCAGAGCACCGACCCTCTCGTGCAGTCAAAAATCTGCATGGGACTTTTGACTCCCCCAAACTGCACTCCTTACGTCTTAGTGTTGCCTGAAAGCTCCGCTGACCACATCAGCAGTCCATGAATACATATTCTGGATGTTAAATATTATATACTATGTGTTCTTCAATCAAGTTTGCTAGAGGGAAGAAAGTACTATTAAGAAGATTGTGGGGCACTTGGGTGGTTCAGTCAGGCAGGCATCTGAGTCTTGGTTTCTGCTCAGGTTGTGAGATCGAGCCCCATCCTGGGCTCTGTGCTCTGTGAAGAGTCTGCTTAAGATTTTCTCCCCTCTCCTTCTGCTCCTCCCCCCACCACACATGCATGTGTGCATGCGCTCGCTCTTTCTCAAATAAATGTTTAAAAAAAAGAGAAAATCGTAAGGAACAGAAAATACATTTCAGGACTGAACTGTATTTATCAAAAACAATTCTCCTATAAGTGGACCTAGGTGGTCATACCCATGTCATTCATGGGTCAACTCTGTTTTCAGTGCTGTAAAATAGCCTTTTGTTTAGAAGTGGGTATGTCTGATTTTTTAAACATAGTTTATAGAATTATAGCTTAAAAATATGCTAACAGTAGAATTAGCCTTTATTTAAAGATCGGATTTAGAGAGTACCTGTGCATGAGCAGGGAGAAGGACTAAACGAAGAGCGAATCCCAAGCTGATGCTCTGCTGAGTGAGCCCTGCGTGGAGCTTGAACTCATGACCCTGACGTCATGACCTGAGCTGAAATCCAAGGTCTCTGACACTCAGCCAGCTGAGCCACCCAGGTGCCCCTACGCTGTTTATGTAGAAAGTTATTTCTAATTTCTTATTTAAATTTGAAGAACCCTAGAACGTTTGGGTTAGAAGGGACCTCAGAGGCCAAAAGTTCTGAACCCTCGGCGAGCCTATGGCCAGTCAGGAGCACTGAGATCACTCCTGTGCTCATAGCAGCCAGCCCAGACCCATTCCCCCTTCCAGCACCCACAGCGTCGACACCGACTGTGTGTGTGGAAAATCTGTGGTGCTTTATTTCTAAGAGCCTTTTAATGAGAAGAAAGCATCAAGGATGCTCAGTTTTCCTACAGGCATAATTTGCATGAAGGATGGGTAGTAAACGCTCTTTTCTGTACCTGCAAGTCATGTGACTTCTGTTTGTTTCCTTTAGAACGTCCAGTTGCTGATAATGAGCGGATGTTTGATGTTCTGCAGAGGTTTGGCAGTCAGAGGAATGAAGTTCGTTTCTTCCTCCGTCATGAACGGCCCCCCGGCAGGGACACAGGTAGGTAACATTGTGTGAATCCGAGCAAAGCTGTGGACTTGGACTCCACACGTCAGAGAAACGGGGAGATCAGGAGCCAGGTGACGTGAGGGGTACGGGACAGGAAGGGACATGGAAGCTAGAGAAGAGGCCAGCTTCCGAGACCTTCGGAGACCTGACTGTCGGGGAGGAAAGGGTGTGGTTTCCTTTCATTTGTTTTCTTTGAAGAGGGGAGGAGCGGGTAGAAAAAAGTCCCCAGCTCAGGAGGCTAAAGTGCAGGAGAGGGGGTGTGCACCTGAGAAGGTACTCCCTCAGTGGGGACGAGGTCCTGGGCGCAGGAGGGAGCCGGTGTCCGCTGTAGCGGAGGGAGAGGGAGCCGGCGGGGATGGTGGCAGGCATGTGCTTTGTGGGATCAGGTGGAGGGGCTTCTTGTCTGAACGTTTTCTCGGGGTTGGGAAGGTATAGAGGCCAGCGTGAACTGTTGTGGGGAATAGGTGAGCGTCTGCCTGGGGCAAGGGGCAGGCTGCTGGGGCCCAGGTGAGATCACAGACTCTGAGACCAGGGGCATTCCTTCCAGGCATGCTTTAGCAGTCTGGGCGGCTCTAAGAAGATGGTTGGATTGACCGGGCTTGGGGTTTTGCTGGTCCAGCTCAGAGGGTGGATGGGGAGAGGAGGCCATGGTCAGGACAACTTCAGCTGGTGGGAAGGGATGGAGGAGAGGGCTGCGGGGAGATGCTGGGCAGGGGAAGAGACTGCGGCCTTGGTTTTGGGCTCATGAGCAGGTGTGGTGAGAGGAACTTAGGGTCAAAAAGGAGAATGTCTGAATTTAAGATTCCAAAGGGAGCGAGCTTCTAGGTGATGAGGGCCCCATTTGGGCCATGAAATGAGCGGGA